>NC_056732.1:955712105-956064605 GCF_019279795.1 Protopterus annectens
TTGTAGTAACTTATTTTTTCCTTTTCCCTTTGCATATTATCAGTCTATCTATAACATGACTTTTCTTAACTGTCTCATATATTTCTTACTTCTTCTGGCACTGTTCAGTAATGTTTGACAATTACTTTGAAGAAAATAGAGGCTTATTGTTATTTATCTGTTTAATCTTGCTTGTTGATCACTTGGGTCTTCAATCAGGAATGTCTACTCTCACATAATCTGTATAGCCATTTTCTTGAAATGAAACATTCATAATTAAAAATAATAAAACAAAATGGCACCAAGTGTAAACACATTTTGTGACTAGGAGTCTTATTCCAAAACATTATGGGCCATAGAACAGGCTTGGCATGCAAACTGACTGGAGTGTTAAAGGTTGCTGTAAATTTATAGAAGACATTACACAGTGGGATGAGACACTGCTTGTACTTCTACTCTAGTTTGTATGCATTGTACTCCATGTATATATACGGAGCAATGGAGTGTCATATGGAGCAGGCAAAGCTACTACCACAGCTGGACATGTCCTGTCCTTCTGATGATGCTGGGAGATTACAGAGCAGCAGATTCTCTCATTATCATATTATAGCAAAGTTCCCTGGTCTACCACCATGCCTAAGGGGTAAAATTTCTTTATGAAAGACTCCTTAGCATGATGATTTACCAGACTGCCATGACAGTTCCAGGTTACTGTTGTGTAATGCATTGTACTAAGTTAGTACTGTATACTTCACCATATGAGGTAGTGTCATGTACAGCACCATACAAAGTAGAGTCATACATTGCACCATGCAAGTAGAGCATGCACCATGCTAAGTATTGCCATACAGTTTGCCATACTAAGAAGCGTTATGTACTGAACCATACCAAGTAGTGTTATGTACCACACCATACCCAGCAGTGTTGTATAAAACGCCATACTGACTAGTGTTGTACACTGTATGCACCATACTAAGTAGTGTTGTATACTCCATGTACCACATTAAGTAGTGTATGTACACTGCACCATACTAAGTAGTGTTGTACACTGCACCATACTAAGTAGTGTTGTATACTGCATGCATGATACTAAGCAGTGCCATATATTGCACCATACCAAGTAGTGTTATATGCTGCATTGTATTAAGTAGCATTGTATACCACACCATAGTAAGCAGTGTTGCATACTATACCATTCTAAGTAGTGTTGTATATTGCAATCACCATACTAAGTATTGTACAATGCATTGTACTAAGTAGCTTTGTATACTTCACCATACTAAGCAGATGCATGTGTACAGTATAATAAGTATACTAATGTGCTGGTCTTTGATGCAGCTTTTAGTGCTGTCTTGAACAATTAGGCAAAGTGAGGCTCTAGGAATCAAACACAGGACGACAGGATAAAGTATGCTAAGACCATAAAGTTTTAAACATTTGTGATAAAATTTCAGACATAAGGCACTTTTCTTCTCTGTCAGTACAAACTTTAGAATTATATAATTCTAATATCCTCTTTACTTTTCCATTTGCACTTGAGCTAATACTAGATTAACCTGTGCCCAAAACTGAGGGTAATTTCCAAAGGTTGGGCTGTACTAATTCCATATAATTTTCTATTTAATATGTAGTAACTATAAAACAATGTTACATTTTATAGATAATTTTCTTACCACCAACCCACCTGTATGGAAATCAGCAAAATCACAAAAATCAGTCCCAAAAATCAGCTTTCATTTTAATACAGCATTTGTAGAATTCATATAGCTGAATGAATAATGTAATCAAGTAATACAGACATTTATTCTAAATCACCTTTCTGTGTGAGTGATTGGTGTAGCAGGACATTAAGTGAAATTTCATCCTACTATAGTCTGTCCCATGGTAAAATGGCAATATCAAACTATGAAGATAGAACTGCCAGTATGTAATTTTTTCAGCCATTTAATGTTTTTGCATTTGTCCTAGACATTTTCATACTCAATGCATTATTAAAATCAGATTATCTGATGCAAGATTAAAGCTTTTGAATAAATAGCTGTACAGATGGTACACATTGTTCCCATTTTACCTTGGGGCAATATATTTATTTTACAATGTGAGCTGCCAGTGCTGTTTCTGCAGTTTTGCTGAAATTACACACAACAACTGCTCCCAAAAATGGTTTTAATGTTCCACTGTGTCCAGTTGTTTTTCATTCATGACAATTTGAGATATTTCTTTAATATTTAAGTAGTTTTATGATTTCAGTCATTATACTACTTGCTTCAAACCCTTTATATTTCTAAGTAGTTCAGCTGAGTTATTTTATATATATAAATAACTGTCCTACACTAAAAGCACCCACTATACTAGATGCTGAGAGTGGAGGTCTACTGCCTTTGTAGTAGGGATTTGGTGGTGGCCTTTTGACTTGTTGTAGAAATGTTATGGGAAACCATCTCACCTCTTCAAGTGGTTTACTAAAGCAAGCATATGTGTTACACTTGGCAGTTTACATGCTTAAGAACAAAGACCAAGGTTCTGAAATAAACAGCAGACATCCAAATAATGCTGGGATATGCGCAGTTATGTATAATACAGTTAGTATGTAAGAGACAAATGAATGTGCATTTAGTGCAAGTAAGGAATTGTTTCTTAATCACATATAAGGAATAATATAGGTAAAGGAACAATCCTAATGTATCCTACCCAAGCTGCAAAAAAAAGGGTAAAGTAATCATATAATACAACATTAATACCTCATAGCAGTTATGCGCAAAGTATGCAATACCTGACTGTGTGTCTAAGCAATTTCATGTAGTATGTCATAGTGATTCTGTGCAACAATATGTAATACCTGACAGTAATCTGTGCAACACTATAGGATACTTGACTTTGAGTCTAGGCAGCAATGTATAATATGTCACAGTAATGCTATAAGACAGTATACAACTGATGGTGGTTCTCGATAAAGATGGCAGGACCCATACAGTGGTCATGGAACAGAGCCATTCAAGGCCTTCATATGTAAAAATAGGATTGTTCACAGATAAATGCCCTTTTTGCGAAGTGATAAATATGCAGTGTATCCAAGGCATTCCACAACATGACTATAACATTTATTGCCTAAATAAAACATAAAAATAAATAGAAAACATATAGGGAATCAAGGATTTATTCACACTTGCTCCACAGCTGAAAAAAAGAGACAAAAGGACATATGTATAGGAAGAAAATGTTATGCTGTGGTCAAATAATGTCGTGTGTAACACATGTAGTCCATAGGGTCATCTTTATTGAACTAACAGGCAAGACAGGTATGAAACAGTGCTGTTTCATTGATTAGAAGAACCTACATAGCATGTTAATTTGGACAATATTCTCTTGACATAATAGACCTCTCAAGTAGCTTCTTGCTCTATATAGTCCAGAAAGCAGCACATTAAATGCACATCATAAGGGCCTGCAATGAATTCAGGAACAATTTTGCAAGCAAGTTTTTTTTGACAAATGTATCCAGATATGGATCAGCAGACCTATATTCTGTTAATACAGCAGCAGAAACATAAATCATAATCCAGAAATATTGTGCCATAGTAATACATTATACCCAAGAGCAACACACTTAAATGAGTGTTGTGTATCTGCAGTATCCAAGGGGAAAAAAAAGAGTACTTGTGACAAGATGATGAAAATGGCTGTATAGTGGAACAGTGCATGAATGCCAATATGTATGATACCTAGATTTGTCCAGAGCATATCTAAACAATCCTACCTTGGTTTATGATTTACTGTTGAGTTGACTGGTAAGGGAAGTTTTATTTGAATTTATATTTTATTTGTTATCACTGTTTTTACTCTTTGTAGGTAGGTAAGAAGAGATAGTTTGTTAACAAGATTTACTTTGATTCATATTTTATTGTTTTTACCTTTAATTTCACTGTTGGTTGTTACAAAGGGATAGGTTTTAGACTATCATGCTCTAGCCATTCCAAGGGGCCTAGACAGCTATAAATTCACACAGACTGCAGAGAGAAAAATCCAGAGCGTATCTAAACAATCCTACCTTGGTTTGTGATTTACTGATTTTTACTGTTAAAAAGAAGTGTGAGTGTGAGCAGTAGTGAGCAGAAGCTACTGTGGGATGTAAAGGGTTTACAACTTTTGTCTGGCTTACAGAACTTGTACAGTCAGAACAACTTTACTGTACTTACTTTAGTATTTAGTTGTATATTGCTTGTGTGATTTTTGTCATAGAAGTTGATTTAAGTTCTCTTTGAATTCTGTGGTTACTGATTTTGATTATTGTTTTACAATATTTTATTTGTTTGAAGCTGACTATGGATTACTTAAATGAGTGTGCACTTAATGATTTGCTAATGCAGAAATATCTTTACAGTGTAATAAATGCTATGCATATTTAAAGGTAACAACTGATAACACTGGTGATCTGTGTTCTTTGTGTCAAAAGTTGGATGATTTGCTTACCATTGTTAGAAGCAAATCTAGACTTAATGATGATGATTGCACTTGTGCAATTGGTACGGCTTGGAGAACTGTTGTTACATATATTAATGACTGGACTGGTGAGTTAAATAATGTTAGGCAAAGAACAAATAGAACACATTTAGGAAATAATGCCTCTATTGTCTGTAAATATTATTCAACTCTTATGAAACAAGATGATGTCCAAGACTACGCTGGAATTTTTGATACTGATATTCAGCAACCTGAGGATCTGGATTGTCTAGAAGGGAACAAAAAAAAATAGAAAGAAAGGAAGAAGTCCAAAGCAAATGACAAGGAAGAAAACATAATTGATTAATATCTGTAAAATAAAGAGAATATCACTAAAATGACACTGTTTTGTTATGTAACACACACAGGTTACAGAGGCTGATAATATTTTTCTATCAGAAAACCCTCGGTCTGCAGAAAAAGGCATCATTTTTCCAAAAGAGAAGGTGGAAAAAAGAGGCAAGGAGCAGGTGAAAAGGAAGACATCAAGATTGAATGTGGAAGGATTGAAGAACATTGTACATCCGCGGTGGTACAGCGGTAGCATTGTTGCCTCACAGCAAGAGGTTCCCCCGTTCGATTCTTGGCTGAAGTGCGGAGAGTGCCTTCTGTGTGGACTCTGCATGTCCTCCCCGCAGTTGGATGGGTGTTCGAAATACATGCGTAAATGGGTGTGCCTTCGTTGAAGGTTGGACATCGAGCTGGCACCTCGGCGTTTATGAAAATCTACTGCCAATCATTAGTGGACTGGAGTTCCGCTGTGGTGACCCCTAACCAGGAAAAGCTGAAAGACAAACAACAACAACAACCATCAGAAAAAAAGAAGAGCAAGACAGATGTTGACTACATGGCTCAAGCTGTGGATTTACATTGTCACCTGGATGTGAATGTCATACAAAATGAAAACAGTGTGATTAATAAGACTAATGGTGATGAAGATCTATCCTTTGTATCACTTGATAGAACAGATATCACTGTATTAGAAGTTAAAGATAATGCAGAGCTGGTCAGCAAAGATATTATTGTAATTGGAGATGCAATTATTAGAGGAACTGGTACTTATATTTACACAGAAGATAATGAATATTGAATAGTGTTATACTTGTCATGAGCAGGAACAGAAGATGTGAGACAAGCCTTGGAATGTCTTAATGTAAGGAAGTACAGATCTGTTTTTATTCATGTTAGTACAAATGATCTCATCCAAAAGGATTCTCTGACTGTTAATAGGGAACTGACAGCCCTCGTAGAGATAGTATAGCTTGTATAGGGCATGTTTTTCACAAATCACCTATAGAACGGATAGTCAGGTCACCGTGAATGAAAATATTTTTGGGGTAAATACCTACATGGAAAAAATGTCCTGTTTTAAAAAATGGAAATGTGTGGAGCATCCAAGCCTAGTTTTGGGCAGATGTGTTCAGACAGGATGGTATGCATTTGTCAAGATCAGGGAAGAGAATTCTTGCAACAGATATTTTGCGATATTTGACAAACACTAGGCAGGATTTTTGCCAGATCGAAAATTTAAGAGTTCACAGATAGCAACATTTGATCCATATCTGATGGTTGTTAATGCTAGAAGTATTAGTAATACATTTTGTATTGGAAAATTTGCTACATTCCCACAAGATTGATGTTGTTATGGTTTGTGAAACATGGCTAAACAACAATGACTGGAAAGCAGTTCTGTCAGGGTATTAATGTTTTTACTGTAATAGACATTCTAACAAAAAATTCAGGTGGAGGTGTTATGATAGGGATTAAAGACAGTTACGAGACCTGTGATTATTACATGTTCAATGATAACACCAATACTATTGACTGTGTAACTGTGACGATAAAGACAACCCTGAACATATAACAATTGTTGGAGTGTATAAACCACCAAAGTCAAGTGCAGATGACCTAGAGGAATTCATACATTTCTTGCATGAAACACAGGAGGGAAGAATAACATTAGTCGGGGGAATTAAATTTACCAGAAACAGACTGGAATAATATTGATTCAACAACATTAGTAAAGGAAATTTATTGCTTCAGATTGTAAAAAAAAAAAAAACTACCAGGGGATGGAATATACTAGACATTGTTTGTGTTTCTAAAGAAATTACTGTTACTTCAAGTCAAGTTTTACCACCGTTGATGTGCAGTGATCATGGGGTTACAAAGGTTAATTTGTTGCTAGATAATTCTGTCAAACTGAAATTTAAACCACTGCACATAAGTTTAATTACAGATTATACGGAAGCAAAACATTTACTATGTAAAACTAACTGGAGTGAGGTGCTCAGGGCAAAAACTGGAGATGGAATGTAGAAAGTTTTGAAAGAGAAATTGTTTGAGTGCAAAAAAATAAAATGAGGATCTGGATATACAACATCAGGGGGATATATGGGGGATATATCTTCATAAGAACAGGAGATTTGATTAAGGTGAGAGACAAAAAATATAAGAAATGGAGGAGAGGTCGAGCTACAACTTTGAAAACTAAAATAAACAAGCTGGACAAACAGATTAAGCATAGTGTGAGACAAGATCAAGAAAAAATTGAAGAAAATTTATATAAAGATATTGAGCATAATAGGAAATATTTTATAGATGCATAAGACGTGGAAGGAGTAAAGACATACAAATTGATAAACTGTGTGCAGATTCCACAATTTATTCTCAGACACAACAGATTATAGATATATTTCCAAAATTGTATCCAAAACAGTTTGACTCCACAAACGGGGTCATTAGTTGTCCAAGTGACATTCAGGTAACCTCAGATATTGGAATCAAATTAGATTATATTGAAAAAAAACTGCAAAAACTGGATCCAAACAAAGCACAGGGAGGAGATGGAATTAGTAGCAATGACCTGTGAACACTTCAGCAAGAACTTACAGTACCATTATATTTATTATTCACTAGGCATTATAAATATGTGGAGATTCCTAAAGATTGGAGACATGCGCTTATTAAACCTGTCTTTAAGGGAAAGGGGAGTAGGACAAATCCAGAGTCATATAGACCCTTAAGTTTACTTTCATGTTGTGGAAAAATAATGGAGAAAGTAATATTGGGTGAGTTATTGTCAGGACTGGATAGGCTGGGACTTGAAACCATATATTAGCATGCATGTGTTGAAAATAAATCTATTACCACCTATAACATGATGTTCTATAACAATATAATAACAGCTATGAATGAAAATTTGTGCTTTGATGTCATTTCTATAGGTTTAACGTCAACATTTGACAACACTGATCAGAAATTAGAACAACCAGGTATTGATGTACTCTTGATAAGATAGCTAGCTGCATGGCTTACAAATAGGACATGACAAGTATCATGCAGCAACTGACTTAAAATAAACAAAGGCAAAAGTAAAGAAAGCTCCAAAAAATGAATTTATTCATAAGCGCTTTTGTCCACTCTTAATAAATGATCTTCATCAGACAAAATAACCCATTAAAATACACTGTTTAAATACATTTATAAATAATGACATCACATCCTGCCTTATCTCTTAAAGTCAACGTTGCTTTAAATACCAAAAAAAAAAAAAATATATATATATATATATATATATATATATATATTTATGCATTTATGTTAACATAATATAACTGTTAAAAATATTCACAACCCACTTAAAAAATAATTATCCAAAGATCTTAATTGCAAAAAACATTTTAAAGTGTACTGCTCATTTAGTCCTGGATAAATGCAAGCATTTAATTGGAGCTGCCAAATGAGTTCTCTTTCTTCCAATCTTATACATCATACAGCAACTGGTCAGGTGAAATCCTTGCTTACAGTGATGGTGTCCCACAGGGCTCTGTCCTAGGCCCTTACTTGTTTAGATTGCATGTTTCAGACCTAACCTTTTCATCTGAGGTGTTCTACTGTCTATATGCAGGCGACCTGAAATTGGATAAACTGATTGCATGTGTTACAGATAAGGGATGTCTGCAAAATAACTTGACTAAATTAACCATTTGGGCACAGGAGAATAACATGCTGATAAATACATCAAAAACTAAGCATATGAGATTTGGGAGACATAAATTAAAAGGTGAATATTTAATATGGCACACAGTGATTGAAACTGTAGACTCATATAAGGACCTGGGTATATGGGTAGATCCAGCTATGAACTTTTCTAATCATATCAACCAATTGATTAATGATAGCTATAGGACTATAGGTTGTATAAAAAGATTTATAAAGTCTAGAAAATCAAAAATGATTAAGTTATTGTTTGTTAGTTAATTACATTAGACCCAGACTTGAGTATAGAATAACAATATGGAAACACTATAGGAAAACAAGCATAAACTGAAAAAAGTACAGTGGAAATATACCAAGGGTATCTATGGATGTGAAAATTTAAGTTATTATGAAAGACTAAAATATCTGAACTTGTACAGTGTGTCTTACAGATATCTAAGAGGAGATCTTATTTAGGTATATATAGGTCATTTAGAGACAGCTACCTCTGGGAATGCTTGGGGTTATCAAAAAGTACTAGAGAATCATAAGACAACCTATGTAGAACAGTCTATCATCTCTCCATTTGGACCGGATCCTACAGGAATGGGAAGTGTACTAATTGGTTTTCTGACCGAGTAGCTGATGCATGGAACAGACTACCAAATTACATTATAGCTAGTTTAGATATTTTTAAGAACAGCATTGACACATTATGGGAGCAAGTGTTTTGGTATATTAGCAAGCTCGAACAGCATTAATGCCCATGCTTGAAATATTTGTATGCATTTGATATGTCTGTAGCTTCCACATATGAGGACTTTAATTATAGTTAGAAATGGTTTTTAGCAGATGCAAGGTGGTCATACTAAGAATAAAAACTAAAAAGAAAAAAAAAAGATAACAAATCTGTGCTATACAAAGTAACAACCAAAAGGAACAAGAAACACTCCAAGCCAGCTGTATAAAGTAAGCGCTTTTGTTTACTAAAATCAGCAAACTTCATCAGACAAAACACTAATAACATCAGGTCCTTAAATATCATTAATTAATTACATCATCAGATAATTCACAAATCCAAGATACAAACCCTGCCCACATTTAAAATAATACAAGCCTCAAATGGCCATAGAGAAAACCATAATGAATTCATGTAAAACCTAAAATGCAGAAACCCGCAAAGGTAATAAAATGTTAACCAAAAATAAAGGTAAAGATAAGAATAAATATAAAATTGATACACTTGTATCCATGTGTACACTTACATAAGTGGTTATACTTTCCTAACCATGAAGTTCATCTATTGAGAGATTTTAATTTTAGGATAAATTTGATAGAAAGACTATCATTAAGTCCTGGGGTACATGTGCGTTCAGCCTAAGCTGCCAAACCAGTTCTTTTTCATCTAATTTTAAAGAAGTAGGTCCCCCTCTAACATTTTCTTTTATTTTTTCAATACCACAAAAAAGAAATTGGTGCGTGGGATAATCCTTCATGTGCCTAGCCAAGGGATTGTTCAAATTCAGATTGCCAATATTATAAATGTGCTCATAAATTCTTTGTTTCAGACACCTTTCCATCTTGCCAACATAAAAGGCAGGACAGAATTGGCACATTGCTAAATAAACAACGCCCTTAGATTCACAGTTGAATCTCCCTTTCAAATAAAAACTCTGGTCATGAAGGACAAGGGTGCTGATCAAATTTACATATTTACAAAACCTACATCTCCCACATTTAAACATGCCACAATGAAGGGACTTATTTTTTGACATACCATTCTCCAGTCTAGATTTTAAATTCCAGCCTTTCCTAAAAATTATCTTAGGGACATCCCCTACCTTATTTTTTTAAATCTGTGCTATAGTTATAAAGCTGTCAAGAAGAAAGGAATATACAAATGACTGGTGTCAAAGTCATGGCCTTAAGTTAAATGCAAAAAAAAAAAAATGTATTATCATACCATTCGGCAAAAACACAGCCCCTACTGATTACCACATCAATGGCAAGCCCCCCTAACACACAACCTGTTGGGAGAGGCCTGGGTACACAATTTGACAACAATCTCACATTTGACCATCATGTAGCAGCAGTGGTCAGAAAAGCCTTTTACTTGGTTCATCTCATAAGTAAAGGGATTACATCCAGAAATAAGGAGGATATTACATTTCTGTACTCTACTCAACTTTTATTAGGCCAATAATTGAATAAAACGCCCTGTTTTGTATGTACCTCTCCAAATACCTACACCAGCTGGAAAGGCCACAGAAATACCTCACAAAAAGAATCGATGGCTCCAACACCTGTCCTATATGGACAGGCTCAAATCACTATCACTGTACTCAGTACCATACAGATTGTTCAGAGGTGATCTGTGTCTCAACTACAAGGCAATCTCGGATCCTGCCCTACTAGAGATGCTCCATATCCATAAGTCTAAATCTTCGCGCATTACACAATCGAAAGGCCAAAATCTAATATGCCACATTAACAAAACCTGCTGGAGAGACAGATTTGTCTCCCAGAGGATACCCCATCTCTGTAATAGACTGCCCATACAAGTCAAACAGAGTGCGTGACTGACACTCTTCAAGCACAACCTTGATGAGTGGATGGGAAACCCAGATTTATCCCAGGGGTTCCACCTGTGTCCCTCATTGACAGGGGCAACAAGTGCTGACTAATGTTTCTTTTTGGGGGATAAACTCTTGGTTAGGCTTGTAAGGGTCCTAGAGTCATTAGCCTTGAAACCTCCTAAGATCCTATGATATGCAAAAATCACATGGCACAACAAGCATGTTATAAGTCATAGAAGAAACATTTAACATTCTATAGCTGTCAGAGTAAAATTTGTACACCATACTTGTAATGACAAAATCCCAAATCTCAGAGTGCAAATTTTTGTGGTCCATGAGAGATAAATATATGTAAGAAAATTGCATTAAGCATAACTAAAATATCACATCTTAGTAAAATTCAGTATTGGTATAGTATTACTAAAATTTATAACCTGACATATGTTTCTGATGCACTGCTCTCTGGCTTAGGAATACAAGATTTGTTATCAAATGGGCATCTAAAATGTCATGAATGTATTACATGTAAGCTGATGACCTTAAATGTCTGTAAGAGGCAACGTTCTCTGAAAAAACTCCAGCCCGTAGGAATGCACACTTAGTTAATGCTAAAAATGAAGAGGTTTTGACGATTCACCCACAAACATCTTATTTCCAACTTAAGAAGCTATATGCTTAATAAAACCAGAATCTCATTCATGTAATGCTTCTATGAACAGAAATGTGAGAAAGAAGAGATCAAAACTCAAATGCATGATCACAAAATAAATAAATAAGGAAATAAACAAAGGGTGGTAATTTCTGATGGCGTGAACACTGGCTCTAGATGATTTGGTCATTAGTGATGTGACAGTCTTAAAGCATGCTCAAAATGGAAAAATAGGGGGTTGATACCGATGCCAAATTTAATTTAATTTAAACTGTAAAAATTGAATCTTTCTCTAACACTTTAAAAGCATTTATGCACATTTCTGTTCATAGAAACATTACGTGCATGAGATTCTGGTTTTAGTAAGAATATGGCTTCTTAATGTGCAACTGACATGTTTGTGGGTGAATCTTCAGAACCTCTGCATTTTTAGCATTAGCTATGTGTGCATGCTTACAGGTTGGAGTTTCTCCAGAGCGTTTTGCCTCTTACAGACATGTAAGGCCATCAGCTTACATGTAATACATTCATGACATTTTAGATGCACATTTGGTAACATGTCTGGTACACCTAAGCCAGTGAACAGTGCATCAGAAATATATGTCAGGTTATATATTTTAGTAATACTATACCAATACTGCATTTTACTAAGATGTGATAGTTTAGTTATGCTTAATGCAATTTTCTTGCATATATTTATCCGTCATGGACCACAATAATTTGCACTCTGAGATTTGAGATTTGGCAATTACAGGTATGGTGTACAAATTTTACTCTGACACCTAAAGTATGTTAAATGTTAATGACTTATAGCATGTTTGTTGTGCCATGTGATTTTTGCATGTATTCCTTTCTTCTCCCCAGTTCACTAACTATAGCACAGATTTCTTATCTTTTTTTTTTTTTAGTTTTTATTCTTAGTTTGACCAGCTTGCCTCTGCTTATCAGCATTTCTAACTATAATTGAAGTCCTCATATGTGGAAGTTATAGACACATCCCATGGACAAACCTAGATATCATACATATTGGCATTCATACACCGTTCCAGTATATAGTCATTTGTCTTCATCTTGTCACAAGTCCTCTTTTTCCCCTAGATACTGCAGATGTGCAGCACTCATTTAAGACTGATGTTCATGGGTAAGGTGTATTACTATGGCACAGTAGTTCTGAACTATCATTTATGTGTCTGCTGCCGTATTAACTGAATATAGGTCTGCTGATCCATATCTGGATACATTTTTCAAAAAAAAAAAAACTTGGTTGTAAAACTGGTCCTGAATTCATTGCAGACCCTTATACTGTACATTTAATATGCTGCTTTCTGGACTATTTATAGCAAGAAGCCACTTGAGAGGTCTATATTTCAAGATAATATTGTCCAAATTAACAAGCTATGTGGATTTTTCTAATCAATGAAACAGCACTTTCTCACACCTGTTTTGCGTGTTAGTTCACACACAACACACAACATTATTTGACCTCAGCATAACATTTTTCTTCCTGTACACATGTCCGTTTATCTCTATTTTTCTGCTGTGGAAAGAGTGTGAATGAACCCATGCTTTCCTTACATGGTTTACATTTATTTGCTTATGTTTTATTTAGGCAACACATTTTATATTCATGTTGTGGAATGACTTGCATACACTACATATTTGTTACTTCACAAAAAGGATATTTATCTGTGAACTCTCCTATTTTGACATATGAAGGCCTTGAATGGCTCTGTTCTATGACCACTTTATGGGTCCTGCCATCTTTATTGAGAACCACCATCAGTTGTATACTGTCTTATAGCATAACTGTGACATATTATACATTGCTGCCTAGACTCACAGTCAGGTATCATATAGTGTTGCACAGATTACTGTCAGGTATTACATATTGTTGCACAGAATCACTATGACACTTTGTACCTGTGTAAATAGTGTAACGTGCTGCTACTCTTAAACCCAATACCCCTCCTGCCTGGGTGATAATTTATTATTTCAGTTACATTTTACTGCACTTCTCTCTCATTCCCCTTTCAGAGACCTTAATGTAATAATTCTTTTTGTCTCCATCTTTTCATTTAGTGACCACTGTCCCTGTAAATGGGTTTTCTCTCAGTCCCCCACTTGCTGGATCCTTGGCCATTGGCTACATCTGCAGTGGAGAAACCAGCCACAAAGACTCAAGGGCTTTAAACAGAAAATAAGTTACTGTAGGTGTCTAGCTATGTTTCCCTCTTAAACTGCTACTGTAGAAAGTACCTGGTCTAAAGCAGAAATAACTGGCTCTACCCACACGGCTAGGGATGGCAGCAGCACCCTCACCCCCATCTGCTGTAAATACATTCCCCAGTTAACTTTTTCTTTTTAGTTATCAGTAAACCAAGATAAAGCTCTAGGCAAAAAAAGGTAACCCAGTAGATACACGGAACGGATGGAATTGCCCACTTGTAAAATAGAGACAAAGAGGTACTTAAACTGCCACTTTTTGTCTGTTACAAACTAGGTATGTACCCAGAAAGGACACAGCTGAAATCAGGTCTATAGATTGTTTTTCCCTACTAGAGTCTAATAACTCCTAACAATTTGGCTATTTAGATACATATCCTGCAATATTTAGCCTTGGGGGGGGGGTTCTAGCCCACTCCGTTCGCTATGCTCACTTTGTTCCCAGCCCTGCCCCCTATTCACATCCGCTCCCAGTACCTCTGCATTTATTCATAGCCTTAACCCCACCCCTAATTGCCAGCAATAAGGTTACACCACTACACACCCCTCCCCCTACATCCAACACAATCATGCTACTACCTTATATAACAATCCTAACCTGTGTAGTTCTAGCTCACATTACATCCTACCAAGGCTCTACAGTCACATGCCCCGACAACTTCCACTGTACTCTCTCAACACCCTTCCTCAAACATTTGCACTATAACTACACAACCCCTGCCACCAAAACCATCCTCCCAATACACACACTCCATTACCAAATACCAAGCACACTCAAAAATAAAATATCCCTAAGATACCATAAGCAATTTACTATGTATATAAAATATATCCTAAACACCCTCTATAAACTAGCCTTCACTGGAGACATCCATCCAAACCCTGGTCCTCCCAAATCCAACCCAACCACAAACTCTAGTCCAAGCAACCCCCCCCCCCCACAACTCAACTCCTAGCCAACAAGAAAACATCAGACCTACTTATAATGTCCCTAAACATCAGAAGCATATGCAAGAAAATCCAAGAACTACACGCCAGCATAAGCATATATTCCCCAGATATTCTCTTCCTAACTGAAACCTGGCTCAAACCTCACATCAAAAGTGAGGAAATACTTCCACCTGAATACAACATCCTTCGCATAGACAGATTGTCCAAAAAAGGAGGTGGTGTGGCACTGATATTTAAATACCATCTCAATATTCAACTCCTGAACTCATCTTCTCCTCACCACAATAATGAAGAAATCCTTTATGCCAATCTCAAACTAAACCCAAACAAAACAATCAATATCATAGGATGCTATTTCCCACCAGGGCAAAATATTACACCCCTAGAAAATCTCCTGAGTTGGGCTACTCTATCTCTACCCCAGGAAACCACCATTCTCGGTGACTTTAACATCAACTGGCTATCCTGTAATAACAGTCTCCCAACCATTCACCGTAATCTCTATGGGTTCACTCAACTCATTCAATCCCCTACCCGAATCAACAAAAACCCTAACAATCATACCTTACTTGACTGGATCCTAGTCAACAAAGCCCCTCACTCTTACCTAGCAGGCTGCTTACCTGACAGTTTTAGTGACGACTCCCCCATTTTCCTAATTTGGCACCACACAAACAGTCTGTAGCCCATTATCCACAGGCAAATATGGAACAAGTCATCTCCTCCCTGCAAAAAATTAACTGGTCACCACTAAAATACCTCAACCTAGAGGAGGCTGTCCACTTCTTCAACAGTACCTTCCTTTCCATCCTAAACACCCATGCTCCTGTAAGAAATGCCAAAGTCAGATCCAGGTGTGCCCCATGGTTACAAAAGACCACCAGAACCCTAATGAAATGCAGAGATATTCTGGGAGTGCTGGCGACTAACAAAAAATAACTCAGGTTGGCAATCATTCCTTGAACTGTGCAATAAAGCCAAAAAGCATATAAAATTAGACAAATCCCTCTACTATAAATCCACCCTAAGCTCTACCAACCACTACCTTAAGCAATTCTGGTCCACTGTTAACACTAACCTCCACCCATGGAAGGTTGATACACCCCAGCCGTCCATTCCCCCCTCCTCAAGCAGTATTGCTGAATCCTTTAACAAACACTTCACTGAAACTATAACATCTCTAAACAAACAACACTCCCCTACAATAACCCCCAACTCCTAATCCTAAACTCCCCACTACTCTTTTCTTCTTCACCTCAGTACCTACCTACAACATAAAAAGACTATTGTCAAAACTTAAACCCACAAAACTTCCAGATGACAACCTCCCCTCTGAATACTTGAAAATTGCAGCTGATACAATAGCCTACCGAATTTCAATTCTAATCAACCTTTTCATAACAGAAGGCTATGTTTTCTCGATATGGAAAATATCCCACATTATTCTGCTCCACAAAGGCATCCCTTCCACCAACCCCTCCAATTACCACCCCATTGCTATCCTCTCCCCTCTCTCCAAGATACTTGAAAAATGTATCAACACCCAGGTCTCCAACAACCTCCTAGCTAATAATCTTCTCTCCAAAACCCAACATGGTTCCAGGCCATATCACAGCACTACCTCCGCTCTGCTCTCCTTCAGCAACACTATACTTTATCACAAAAACAATGGCCTCTTCTCTACTGCCATATTTCTAGATCTCTACAAGGCCTTTGACATGGTATCTCATGAGCTACCACTCTCTACTCTCCCCAACCTCTACTTCTCACAATCAGCCTGCAACTGGTTCCACAGCTATCTACATGGACACCAGCATTCAGTAATCTGGGATTATAACATATCACTGCACCTCCCAGTCACTCTCAGAGTTCCCCAAGGGTCTATCCTTGGCCCTTTGCTCTTCTCACTTTTCACTAACAGCCTGCATACTGCCACCACACAAGCATCTCTTATACAGTACGCATACGACTCTACTCTCATCTGCTCTGACCCCGTTCTACCAGAACTACAGCAAATCACACAGGAATCATTCTCTTCTGTAGAAAGCTGGCTATCCAATGCTCAGCTCCTACTCAACCCAAGTAAGACAAAATGTCTCCTGTTCCAACCTTCCAAAGCCACCCAAAACGCCCCCCACTTCAACATTCTTGCCAAAGACAATACCATCATCTCTCCATCAGAACACACAAAATTACTCGGTGTGAAAATAGACAACAAACTTAGATTTGACACCAACATATCTCTCACAATAAAAAAAGTTCACAAGAAACTTGGTGCATTATATCAAAGCCACCAATTCCTAACCAAGGCAGCTAGAATCGCCATAGCCAATTCCCAGCTAATCTCCACCCTACTCTATGCATCCCTCATACTTACTAACCTTAGACAGACAGACCTACACAAGCTGGATGCTTGTTACAACAAAATTGCTAAATTTGCCACTGGAACCTCCTACCGCAGCCATCATTGTGTCTCCCTTAAAGAACTAGACTGGCTAGAACTCCCACAATTCCTTCACTTTAATTAACTCACCCTCGCTCATAAACTTATTAACCACCCCCTTAACATCCCTTCCCTTCAAAACCTTCTCCAACCCTATCACTCCACTAGGCGCCTAAGATCAAGCAACAAAAATCAACTCACTGTTATCAAATCCAAAAACTCAGCCATATTTTCATGTACCATATCTAAACTTTGGAACAATCTTCCACCCTCTATAACTACTCTACCTTCCAGCAGCCTTTTCAAGACTGCACTCAAATTCCACTTAAATTTGCACTGGCTTTGTCCTTGTTCTAATCCAGACTAGCACCCCCTTACCCCTCCACCTAGACTCTTAACCCAACTATACTACAGCCACTACTAACCACAGTCAGAATTTGCTAGTTGTCTTTACATACTTTAAAATCTTGTCTGACAACTTTGTTACTAATATTATAAATGACAAGAAACTATCTTAACTTGCAACATTTACTGTATATACTGTTGATAATCAATATATTGTCATTGTATTAAAGCCAACAACCTGTAATGTTGTTTACTATTGCTGCAACTTTGTATCTCTATTTATCATGTACATGATGTGGAGCTTTTCTCCCTGGGCATCCGCTGAAAAAGGACCTGCGTCCAGTCGGAATTTCCTAGTAAACAAATGTAAATAAAATAATGATAAATAAAAAATTACATACTACATGAAATTGCCTAGACACACAATCAGGTATTGCATACTTTGCACATAACTGCTATGAGGTATTAATGTTGTATTATATGATTACTTTACCCTGTTTTTTGCAGCTTGGGTAGTATAAGTTAGGGTACTTCCTTTACCTATATTATTCCTTATATGTGATTAAGAAACAATTCCTTGCTAGCACTAGATACACATTTGTTTGTCTCTTACATACTAACTGTATAATACTTAACTGTACATATCCCAGCATTATTTGAGTGTCTGCTGTTTATTTCAGAATCTTGGACTTTCTTTTTATGCATGTAAACTGCCAGGTATAACACATAGATTTGCTCTACTAAACCACTTGGAGAGGTGAGATGGTTTCCCGTAACATTGTCACAAGAAGTCAAAAGGCTACCACCAGAATCACTACTACAAAGGCAGTAAATCTCCACTCTCAGCATCTAGTATAGTGGTTGCTTTTAGTGTAGGTAAAATAACTCAGCTGAATTGCTTAGAAATATAAAGAGTTTGAAGTAAGTAGTAAAATGACCACAATCATAAAATCATGAAACTATTGAAATATTAAAGAAATATCCCAAATTGTCATAAATGAAAAAAACACTGGTCACTGTGGAACATGAAAACCTTTTTTTGGGGGCAGTTGGTGTCTGTAATTCCAGCAAAACTGCAAAAACAGCACTGACAGCTCACATTGTAAAATAAATATATTGCCCCAAGGTAAAATGGGAACAATGTGTACCATCTGTACAGCTATTTCTTCAAAAGCTTTAATTTTGCGTCATATAATCTAATTTTAATAATGCATTGAGTATGAAAATGTCTAGGACAAATGCAAAAACATTATTCTGAAACAATTATATACTGGCAGCTCTGTCTTCATAGTTTGATATTGCCATTACCATGGGACAGACTATAGTAGGATGAAATTTCACTTAATGTCCTGCTACGCCAATCACTCACACAGAAAGGTGATTTAGAATAAATATCTGTATTACTTGATTAACTGACTCATCCCACTATTTGAATTCTACAATTGCTGTATTAAAAACGAAAGCTGATTCTTGGGATTAATTTCTATGGTTTTGCTGATTTCCTGATAGGTGGGCTGGTGGTAAGAAAATGATCTTTAAAAAAAGGCTTCCCCTTCTACTTCCCTTGCCATGAGGGAGACAATCAAAGAATAATGCAGTGCCTATCTGACTCTACACAAATAAAGATATTCTAAAGAGATTAATGATCCCCTGAGATTTTTCTCCTACAGCAAGAATTCCTTTGTAACAGTTAGGAAGGCCCAAAGACTCATGCCAATAGGCCAGTGATCATCCCATCTCTATGGTTTAGACCACAGGCGGACAGACACCAGCTACTACTTACCTTAATGTTTAAGTAGTTACTGTTTTTAAATTAATTATGCAAAATTAATATGCCATAGTAGTGGGAAAAGTCCATAACAGTTAACTTTAAACCAAGCTAGATCTGAGCACACATAACATTATGACCTGGCAACTTTGAAAATTTTACAGTAACTGCTGTTTAAGCTATGCATAAACAGAGGCATATCTCACTGGACTTTGTAAAGAGTTTATGAGAGTGTCATGCCTGCCTGGGAGCAATATTGATGACATCTCAAATAGGTTAAAAAGTTGTTGTTGTTGTCTTTCGGCTTTTCCTGGTTAGGGATCACCACAGTGGAACTCCCGTCCGCTAATGATTGGCAGTAGATTTTCACGAACGCCAAGGTGCCAGCTCGACGTTCAACCTTCAACAAAGGCACGCCCATTTACACGTCTTTCGAATGCCCACCCAACCATGGGGAGGACATGCAGACTCCATGCAGAAGTCACTCCCCGCACTCCAGCTGAGAGTCGAACGGGAGAACCTCTTGCTGTGAGGCAACAATGCTACCGCTGCCCCACCGTGGATAATAGGTTAAAAAGTATTAAGTCTAATTATGACATAGTCATTGTTTATGTTGATGTGAACAAGTATATTGCAAAATGTGGACACATCAAGATGTAGATGCAACCAATACTGACTTCATAATGTTAACACGTCAAACTGCAGACACTGAAAATACAGACAAAACCGACATGACTAGTATAATCCTGATACCAGCAAACTTTCTAGGCATAGGAATAAGTGTTTGGCAAGAAGGAGTAGGTATGTTTTGGCAGACCTCCCACTGCTCTGATGTTGGGCTGATATCTATATTTTATATGGAGGTACTGTACATGAACACAGCATTTTGAATTTGTGTTACTGGAGAACTCACTGAATATATGATGCTTACAAGACATCAGTCTTATTTTCTGTTTAATCTGGTGACTAATCCCCACTCTAGGCTATTTATCTTAACTCCATGAGTATGATTTGAAGTGATGACTAAATGTTTCTTCCTAACAGCTGATGGTCTTCATCACATTATCTGTGCTCCAAGACGATGGGAACATTCTAATCAGATTATGAGTTTAGAAATTTGTTAAGAAATCAGGATTCAAGACTTTGACCTCAGGTTATCAGGGGTAGGATGTCATTGTCTGCACATTGGAGGTACAATATCTGTATCCTTTGCACTAGTAGGATGAGTAGGTATTTTTTACAGTGAGGCTACCTTGTATATGAAATATCCACATATATATTCAGTCATTGTGAATTAACACTGAGCAGGACTCTCTTGCACTTCATATCAAAACATTCCAGATAAAAACAGAATGTAGTACGTTGATGATTTCTCTTTAGAATTCTGATGCACATCTCTGTATTTAAATATAATAGATAAATATATAACTGTATATTGCAACTCTCTCTCTCTCTCTATATATATATATATATATATATATATATATATATATATATATATATATATATATATAAACTAAAAAAACTTCAAAGGCCTTTTAAGAAAGGACACCGGATCTTTGATATTTTACTACTTTTGTTCTTTATTTAACAAAACTTCACCAGAAAATGATAAATTATGAAAGCCACAGGTTCAAACTAACATTTACAGATTCTAGAACCGCTAGAAACACAAAGCAGTGTGTAATGATGGTTCATTCAAATTCTTCCTGCTTGAACTGATCATACCTTTTGTTGGAGACTATGATACTTTATTAGAAGTTAAAGAACTCAAATGGCAACTTCTGCTCAATGCAGAAGCATTGACAGGACTCAATGAAAACCTGAACTTAAAATGCAGTTTGGATGGTACAGATAGAAGGCATCACCCAACTTACTGTTTATGCAACAAGTTTTAGCAGTACCAAAGGTCTAACAATTTGTTAAAGTTTCAGCAATCAGCTTTAGCTAAATTACTGTTTTATTTAAAGCTCTCTAGCAACATTTCCATTGGTCAATGTATTAGGTCTTGCGCATTAGTCCCGATTGGTTACTGTCCCACAGCTATTATTTGAATATGCATCCATGCATCCAATGCCTTATTATTCACCTCACTCTTCCTGGTTATTTTACATTGGTTAATGTCAATGAATCATTTTAAAATGTTTTTGGTGGTTCTATAATCTCTAAATCTCTAAATGTTATTTTTTACCTGTATCTCTCTTAATTTATCATTTTCTGATGAAGTTCTGTTAAATAATGAATGAAAGTGCTAAAATATCACAGGTCCGGGGTCCTTTCTTAAAGGGTCTTAGAAGTTTTCTTAGTTAATTTAATCATAAATATTCTGTTTCTTATATGTGTGTGTGTGTGTGTGTGTTTCTATATATATATATATATATATATATATATATATATATATATATATATATATATTTATATATATATATATACACACACACACACGCACGCACGCACACACATGCACACACACAGCGCATAATTCATGTTTTTTAGTGTGTGTGTGTGTGTGTGTGTGTGTGTGTGTGTGTGTGTGTGTGTGTGTATGCACGCACATGTGTAAGTATACTTAAACAAGATTTTCTGATAAACGGTTGTGATAATATGTTTATTGGCTTTAGAATCTAGATGATTTTATGTATGCTTACAGAAACCCCTGCTAAAAGGTGTGGTAGACACACATATTTCAAAGACTGTGAAAGTATGTTTTGTAAATGTACATTCTTTCTGCATTATGAAAACATATTTACTTCAATGGAGTATAATCAATATTTATCTGCACTCTTGGTGCATTACCAAAGCTATTAAAACTCTCATTAACCAGTTTTATTTACACTACTTGCTAAAAACTAGATTAAAAATGTATACCCTTCACACACAAAACATAGTTACTGACACCCTGCAAAGCATTCTAGCCTACCTAAAAAAAAAAACTTAAACAATACCCTAAACTTAAATATATACATATTTTTACCAAAAAGTACCAAACAAGTACGACATTATATAGGTCTATATCACTTCCATGAAAACACAACACTTGAATACATATCCATCCACCCTAATACACGAACAGTCCTTTCATCAAACCTACACATCAGCAAAAGTTTTCCCAGGGCAAAGAGTTAGCTGTCCAACATGCTGAGCAATACACAAAACACAGTATATCACCCCCCCCCCCCAAATAAGTATGCCGACTCTGAGATAGCACTACAGTGGGGAAAAGGGCAATTTCCGGATGTTGGACAGCTAACTCTTTGCCCTGGAAAAACGTTCACCGATGTGAACTTTCAATAAACAGCTATTCACTGCATTGGGGTCGATGAACAGGTTTTCCAGTATTTGCGTTTTCGTGGAAGTGATATAGACCCACATTATATAGATAAACCAACTGAAACATTTAATACTCTCAGTAGGCTAGTAAATAAATGAACTGTCACTACAAATACAAAAATGACTGTCAAGCTTTACTTCAGAAGCTACAGCAGAAAATACTTCCACTATAACTCATAGAGTTAACACTCAGCAAGGAACAGCTTGAACAAATTGTCATTGTATGACCACTTGAGATAAAATTCTGTGTCCTTCACACTAGTGAAATAAGTAAATTTGTTTACAGCTGGTTGAAAAATCAACTGAACAAAAAATAAATGTTAGCGTTTTTTGTAGGGCACAAGCCACCTGCATCCTCCTTGCTGGGGTCAAGCCTCACACATCTCCAAAACCTATATTTAATAACTCTACAGTCACATAAACATGAAAAAGAAAGTTATTTCCCCAAAGAAAATAACAAATGCAATTTCAAAGTTAGCAAGTGGCCTAGCAGTGATTTATTATGGAAAACAGATATCAGCAAGTATGATTTGTAGAGTTGTGCACATCAGGTTTGTTCCTCATTCAACCTACACTCCAAAATTAGGGGAGAAGCCAGAAAAAAAATATATCATGGAAACTCTCTATCAAGAAAAATATAGAAAAAGTGCCTAAATTGTGTTCAGCAAAACCATATGCAAATAGCATATCCCGCTGTAGTCAGTGGAATATATTACTGTAGCATAAAGAAGCACTGAAATCATCTAATTGGAATACATGAGGGTACAAATTGTGTGGTATATGAATTGTCTTGCACTGTAGAATTATGTAACCTGGTTTGTGATTCCTTGTTTTGTTAGTCATCACAAACTTGTTCTCTAATTTGGAAGCTTGGGTTCAAACTTCTGACTCCTCTGCTCTGCAAAACATATCATATAAACTTGCAGTACAAAATGCTTCGGGTATCACTAACCTGACCCTCACATGTTCCATATTTGTCTACATCCTGTGCGTGTGTATTATGTATGTCTTCAAAATTTATCTTGGCCATATGCACATCAACAGCCACAGAAACCATCTAAACCATTATCCTAACCACATTTTTATCCCTTGTAAAGTACAAAAAAGTGAAACAAGGAACAATGTATACTATAAAAGAAATGAATGCCTCTCAAATCATTGTATCTAAATCAATCCTCTAGAAATCAAATCTGATCTTAACTAACATTGTCCAGAAGACTGGGAAAGTTCTAAATAACTAACCTATATAATATTACACAGACTTAAAAATGGAATTATACAGTTCAGTTTTTTCAGTATAATCCTCTGTACAAAATAATGCACAAATGTTACCTTAGACTATTAAAAATATTTAAAAAAACATTAAAAAAATTAGAGTATAAAATCACCCATGACACAGTTCATCCATATAAAACTATGGAAACTACACAAATCTGTTTAAGAGGGTAACTTCCACAAATAAGACATTTATTAAAATGAATACAAAAACTGTGGTGGTGGTGCTGCGGTAGCGTTGTCGCCTCACAGTTAGACGTTGCCCATTCGATTCTCAGTTAGAGCATCTTCTGTGTGGCGACATGCGTGAATGGGCATTCCTTCATTGAAAGTTGTGCATTAGGCCCTCCAAGCCAGCATGTAAAACTCTACTGCCAATCATTAGCAGACCAGAGTTCTGCTGTGGCGACCCCTAACCAGGAAAAAGCCGAAAAGACACAATTAAAATGAATACAGAACAGTGGAGGGGTACTCAGAAACATGTACCACATAGCGTTTTATGAAATAGTGCAAACAACAGTGATAAACGGGGATGGTGCTGTTCTGCAGTGCATATATCATGACATCCTTCAGGGGAAATAGAGTAGTATTCATGGTATGAAAATTATTGTATGATGGCATGAAAATGAGTGCTGTTATACTAATGAGAGGCACCTTGTACACAGATGATGAAACAAACATGCTGGAGCGATTCAGCGATGTATAAATCCAGCACTAAGTGTCACAGTGCTGATCTGTAATGTATGCCAGGATTTCTCAGTGTGCAGCAGCTTCACTAACACTGTTATACTAGGAATAGCAGCAGCCTTAGCTGAGCAGTGTTAGTTGCTACTCTTGGAGCCAGTGCCTGTGATGTTATGTACAGTAACCCTCTACATTACAGATGTGTTATATAGCGGCTAACATACTATCACTTTCCTGATCAGGACATTGTCAGCCAGTACTGTGATGACAGAAACACTATATGGGAGTTAGTATTCATGTGCCATCCACCCAAGAGAACTAAGGGATGGGTGGAATGCTTATCCCAATGGACACAGAGGGCTTGTGTAGCATTAGCCATCCTTTCTATATGGATCTTTCAATGTATGAGAGGGTGACACATTAGGTACTTCACTGGCATCACCACACAGATTCTACACCAGTGTCATGACATGATGCTGCAGCATGTGACACATGGGTCTACCTGAAAATAATGAAGGACTACATTACCGAAAACAAAATGAATGAGATAACATCACTGAAACTTCACTTTCATGAATGACCAGAATGCCAAAGGATTTCACAGGATAAGTAACCAGGTGGCCAACAAGGGGAAATTTCCCTTTTCCCCCCTGTAGTGTGATCCCAGAATTGGTATATTTAGTTAGGGAGGTGTGGAGAGTGTGTTGGTTGTGTGACACCCCCCCCCCCCAACCTGGGTGGTTTTGAGGTAGTGTAGTTTGTTTCATTGTTAGATGGTGGCCAGTCAGATACTTGCCTGTGAAATCTTTGGCATTCCAGTAATTCATGAAAGTGAAGTTTCGTCAATGTTGTTTCATTCATTTTGCCTTTTGTAATATGGTCTTTTGTTCCTTTGAAGTAGACCCATTAAACACATATCTGATTTCCATGTACAGAAAAGAAGAGAGCTGCCAGTATGTGCATTTTATAACATAACCGATTTTCCTGAGATCCTGCTGGCCACCAATTGCACTTACATTGCTATGAATACCCCACTTGCTCCACATGGTGCCTGGTACATTAATCAGAAGGGATTTGCCTCCACCAATTTGCTAGGTGGTGTGCAATGCACAGGATATTATATATAAGGTGTCTGTGTACCACCCTGGCAGTACCCATAATTTCTACTGGCACACATTTGACCTTTACTAGCATGACTCTTCCCAGAGCCATCTAGTTGGAGATGCACGCATTGTCTGGTACATTGACTAAGATATGTAGTTCCCATTTAAGTAGGCAGAAAGCCATTTATAATGGCATCTATTGTTGTGACTGGGAGCTGATTATAGCTGTGCCATGGAACAATGGATACTGACCCTCTGTTCAACCCCTCCTTCCACAACGACTAAAATTACATAAAACACCAAGCACTTGCAGACAGAGAACATTGCCTGTGTTCAGACTTCTGAATGGCTGATTCCACTGTTTGAAAAGATATGGTGGCACATTTCAGTATACAACTGACACCTGCATTTATTAAATGTGGCATGCACTATCTTACACAGTACGGTAGTACAGAAGCAGCTGTGATTTGAAAAAAATTGCAATACTGCCTGATAATTTGCTGCAGTGGATGAGGACTCAGGCATTGAGTTGTTGGAGGAATCAGCTGCTGGAGCACTCTGTGCAAGGTAGGAGTGCATGCAATAAGTTGTGGCATTGTCAAAGAGGCAGTTTCTGGTCAATAACTATGGGGCATGATAAAGGCAACATAGAATAGAACTGATGTATTCATTAACACACTGAGGTTATGCATTACAATGCACTGATTGGCCAATATGTGCATCCATCATTGCCTTACTCACACAGGCCAGAGGAGTGGGCCATCATTTGTGCAGGTAGGGTAGGGCACAATGACAGTTGACAGCAATGCTGTCATATGGGTATGGGTCAATGGAGATGGATATGGTAGTTACTCAGGTGAGTAGCAGGTGGGAGGATTCAGGGATTACATCCTTCATTGTCAGGGTGGAGATCCTGCAGCAGGAACTTTGGCCTGGTGTACTGGGTGTTTTTTCAGTTTCAGGGATGGATAGATTTTGCATAAAGGATAGCATGGCACTTTGACAGTATGAGTGGGAATCTTAATGTGACTCCTTATGCTGGAAGCCAATAGATGAATGTTTTTCATGACACTCAGGATGGCCACAACTAGGCATAGCACTCAGAATACCAACTGCAGATAGTGATGATGTGGAATTGTTGCAGCCAAATTGGCCAGTCTGAGCAGTGTATACCAGTGTAAACCTAGGCTGTGACTATCTACCACATATCTGCACACTTAGATGGTCACGGGATGTATGGCATGCTTTGGCACAAAGGATGGCATTGCCAACTGCCTTGTTGATGCACCAATGTATATTATGTTGGCTAAAAATGAACTCGAGGCTGATGTTCTCTAAAATGCCTACATGTCATGTCACTTTGCATGTACTGTAGGTGATCCCAATGGCCATGCAGCTGTTGCTCATTCAAACACACAGGCCCTGTATTAAACTCAGTATTTATACCATTGTATACTTATTGGTTCTCTCTGCCTGGATCACTGCCCTGCACATTCACAAATTGTTGGTAAGTGTGGTACATAGATTGGGAGTCATGATAGTGACAGCCATCGACACGCCTCTCCCCCATGGTGGGTGGATATACACTGGAGACAGTGCAGCTGATTGATACCATCCTTGCTGCTTAATCCTGTGTAGCTTGGGGGCATCCTTAAATACAGGTCATCCAGCATTTAGCATATGTTCTGCTGGTGGAACAGACTGCCCCCTCTACCATCAACTCATATGTGGGGAATGTGGGCATGACCTTCATTGATTGTGTTGCTAACAGGGCCACTGTATCATCTCACTGTCATGTGTACATTGGCATCAACATTAATTGCAGGTGACCTGCTGACAATTAGCATGTTTAATTCTGTTTTGATATTCCCTTCACCTAGAGGGCCTTGGAAAACATAAATATAGCACACTTGTGGGATCACTGAAACAAATGAAGGTATGCCTCACTCTACAATTATCTGAGTAGCATATAGTTACATGCATACACACATACATATTTCTTTGTGGGATTTGTTGCAATTGCAGCTCCAATATTTCTGGAGTTCAGATATGCAGATGGATTTTGCTGAATACCTCCTTCTCACATGCATGTCTGTCAACAACTTGAAAGGGACATGCTAGTATTAACTTGGTGCATTGGTGACAGACAAACAGTTTGCACCAACCCAGCTCCACATCCAAGCCACTACCAGATATGAAGGTTTACTCACTTGCCCCAGATTCAGTTACCAAGAACCTTTCTAATTCTGTAAGCCACTTTTGTTTTAATGTTCCACATTCAATGTTGGACATGTCCTTGGCAATGGCTTGTGTATTGGTCTTGGCATGCGGTATGATATTGATGACCCTGCAATGCCACTAACCTACTGTCATGTTATTGCCACCCACATCACTGATGTTCTGCACCACTGTCTGTCACACCTGGTTCTGGAAAGCCTTGATAAGTATACCTTTCTTCAGGATGTGCATGACATGTTTGTGTAAGTCCTGAAATATCAACTCCATCTGCTTGTTTATGAATTTTTCCCACCACTGCTGTTCTCAATGGTCCATGGCAAGATATATACACTTGTGGGTTACAATGTTGGTAAGCATGACTGTCTTGGCTGACCTCTGTGTCTTAGCTTTGCACAACTCCCTCAATTTGGTAGCCACCTATCTGTCTGCTCTTATGCAGTGACTATTCCTATCCTGAATCATAATAAAAGCAACAGTACTAGACATGCTTTCACTTTCCAGATTTGTGTAGCAATGTGCTGATGACCATTCTGTGCCTCTCACCTCCCTCTGTAGACATAGCCATGTCTTGACCTATGTGCAGAGGGCACTGTTTCCCTCTGTAACATGTTTTGTAATCTGTGTGCATAACTTACAACGTGACCTCTCCATGGAACATTTACCATTTCTGCCCTTGCACTGTATTCTCCGTCATGGAGAGCCCCCTTCCCCAGCTGGATATTAGCCTGGTATGCCCTTATGCTATGTTCATTGTCATGATAAACCCCTGAACTGGACATTCAACTACCATGCCCTTCATCTGTGTAACTTCACCCAAGCCACTACTTTTTATATGTCCCAGTTGCTGAAATGTACCATGCCTTCTCACTACTATTTAGATGTACATTAACAGCCATTGTATCTTCTTTCATTATTCCTGAATCACAGCACAAAGTCTTCACTGAATTCTTATTCCTGATGTGCTCATCTTAAAACTTTCTTCTGCAATATTTCAAATTTGCTGTTTATCGCACGAAAAGGAGACTGATCATGCAGTAGTTATGATAATGAGGTAACTTAATGCAGTAGAGCTCTGAATCTCTGTCATAACACATTTGATACCACACCCAAGCAATACTAGCGTGATTATCTCTTCCAATTGCTGAGATAATAGGAAAAGTATGCAGTACAGCCATGCAGAAAACCACAAAGCCCAGAGTGACATCATTCTGCATGAGTGATACTTTTACTAGCTTTCATTGCTGCTTAATATGGTACCCATCATGTAATGTCTAAATGTGTGGCTGTGCTGAGTGGCCTATCCTTCTTTTCCTTGTGAAGACCTATAAAGCTGACATGGTCTCAGGTGCTGGGCTCAGCAAGGTTCCTGCCTTTTCCTACCAGGAAAATAAGAATGTTTTTTATAGGCTGGACAGGAACTATCAAGGACATCTGCAGAGCCATTATGATTGCCTATTATCCAAGGCTGATGCCAGGCACCAGGTTGCCAAGGCAGTACTTAATAACACTGGTATCATCCATCCTCTAAGCACTCCAGGCATCACTATAAAAACCTGTGTAGGCACCGATCTGACTGCTCTGCTAGTTGGAGGAAACAGAGCGAGTGTGCCAACCCTTTACAATAAGAACTGTATACAAGTTTTTAGGGCTATTTACTATTTCCTTGCCTTCTTTTGATAAGAGTACAATGTACAGGTGTGCTCCTACTTTCTATTAAACTCATAGAACAGAGAGAATTTAATAAGCAGGGCAGTCTCTGGAGATCTGAGGGATTACAATAATGTGGTAGTCATGCTCTGTCCATGACAGTACTGTTCAATGACAATTCTATTTGTAACAGACGTGTACTAATTTGCTTTGTAAAATTCTCTTTCTGCTTTTATTCTGCCCTTGACTTGAGTCTATGCCATCTGTTGTGCTTGGTGCTGGGTCCTGTAGCTGCTAGATTTGCTTTTCATCATGCAGGCAAAGGTCATCTTGGTGAGAGTGACTTAGGTCTCAGCTACTGCATCCATGGCCAGAACTCAGGACAGGGAAGGAGACATTTCTTCTGATGCTGGCCTAGAAGAGACCCCCTTGATCACCTAATATCAGGTGCAGTGCCTGGTCATGTCTATGTTGTGCCAGCATTTAGATGCCTGCACTGATACCATGAAGTGCCACCAGAGATACAGCCTGTTATGATGTCAGCTGCAGAGCTGACTGATGTTTGGGTGGGCTCCCCTCTGGACAGTCACACATGCACCCTGTACCCTGCTGTATGATTCTTCCTACTATTTTCCTCTTTTATGTGTCATAGCTCCTAACCTCCCCATCATAAGTTTTCCTCCCTCTATATGTCTGTATCCCTATTCCTGCCTTTTGTGTCCATACCACCCCCATCTATCTATTTCTACATTTAGGTTTTTTGCTCCTGTTACATTCCCTATACTCTCTTTTCCTTCACCACAAAAGGTCATTGTTACTTTTCCCCCTCTACCGTTCTACTTATAAAATCTAAAATAAGTACTTACCCCCAAAATATACACATGCCCCTTCTTTCCTCACTTACTTTTCCATAAGGTTACTCTTGTATGTGTTCCTCTGCTTGCTCTGGCCCTTTTTCTGCCTTCATTATCTCCCTCTTTCCTTTACATTTACATTATGAAATAAGCTGGTATTTTGCTATGCTAGACCTCTGTGGTCTGCTCACAGTGTCTGCGTAGCTGCGCTACATTGTACATGTGAATGAACATAGCTTTCGGCATGCTACCTCAACATATTTGTCACATTGTTCATGTGGCTGCTTATGGCATGACCTCATAACTACTAGTTCAGCAGTGTAACTACAGCCGGTAGTGCAGCTACTTGTTTTTTTCTCATTATGCCATTTATATGCAGGTCCTAGAGTATACTTAAGCAACATCAGGCTGCATCCTGCTGCAGCACCATTGCCATTTAGCACTGTGCAGACTCATTGTGAATGAATACTTCCCTGTTCCGAGTAATTCAAAAATGACAAAGGAGAAATAAAAAAGCTAAATAACGTGTGCCAAGGTCTGTTTCATGTGATATGCAAAACATTTGTTATTTTAACAACAGGGAGCTCAGTCTTATGTATCTTATGTATTTTTTTTAAATTTAATTAATTTATTAACCACGAAGGTGTAGATCAACATGGACCTTTATCAACTGTGTCCCACACTACATTGAGAATGTTAAATATAATACATATAAAAATTTAGAGCAGCTAGTCAGGCTGCATATTTACAGACTTTATACAGACTGTGGCTAGAAATTAATTCTTGAACCTGTAGATATGAAGGAGATAGTGAAACCACTAACCACCATGGTCACAACAGGCAATATCACAGTCCAGAACCTCACATTTTCCATATGTAAGCATGCATGTACATGGTAAGAAAATATCTAAATGCCTGCTCTATATTATCTATAGACTAGCAGAAACAATTATAAACTACAGAGCTAATATATCTCTTTCATGAATTGAAACAGCTTGTGGAATCTGATTGTGTATTACAAACTGAATATGCAAACAACAAGACGTGATTAGGTTGTTGTGGTCTACTATCTGAAATGAACAATGAAGACATGGGGCCAGATTCACGAAGGCTTGCACGGAGTCTAAGAGTAGAGTAAGACTCCATGCAGCCAACATGTCTGCCGAGCGATCCAGGAACAGCTGGCAGGGGCGTGCAAGAGAGCTCCTAAAACAACTCTTGCACAGACAGGGTTAGTTTATGCAAATTACCTCATTTGCTACTGAAAGCTATGCAAATGAGGTAAATTTGCGATCCAAGAAACACTAACTTGTCCGAGTAAGAGTAGTGTTATTTGCAGAAATGTACTCGGTTGGCAACTGAGTACCATTCTGCAAATAGCAAAACGGAGCCATGACAGCTCCAAATAAAGGATGCATCCAGTTGATGAAGCATGCAAATGGCCAAATATATGGCCATTGGCATTTTTATGTGTTGTAAAATAATAAAAAATATTTTTTTTTCCTCGATCTCAGATGTTTAAGCATAGTGCAGCGCCGCACAAATGTGCGGCGCTCTAAAAAACAGAAAAACAAAAAAATAAAAGCCACAAATAGTGATTTTATTCAAAATAGTCATCTGCCATGCAAGTGAATGGCAGGCTTAAGACAACATGGCTACTGAGTAGAGGTTGCTAAGGGGGGCAGCTCAGTCTGAGAGATGTAACCAAGTATTAGTAGGCAATCCTATGCAAATGAGGATAAGGATAGTGAATCCCAATTTTTCCTGCTATGTGAACCATGTCCCTAGAGTGCAAGAGTAGGAAAAGGGGAGTAACAGAGTAGAAGATGGGTGACATCATGAGGGGGTATGTATCAAAAAGACTGTAAGCTTATTGGAGCAGAGTGGCATGTGTTTGCTGTGAGTTACTCAGGACTAGGAGATGTGTGTCTACAGTTGTCTAAATTGAAATCCAGAAACCGAAGTTGTACACCGTGGCTATCACTAAAGTTTCTTGCAAAGCTGCTTACACTGTGTGTGCACATGTGTGCGTGCGCATAAACACGTCTAAGCCTGTGTGCACAGGTGTGCGCCAGTGTAAACCTGTGTTAGGCTGTCTAAGCTTGTATACATGAATGTGCACCCATCTAAGCCTGTGTAAGCTTGTGTAAGCCTGTGTGCACACATGTGCGCTCATGTGCGCGTGTTTGCGCTTGTTTGTGCGGCGCTGCCCCCTGTGGAAACAGAAAGGGAAAAGGAAGGAAAAGAAGTAGTAGGAAGTTAACCAAGGAGAACTAGCAGAGATGCCAGGTGAAATCAATCAGAATCAGCCAATTACACAGGCAGTACAGTAGTCCAGCCCAGCCCAGCACTTAAAACTCTGCAAACAACATTCCCCCATGTTTTTCTCAGAAACACTGCAACACTGCAGTCAACAAAGAGAAGTGAAAACTTAAAAAGCTTAAACTGAGACATAAAAATGTTAGGGGCTGCCATTGCTGTTATAAGGCAACATGTGCAAGATGCTGAGGGTGGTGCCATTGTGAATGCTGCTGAGCAACCCACAGTGAGGAGACGGAGAAGAGTGTACTGACCCAGGGTAACCAACCAGGGGCTACATGAGCTGGAGATAGTGGAGCACTATAGAGTGGACAGAGAGCTCCTGCAGCAAATTGTTGAGCTGTGCAGGCCACGCCTCACACACAGAACCAACAGAGGGGAACCCATCCCAGTGGAAACCAAGGTATGTGTTGGCTTAAGAGTACTAGCAACAGGTACCTTCCAGAGACCAGCTAGTGATATGATGGGGATTTCACAGCCATCAGCATCAAGGGTACTGCACCAGTTCCTGAATGCCATGTCAGCACATGTTGGTGATAATGTATATTTCCCCAATTTCTGTGAGGTATTGGCCAGCAATATGCATCTCTTCCAGCAAATAGCGGAATACCTTGAGGTAGTGGGTGCAATTGACTGCATGCACATATACATCAAAGCACCAGCTGGTGAGTGGGGTAGGGCCTACATCAACCGCAAGGGCTTCCACTCCATCAACTGCCAGGTCGTGTGCGATGCCCAGGGCATAATACTGAATGTGTGTGCTGGCTGCCCTGGAAGCTACCACGATTCCCATATCTGGCATCTGTCGCAGCTGTACCAGACATTTGCAAATGGGGACATCCCTGATGGTCACCTATTGGGGGATGCTGGATATGCACTGGAGCCGTGGCCTTGGCAAAGAAGCAACGCATAGCACATACACTGGCTCAGTAGGAACCCTAGAAATTATACCTCTCTCTGACTCGCACATAAAATAAAAGGGATGCCTAACTTGACACTACCTTTTTCCAAACATGTATAGGGAGTGTAGTATGTGCATCTGACATAGGCAGCCCTGCAGCACCACCTGAGGCATGATTGCCATGTTTTAAGCAATATAAAGCAGTGCTAAGCAGCTTTTACTAATATCTAGTATATGTAAACAAAATTGCTCGTGCAATGTTGGCCAAGGTCGTGCAAAGTTGAGCAAAGTCAGTTAAACATGCTCATATCTGCTTTACTGTTCCTTAAGCAGTCTGGTCTGGCCAGCATGAAAATAAAAAGCAGTGACAGGGCTTGAACCCAGGATACTGTGCACTATAGTCACAGTACTGAACCACTAAGCCATGATAGCATTACAGGGGCACAGACACAGCAGGACAATTGTACACTAATGCAAACAGAAAGCAATGCTGTATCATGCCCCTAATGAGGCAAATGGGTAACCTAACCCACACGCCTATGCAGACAGAGAACATCAGGCCAGGCATTGTGATGTGGGTTGTGTAGGCTATGAAGTTGCAAGCTAATATATGTGACAATGGACGCTAAGATCTGTAGTACAGTAGTATGCCTCAAGCCACTACGATAAGCAACAGTACAGACTGTAATGGTGTCCTGTACATAGCAGTGCAGGCACAGCAAATGTGTATAAGTGTCAGGTGAAACCCACATCCTATGTACACCCACAGTAACAATCTGGTGTGCCCACGGGTAGAAATGTACAAAGAATAGCTGTCCCCCCTGTATGTAGAAATGTTGATACGTCTATGCAAAGTGTCTCATGGAAGCCCTGCAGGCACAGCATGATCCCTGTTGATCTATGACACAAAGGTGAGCCCTGCTGTAAAAATACACCTTGATTGACCATACACATATAGTATAAATGTGTATACTGTGCGTGCTCACACACTCCAACAAATGTAGTGGATTTCATTCAGCATCACACTGAAAGGTCATACTGGGCATGCTCACACACTTAGGCTAAATATGGATGTGATAATAAGGGATCTATGGACAAATGTGTATAGTCATCTCTACTTCCAGAAACACATTCACAAAGTGGTCTGAAAATCCTGCTATGTGTTCACACAAACTGCCAAGGTCTGTGCATGTAGGTCAAAGGAGGTTTTTACTACTCAGCAGTCATCAGACCTGTCAGAGAGTACCACAACACACTTGCGATGAATCTGACTAGGCACGTTCAGCAGCTAGAAAGACCAATGAAGTACCTTAACAAGAGGATTACTGGCCTCAAATAGTTGCCCCATGCAACAAGAATGAATGTAACCCAAGCTGTACTCTGTTGCATACTGTCTATGCAGGAGATCTCTGCCCAACAGACAGGTCCATGTCATTGTTACATTCAGATCTGTTCTGAGTTACAGCTCAATGGCACTAAATGTACAGAGCCAACTGATATTGGCAACATCCTGGCAGATAGGATCAGTATTAACTTTACCCCACTCTCACCCATGAAAGAGCACATGTCTATAATGGAAGACTGCAAAGTTGCTGTCATCATGGCTGCACAGGTAAAAAACACTCTCCGAAGCCAGTATCGCAGCAGCCATGGGACTAGATAACTTCCCAGGCTGTATGGTATCTACTTCCCTGAAGTAAACATTAACATGGAAGGTCTGTGGCTACTGAGGTTTCCAGAGGACTGCAAACTAGGATCCATCATTGCAAACACTAAAGATCTGGACATCCTACAAAAGGGCCTCACTGAGACAGATGTCTGTTGTCCAAGCCATGGGCTGTAGCTCAATGCCAAAAGGTGCATTATCATCACCTTTGTTAAAATCTCTGTAGCCAAGAACTACAACATAGGTTGTAGTATACCTCACACTGTAAGTGAGACAAGAGACCCTGGGTCACAGGTGGACAGTGGATACAACTGTGATAAGCACATTCCCACAGTAGTCAGGAAACCCTCTTATGTGGCACACCTCATCACAAAATGTGTCTCATGCAGAATAGAAGCGGACATTGTTCCCCTCTACTCACCACTCACTAGAACTATAAAAGAGTACAACGCCACTGCTGCTATGTACCTCAAAAGACAACTACAACAACTGGAAAGCCAGCAGCAATACCTCACAAAGGGCATTAGTGGCCTGAAATACATGCCATACACAGACCATCGCAAAATGCTCCATCTGTACTCCCTTGCATATCGCCTACTCAGAGGTGTTCACTGCCTAACATACAAAGCTATGTCAAACATAGAGCTGTTGGATATGATCCACGTAAAACACTTACAATCACTCTGACGTTTGGACCCAAGACCACGAGTGAAATACAAAAGGAAGGTGTGTAGCCATTTACCTTATGGATATCCACACCTTCAGGTTACTGGCACAGCATGAGGCATTGGAGACCATGCAAGTGCAACTAACATTGGGCAAAGCTGCCCATCAGATTGTAGCCTGCTACAGATCATGTACCTTGTCTCAGGAACCTCACTCAGTATTCTGTAGAACAATGGCAAATATAAAGGTCCTATCAAACACCATTATATGAGGAGATTACAACTACCCAAACATTGAGTAGGTGAATTACTCGTATACAATGTCCTTTGCCCAATGTGTCCTAGAGGTAAGAAACTCTAACACCCTGGAACAGCTGGTCAGCATGCCCACTAGAGGTGACAACATACTGGACATGATCATCACCAACATGGGGTACCAGTGTTTCACAACAGAGATAAACCCCCTGCTGGTAATATCAGATCATTAAGTAATAACACTGGACATCCACATCCCGCCCCCACACCCAGTCAATGAAACCACTGTGAAGGCATTAGTAAAAGCAAACTGCACACTTCCCAAGACCAAAGTGGAATGTTCTGAAGACCCCTTGCTATAGGATAATGTTATGCAATCAGCAGAATCATTTACAAGTGCATCCTATGAGCATCTACAGGGATGCATGGAATGAGACATCACACATAAAACCAAAATGCACTCCTCCAACAATAGGACAACAAGCAGGTGTTTGTAGTCCATAAATAAGCTAGACAAGAGAAGGAGGAAACGAACACATGATAGATCCAACTTCACTAAAGGAAAGGCATCACTGATCATTATCAGGAAGAAACAATGATTGGCCATAAAATAACCCAAGGACGGTTTCTAAAGACAAATAGCCAAGGAATGTAAGAATAACAACCACAAAGCCTTCGGTAGCTATACCAGACATGTAGGTGTCAACTTCCAAATATGCTGTCAGCTACTGCAAAAAGGAATGACATACACCAAACCAACTTTCACTGCCCACACCCAGGGGGACATGTTCAGTGTAAATTCCCCCCATCACCCCCAAAAGGGCCTGTGTCCATCACAGAAGGATGCAGAGACCCAGATGTCATAGACATGCAGGTAAAGACAGCCCTCACCAAAGCTAAGAACATAGCATCAATGTGACTGTATGTTGTCCCAGGCTACGTCTTACACTAGGCCCATAAGGAACTACACCCTCACCTACATTCACTGTCCAGACTCAAGCGTACCACAGGCTATGTACCCAAAGAATGGCATACAGTAACAGTCATCCAGATCCACAAAGGGTGTGCCAAAACAGAACCTGGAAACCATTGCCCAATATGTCTACTCAGCCGGGTCTACAGAGCTATTGAGCAGATTGTCATGGAACCCATACACCGAGACATTGGAGATCTCCAGACACTGGACTCTACACAACTTCACCTTGTTAAAGGCAGAGCCTGGCTCCCATACCTAGTTGACTTATTTAAAACAGTTACCATGAACATAGATGGAGGTGAAAGTAGTCCACACAGCCCACCTGGACCTCACTAAGGGCTTACCACACCATTCCCCACTCTGTCATCATGGACAAGTGTTCCAGCTTGAACCTTAACAGCTATGTCACAGGATGTGTGGCCAAGTGGCTCACAGATCAAACACACATGTTCATAGTTGTGGGTGCCATGTCCAACTGTAAGCCAGTCACAAATGGCATCACACAGGTCTTGGTCCTGGGACCCCACCTGTTCAGTAGATACTGCTCAGAGGTACAGGCAAGCACAGCAGGTGTATGGCTGAACAGGTTTGCAGATGAATGGAAACTGTGGTCCATCATTGACTGTACAGCTGACACAGACATCCTCCAGAAGTGTCTTACAGAGACAGATACCTGGTGTCAAAACAATGCCCTCAAGCTGAATGGCAAAAAATGCATAGTCATCCCCTTTGGGTAATACAAAGTGCACACAAATTACCACATAGGTGGTAATCCAGCATGTACGGAGAAAGTCATAATGGCCCTGGGGACACAGGTAGATAGTAAACTCACCTTTGGTGATCAAATGGCCAAAGTGTTTAGACATTCCTTCAATGAAGGCCATCTAACGTCTATTCCGTATAGTCTGATGATGTCACCATCCTACAAATATACCTGTGGAAAGGATAACTCCCAGTAATGTGTATAGTGTGTCATTTTAATGCGTACTCCTGTAGTATTATGAAGTAGTAAGGTAGGGGTTTGAATCCTGCACTGGACAACTGTTTGTGTGTGGTCCCCTTGGGAAGGAGCAACCTTTTAGGAGAGTAGTGAAACATCTCAAAAGTGGTAAACTAACCTTTGTCAAGTCTGATGATGTCACCATCCTACAAATATACCTGTGGAAAAAAGAACTCCCAGTAATATGTATAGTGGATCGTGTTAATGCGTACTCCTGTAGTATCATGAAGTAGTTAGGTAGGAACTTGAATCCTGCACTGGACAAGTGTGTGGTTGTGTGTGGTCTCCTTGGGAAGGAGCAACCTTTTAGAAGAGTAGTGAAACACCTCAACAGTGGGAAACTAACCTTTGTCAAGTCTGATGATGTCACCATCCTACTAATATACCTGTTGAAAAGAGACCTTCCAGTAATATGTATAGCGCGTCGTGTTAATGCGTACTCCTCTAATATCATGAAGTAGTTAAGTAGGGGTTTCAATCCTGCACTGGACAACTGTGCGTGTGTGTGTGTGGTCTCCTTGGAAAAGAGCAACCTTTTAGGAGAGTAGTGAAACACCTCAACAGTGGGAAACTAACCTTTGTCAAGTCTGATGATGTCACCATCCTACAAATATACCTGTGGAAAAGAGAACTCCCAATAATATGTGTAATGCGTCGTGTTAATGCCTATTCCTCTAGTATCATGAAGTAGTTAAGTAGGGGTTTGAATCCTGCACTGGACAACTGTGTTTGTGTGTGGTCTCCTTGGGAAGAAGCAACCTTTTAGGAGAGTAGTGAAACACCTCAACAGTGGGAAACTAACCTTTGTCAAGTCTGATGATGTCACTATCCTACAAATATACCTGTGGAAAAGAGAACTCCTAGTAATATGTATAGCATGTTGTGTTAATGCGTGCTCCTCTAGTATCATGAAGTAGTTAGGTAGGGGTTTAAATCCTGCACTGGCCAACTGTGTGTTTGTGTGTGGTCTCCTTGGGAAGGAGCAACCTTTTAGGAGATTAGTGAAACACCTCAAAAGTGGTAAACTAACCTTTGTCAAGTCTGATGATGTCACCATCCTACAAATATACCTGTGGAAAAAAAGAATTCCCAGTAGTATGTATAGTGCATCATGTTAATACGTACTCCTCTAATATCATGAAGTAGTTAGGTAGGGGTTTGAATCCTGCACTTGGTGAGTGTGTGTGCTGTATGTGTGTGACACAATTGGTCAATGTGTCATGGGTTTTGCTTTTATTACTGTATGCCATATCAGTATGCATTGCACATGTGAGCTAGCTGTGTGGCAGATATATATACATACATGTTACCTCAATGACTGCATGTATGGGAACCCTGCTTTCTCCAAGAACACAGCTGTCATCCTTGCCAGACTGTGCTGCTGCTTCCCAGACCTTAAGTCACATCTGAATGCTTGTGACAAGCCCAGCCAATGCAGTGATCCCTGGCCTAGGTCATCTGTGTCACACAAAGTCATTACGGTTCCTATTGGAATGTGTGTGTGAGGGTCTATGGCCGAGCTATATGTCAGACTTGTTCAAATGCAGCAAAGTCTGTCAATGATGACTATTCATAACAGGTGTTGAACAACCTTTGTGGATATGCATGCAGACCCCTTATTGCTTATGTGATCCACCGAGGGATCTCAAAATACCTTTGGAAATGTGATTAACAAAGGACAGATGACGTAACACTTGGTTGCATGTACACATCAGTACCTGTTCATCATGTTGTTGGCTACTACCTATGTGGTACTGTGGGGATAATATGTTCCATAAAGGTGGATGATTATGCTTAGTTTGGCTTATAGCTTTCCAGTATGGGTTTGACAACAGGCATCTGTCTGTATGATACCCTTGTGCAGGATGTGGGTGTCATCTGGAGAATGCAATATAGTCCACAGTATGCATTACCAGACGTGGATGGACATATCCCTACAGTGATTGCTTGCACCTAAGAGAGCTATATGCCAAACAGGAGTGGTGTTAGTAATGGGTGCAGGTGAATACCAGCGGTTACTGGCATAGTATAGTACCTGAAGGATCCAAATGTTGCTGTGTGTCCTACATCTGTGTGTCGGTTGTCAAGACATTATCTAACGATTGGTTATGGTCAAGCTGTGGAAGTGATGTATACTACCAGAATGCAAAACAATGACAGATAGTAACAGTATCACCCACAGCACAGTGTCAAACCATGTCATACACACATGTGTAGTCAGGTTCCGAAATGTGTGTAGTACAATGCATACTGGCCAACAATAAAAACTATGGAGTGTTACTGTGTAATACAGAGCATGTCACCCTGGCCATGTGTCCATTATGCACGTACATGCAGACAGTGCACCTCCACCCTGTTCACAACTGTACACCTGCAAATCTGTGCTACACACATCCCACACATGCTGTCCACTCTCTAACACATGCTGCCAATACTGCACACATCTGCCAAGTGGCACGTGGCCGGACAATGCACAATTGGAACCAACACTGGTGTAAACAACACTACAATGACAATCATAGCATTAATGCATCATTCCTGCTCAGCTACACCTTCAAGCATATCATTACACTGTACTGCTGACAACATGCTAACATTGCTGTACTGCTATAAAGACACCCTGTGCATCAGCACCATGGTAGCCTGTTCCTGCATTGATGTTACAGATGACAGGAGGCGGCACAAGTTTCATCATATGCACAGGGTGTGTTGTTAGTTTGCCAGAGGCCTACAGTGAGCCATCCAATCGACATGTATGTTTGTTTGTGTGTGTGTGTGTGTGTGTGTGTGTGTGTGTGTGTGTGTGTGTGTGGGGCAAGAATACTGGAATGGGCCAATGTTGATGTAATGTGTATGGGTATGTCTTAGCCCTAGGTGTCTGGAGTATGTGTGTGTGTCTGCATGCACACAGTTCCACCATGTGGCTGCCATATACGGGTATTTGTGGGATAGCCACAGACTGTACCTGTGAGGCTTCACAGATCACCGTCTCTGGCCACGGATACGGTACCTGTGCCTGGCAGGGGTGCTACTGACACTATCAGGTACTAAGCCAGACTGGGTACTATCCCCAGAGGTGGATGGATGTACACTGGACACAGATCCCTGCTGGGACTGTCCAGAGCCATGTGCACGTGGTCTTCTAGAATGTTCTATGGACAGCCCATCCCCAACATTGCTGGGGCTGCTACTGGCACTACAGGAACAGCTGTGGCTTGAGGGACGTCCGCGGTGACTGCCAGCTGCTGATGTTGCTGGCATACATCCACGTCGACGACTCAACCGTCCCGCACTGTCCTGACACATGGACATGACATTGCGGAGGATATCTAATGTCTCTCCCCAACATCTATTAGTGACCTCGGTGTAATGACGGATGGCACCTGCTAGGTCACGGATACTGTCAATGACGGTGGTGTTATGTGCCCTCTGTGCCCTTAGTCCCTGTCTGGTGTGCCGTTCCATATATGCCTGTGCCTCCATGACAGCCTGAACATGCATGACGTTGTCAGACCTGTGGCATGTCTGCCATTGGCATGATGAGCTGCAGTGCTACTACGAGAACCCCCTGGACATCTGCCTATGTGGTACCCTTCCAGACATCTGGGTATGGCTGCTGTGTTGGGATGCATGTGCCATGGATACCACACTGTCCTGGCCAATGCCAACTGTACGCCGTCCCTCAGCTGTGGGCATTGGTGATGGATGTATTGGCAGTATGACTGTATGCATGGATGGGGGTGGACAGCTGTGTACTGTCGATTGGTGGCCCAACAACAGATCCTGGCAAACACGCCTGTGCCTCAACATACCTATCTTCATTATCACTATGTGGCTCAGTGACATCAGTTTCCCTGCTGCAGTGAACCAGGCCTAACACAGCTCCTGTGGGAGGAAGACAGGAACACACTTTACGACCTGTACATGATGTCAGCACACATGCACACATGCAGACATGCACACATGAACCCATGCACACATGAACACATGAACACATGAACTCATGCACACATGCACACATGAACACATGAACACATGCACACATGAACACATGCATACATGCACACAAATACACTCCTCACTACAGCAGATACCCACACACACCACCAGCAATCCAAAACATACTCAATACTGGTTGAAGGTGGGTTACACTATCACAAGGCAAACAGTCATATCACATGTGCCAGCATGCAGAAGATTTGTTGCTCAAGAGCATGCAGTGTGAGTGTAGACAGCCCTTGTTAATAACAGTATACATGGCTTTGATGCATGTGTGTTGTTGTTCAGTGATTGGCCTCACCCTGGAACGCAATGTGTACATGGACACAACATTGCTGTGCAAGTATTAAAAGGTCTGCAATGTCCTGTGCACCATCACTCACAAGTATACATACCATGGCTGGATGTGTATCTGTGTGTCACATAGATATTCATTTCTGATTACAGTGTCTGTGTCTGTAGCAGATAATTGTGGACACAGGTTTAGCACATGCATGCTATGTATACACACAGGATGAGTGGTGCATGTATACATGATGGAATACCATTGCTCAACATGGCCACTGTACAGTGGTTATGTTGAGTGTAGAACATATTGTGGACATGCCAGTGCTAGCCATGACATGGCATGCTACAACATGACTGCAACATTGAACATCACACATACCCAATGTGTGTCATGTGACCTATACAATCAATAGCATTAAAAGATATATGTGTCATTTTGTACAAATGGTGATTGCTATGCATATTGTGTATAGGTGCATATGTTTGCACACACACAACATTGAGCTGCATTGCAATGACTGCTATGTGTAGTACTGTGGTCACTGTAACTGGATGGGGTGTAGTACCATGAGCCATCATCATCATGCATCATGTGGTCACTCAAGGCTACTAATGTGTGCCAGACCACCACCTAGCATGCTGTACCTGAACTGCAGTACCATGGCTACATTCACAATTACACAGCCACTTGTTACATGGATTTGTAAGGTGCCCAAAAGGGAGCATTGCCTAACATGAATATGTAATGTGTTGAAGAGTGTCGCACAGCCCCATGACAGGCCTCTACATATTATGTGTGCTGTGTGGATGACATGTTGGATACTGAAGTATGACCTTACAGCGGGTGTCTGGATACGCCATGTGTAGCATGTTAAGGTGTACTGCGTATGACGAAGTTGTGTATGTTGTGTACATGTGTATCAACTATGCCTATCCAATGTCCAGTACGGTGTTGCCACAATTGTGTGCGATGCTCTGTGTATTGCATGTGATTGAGGCAGCTACTGACATTACTGAGATGTGCATAGTCTTACAGCAAACATGCACAGCATGCATTATGCGTAGGTGTGTTACGTGTACATGGCCTACACCTCACCTATGACATGCACATTTCATTAGCAATATTACATTTATAACACACTCACCAGCATTGACTGGCTGCCTTGCTGTCACACCAGAGGGACCGACAAGAATATGATACAGTTTGTCAGTGGCCATAACTGTGGCATTGCTACTGTGAGTTTGCTAAACTACAGTAGTACAACGGTCGACAGTCACAAGCGTACAGCTTATATTCCACATATCAGTATTGCACAACACTAGGCAGCACAACTGCTAAACACACAGTACACATCTCACATATGCATAATCTACCAATACAGGTAACAGTAGTCTACAGATAGGGCATGTTACCTGCATGCTCCATGTCAACATGCTGGGTGGCTCCGGCCTCCATGATGACACATGTATGTTGCTGTTCCTGTTGTTGGCCAGGAGCCACCATGCTTATGAGCAGCTCCTCCACTCTGGTGAGGGGGGGGATGAATGGCTACCCCACCACCTGTGGAAAGCTGTTGTCTACAGATATCAGACGAATGCCGCCAGACATGTCTAATTAAATCACTGCAGTGATGGCGTACCTGCTCATATCTCCAGTTATGCATGCCTATATCATTTACCAGATGAACAAGATCTTGCCACAGTGCAGTCCGCTCATGCTGGTCCTGGCTGATTCTAGAGAACAGCAGGGTGCAGTGCTGCACCAGACTGCTGTGTATTTCCTGTTCCTCTGCAGCTGTATAACACGGGTTGCATTGGTGGGCCATGCCTCTGGAAGACAATTAAACAATATGTGTGAGCAAGTCATGTGGCACACTTAACATTCTAAAGTACAGATATCAATTAACTGCCATATATAGCATCCGATTGGATGTCAGAGGATACACATGTTCAATACCACATATTAGTGCTCAGGCCACAACTGGCTGACAGTGCCTGGCACGCTCTATATATCAAACCATGTTCTGCACAGCAGCAAAGAGAAGCCAGTATGTAAGACTATACACCAGTACATGGCACACTGTATGTGACACAATGCACCACCTAGCCACAGGAGGTATATATCAAGCTAATTCATAAAGAAAGATGTCATCCATTGCAATGAATGTAAAGTACAGTTACAGTATTACCAGTATACCACCCTAGTCGTTGATGCCAAACCCCTGCCTAACATATGTGCACAGTTGTTAATATAGGTGGTATACTGCTGTACTAGACTATACATGTTGCTAGATACACACGTATACCCTGTAACACACATATGATTGAGGGCATGGTACAGGCATATTAACACACACATCAGACATATATACAACACATAAATTTATGCCAACCCAGATGAGCTTTACCTGTGTACCATACAGTACTGTGTCACTACTTACAAAACCTTATGCCTGAGGTATGTAATCTGTGAGGACTACAGGGAACACACAAAACAGTGTTTCCAAGCAATGTGAACATACACCATACTGTACTGTTTAGGCCTACATCTTCAGGTAGTACTACAGTTCATATGGGAGCTGGATTCACCAGCAGTACCACTCACTAAGCATACATGTATTGCTTTAGCCTACAATGGGACACCACAGTCAACAACAAGGGACTACATCACACCGTATGCCATACTACCTTTTCTGCCTAGCAATAGCATACACATCTTTTGCTGGAATCACAACTAGACACAAACTACCATGACAGAATCAATTTTACACTAAGCTATCACACCTTTACAGACCTTGCACACATTCACCAACACATTCACCATCGCACTCAGTCAACCTCACATAGCAATTATTGCACTAAGTACATGTGTGTGTGCATCGTGTCATAGGTAGGTAATACGCTATTGGCCCTAGGGCCTACAGCAGCCTAGCCATCCGCTACCCTGGCCTTTGACACACATGTAATTTAATTTCACTTGCCCCTGTCAACCAGAGCCACAGAGGTGATTCCCGGGGTGTATTTCCTATCTCCCAACCAATCATCAGGAGTATTTATGACATCTGCTAATGTGGAGCTTTGTTTGCTATTGATAGGTGGTTTGTTCCAGAGTATGGCATGTCTCTGAGATGGGAATCTATCCCTCCAGCATGTGCTGTTTAGTGAGCTGACAAGGTTTAAGGCACTAGAGCGTGTATCTTGGAGGGATTGTAATATGTTTACGTGGAGGATGTCCAACAGCTATGGGTGTGACATAGCTCTGTATGTTAGGCAGAGGTCACCTCTGGGTAGGTGGCATGCAACACAGTCTAGCTGTGATTTTGTGAGTCAGTCTCCATAGGGCATCTGTTTGAGGCCGGTATTACTCTTTGTGAGGTATGTCTGTGGCCTTTCCAGCTGCTGTAGTTGTCATGTGAGGTACATACCACATGGAGCATTGTACTCTATAATGGGTTTTAAGTGTGATGAGTAGAGGGGAACACTGACCTATATTTCCCTAGATGACACACCTTTTGTGATGACGTGTACCATGTAGACAGATTACATGACTAGTGTGGCACTGTGATTATCAAAGGGGAGACTACCACCTATGTGGTAGTTAATGGGTACATTGTTTTGGCAAGAAGGGATGGCAATGCAGTGTCAACACTGAGCTTCAGTCCATGCCTTGGTCACCAGGCACCTGTCGCAGTAAGTATGACCCCGTATCTCTCTCTCTCTATATATATATATATATATATATATATATATACACACACACACATGCATACACACTTACATATAAACATCCATTGCTGTACATATAGATGTACATATAGGCACATATACAGTCCACTTTTCATGGTGGGAATATCAATTATGCGACAGTTGTGAGATATACAGTTATGTAATAATATTGTACAGTGTTGTGCAGAATGCATTGAAGGTGTCCTCAGCCCATGTAGCTTTAGCAGGCCTCACTGGCTGTAACACTGCAAAACTGAGAAATCATACCCACAGCGTTTAACCACCACATGTCATGTACCAGCACTGCATGCTGTTTTCTTTGCCACACACTACAACCTACATAGAAATATGCACATAACAACCTTCAACAACATACTGTTGCCACATATGGATGATTCACAGTATGTAGAGTACTTTTCAAAAACATCTACTACAAGCCAGCAAATACATGTGTTACATACCTTTCCTTTGTATTTCTCTGTTCCTTCTGTTTTTAAAGGAAATACATTTTTTTTGGGTTTTCTCTGTCTGTTGATGTTGCTCTTTCTTTTTATGTGTCTGTCTGTTTCTGTCTCTTTGCCTTTGTCTGCGTCTGTGTCTCTGTCTTTGTCTCTCACTCACTCTCGCTCTCTCTCTCTGTTGCTGCAATGATATTATTGCATGTGTGGACAGCAAGTACAGCCTGCTTTTCTAGGTATCTGCACATGTGCATGTGATGGCCTCTGTACCAGTTGGTGCCCACCATTTAGTAATTGCATGCAGCCCGCTGTGTGGTAATTGCAGTACTCATTGTCATAGCAGCCCACTGCTATCAAATGCTAAGTTAGGTAGGCGTAGTCCTTTCAGCTTTCCAAAGTGGGGCCCATGCTTGTTGGCTGTGGACACTGTTGTGTCAGTCAGAAGGTTGGTATACTTCTTATATCTGAAGCTAGGGTTGTAGCCAGTGATTTGCATGTTGTACTCAAACTTGAATGTTGCTGCTTCTAGTACACACTTGTCAGTGTAGAATTTTACTCACCCCTCAAAATGCTAACACAAGATACATGGGAGTATGTACTTTCTTTTCTAATTAGACAATTAACTGCCATACAAATGCAGTTATTGCAATGTATTCTTCTGGCACATGAACTGTTTGTGAACTACTATACTGTAAATATTAATTTACTCACTTCTGAACAATTTGTGTTTTTTTGTGTTGACATTAGCACAGGCTGCTCAAGACAACTGGACAAATTTCAGTACTGAGTATGCCTACCTACATCCTTGGTAGAGCCTGAATACACAGGTATATTGTTCTTTTGGGTACGGGTGCAGAAGTACAGAGAACATTATTTATTATTGTGTGATGTTTATATTTCTGAACATACAGGGTTGCTGTGTACCTGTTAGTCTATCAAGGCAAGTAGTGTGTCTATGTAGCTCCCACCTGTGGACATATCCAGATGGTAGCCAGAGGTTAGCCTATTATTCTTTGTCTGTGCACCACACCGGTCTTTTCAGCAATAAAACAATGGCATTGTCACAGTTGGTTGCTACCAGTACATGGCTACATCCTTTGATATTTCTGTGTTGTACTCCTACATAAGGGCATGCTTGTGGGACTCCTTCCAAAGCTATTTGCAGAGTGTGTAACAGCAGAAAAGCTGATATGCCTGTGTGTTTCTGCCTTTGCCAGGCTTCTGATACACTCAGGTATATATTTGAACAGCCTCAGGGAAAGGTACATATAAGTGAGGTACACCTGTAATATATTACAGACATTAAGTTGAGACTGTGAGAGAATCAGAGCATATGTATTAATACACCTTTTCTGACGTGCAAGCAGTGTCTACTCTTACTTATTGACATTATTCATTAAGTGTAATTCCCCACTTTTCTGCCTAACGTCAGTACTTTTCAGAGGGATTCAGAGGGACACAGCTAACATTTGTTTACGAATCAGGGACATCCCTGACAAGCATTCACAGTTGGGAAGTATGGCCTCTGCCCTATTCAAATATGCCAGTGTTTATCCTCCTCTGATACTGTGTGGGGTCTGTAAAGTGCGACTGTAACATTATTTCCTGCTAGAATGGCTGGTTCTCTTTTTACAGTCATGTCATTGCAATTCCACAACAACTGCTGGTAAAGATCCACAGAACAAGATTTGTGTTATGGCATTCCTATTTTCCCTTTACATTCACTCATTGTAATGCATGATATATTTATTACAGCACCAACTTGTTGTATGTCTACTGTGGCTTGGTGGTACTTCATGCAGTGTAGTGTGTCCAGGGTTCGAGACTGACAGAGGTGTTTTATTTTGCTGCTCAGCAGAAAAAGGGCCCTGCCATGCAGAGTGACTAAGGCACTTTTAAGCAGTTGTAAGCAGGTTTGCGCGAGTTTGTGTGACACTTAGCGATGCTTAGCTAAGCGCACACAAGTGCACACTCACGCACACCCGCTAACTACTGCTTAAAAGTGCTTACTCCCGCTAACCCCCGCGCTAATTTCTTTGAAAGAAAAGAAAATGGGGAGATAGGAAAGTGGTGAAAAAGGGTGCACAAAGAGGGAAAGACAGTAGGGAAACCAGCTCGGGATGTGCAGGACGGGTGTAGGGAAGGTCCATAGCTGCCCATTTCTTTACCAGCAACAGCTGTGCATATGTTAGAAATTTGAAGTGAAATTTGAAACCTTCCACCCCTGAGAGAGGGGTGAGGACAACAAAGTATGTTGTACTGCCAATTATAATTATCAGTTTACATGTCCAGCGGACATGTGTGCAAAATGGGCAACTATGTATGGGGCGTAATTTTTTTGTGGGAACAGATTGCCCTTTTTTTTTTGTTTTTTCAGGTGAGAGTGGAATATTAGGTAGAGGAAGTAGGTATATTTGGGGAGGTAGGTTGGGGATGTAAACAGACAAGACAAACAAGATGCATACAGGGGCGGAATATGACACATGTGGTGGGTGAACACAATTGATGGGGATGGATATTTGGATATCGCAAGCCCATGAGCCCACAGATGGCAACAGTGGAACTGAGATCTCCACCCATGGGCAGTCACCACTGCATCTTCACAGCCCAGAGGGTGGCTGTGCTGGGGGCTGAGTAGGAGGGGCAGGCTCACCCATGAGTCACCCCACTCGTGCCTCGAGCTGGTGTAGAGGATCAGCGACCGAACACTTGATCTCCCTACGCACCACAGCCTGGACCATTCGGAGGGTGATAGGTGGCCTACCTTCGGCCACACTTGCATGGGAGGGACGAGCCCCATCCCCTGCAGCGCTTCCAGCCAAAGGTGGCACTGGGCCACCGGAGGAGGAGGTCCCAGGCTGGGCACCGGACATGCTGGTGCCAGGTGCCATCGCCAGCTGAGGTGGGAGAGGAGGGTCCGCTGGGACCAGCCTTCCCATACGTTCTATGTTTAGCAGGATTTAATGACAATATGGGTTAGTAACAGACAACAGCATTCCAAATTAGTTGTAACAGCATGCAGTAGTATTCCCATTAACCGAACACACAAGAATTCCAACAGTTGGACAGCAAGCATAACAGATGCATATTTAGAACAGCAGTGGACATTCCAACAGCATGCAGAGTTGATTGGTGGCAACAGGCCACCAAGTTTGTGGTATGTGAACAGGGCACATGCATCAAAGTACATGCAGATATTTATAAACCAATAGGACATATGTCCCAACAAAGTTTTTCAGATTACACATACCCATTTAGGTGTGGAATGGCATTATTTATGACCATAAAGTAGGGTGTAAAAAGATCACTTCATTAACAACTTATATATACTTATAACTTTACTCTACATTCCTACTGTCTGCAGGTATATATCCCCTACATGTATTATTACACTAGGCAGTGTCCATTAAATTGTGAAATGGGTTTTGATAGTTGTTTATATACCTGACCTGTATCTGACATACAAACTGTTCAAGATGCAGATGTTACTGCTATGTATTTATATATTTCATTTATATTCATATATCTACATATCTGGCTGTCTTCAGGTGACATTATCAGCTACATTTAAACAGACCCCTACATTTCTAGCAGCACACTGACAGTTCTGGGGAACACAATCACAAGCTACTCATGTGCCAGATTAACCTGTACATGCTAGCCATGAACCAACAGTTGAGGACTGTATATATGCTTAAGAGCTACTGACATTCCCTTCATCCACTTAATATGGACCTACACAAGTGTGAATTGATAGCACTTAATATAACTGTACTATTTCCATAATGCAAGGGTACAACAACATATCAAAAAAAGTGACACGGACACAGTCCAGGAATTATACCTTTATTAATTACATTACACACTTTTGTAGTGGCTCTCTCATTCATTTCATATTTTGGTGCATGCAGAATACTTTTATTCCAGACTTATTATACATTTATTAATGGGTTACAACACTTTTTCATGCTCTGTCACTTATTTTATATTACGTTACATGCAAAGACTTTATTCAAGATTTATTAGACCTTTATTAATGGGTTACAACACTCTTTTTTAGGCTCTCTCACTTATTTTATATAATAATACATGCAGAATAATTACCAACCTGCCTGGTGGCACAGCCTTAGCAGCCTATTTGCATAGGCTTGCCGATTCGCAGCATGGACACCGGCAGCTGTGAAGGAAATGAAGGGATATTGAGACAGACCTATCCATTATATAGACTGCAATAGCATTTCTTACATACTTCATTCCATGGCTACCTACTCAGTAGTGGGGCATCTTGCATGTCACGGGCCTCCTGTATCCATTGGTTCAGTCAGTCCTGCTTCCGTTTCTTCAGGTCTGCATGGTGGTGACGGACCTACTCACCAGTCTGAGGGATGCCTGTGGCACTGGTGAGATCATGAGCTAACCAGTTCCAAGCCTCTGCTTTGTACTCCATCCCTTGAAACTGGCCCTGCAGGAGTCTTGACTCATGATGGTGGACAAGGAGCCAAACCATTTATTTTGACTCCTCGATGCCCCATCGTTGCGCTCGAAAGCAAGTACCCTCACCAGCACCGGCCATTCTGACTGCAAATGGGAGCTACAATCAGTTATGGTGTGTATTCCCGCCTATGGAGCTTAAATATGCCTCATTTCCCGCACTTATTTGTGATTGGCCATTTTTGAAAATTCTCAGCTAACAGCAAACCTGCTTAGCAATGGTTAAACTTCCATTTATAAGTATATGTATGTTAACAGTGCAAGTTTATGCTAAGCTGTCAAGGCTTAGTGGTTCAGTACTTTGATTATGGTGCACAGTGTCCCGGGTTCGAGCCTTGTCATTGCATTTTATTTTACTACTGTTCAGACTGGCTAGGGGGTGTGGCTGTGTTTAGGTGACTTTGCTCAACTTTGCTCTACGTTACTCCACGTTGCCCGACAGTGCACTGGTTAGCGCGGTGCGCAGCTCTGCACAAACCTATTGCGCTAGGTAAAGCGCTGCTTAGCTATGGGCAACTATATTGCACTGGGTACAATGCTGCTTAGCTATGGGCAACTATATTGCACTGGGTACAATGTTGCTTAGCTATGGGCAATTATATTGCACTGGGTACAATGCTGCTTAGCTATGGGCAACTATATTGCTCTGGGTACAACGCTGCTTAGCTATGGGCAATTACATGTCAATATCCTTAATGCTGCTCACCTTCTTATATTTATCTATATACATTTTGTTCACTAATACATAGGCCATTTCAATGCTTTTTACTAAAATTTCATTCATATATGTCAGGAATTATTTTATATACTAATTTAAAACATAAAATAGAAAGGGGAGTGGTGGGACTAGAACTGGGAATGCCTTCTCTTTGTGCGAAGGCTCTACCACTACGCTATTGCAATTTTGCTGAATTTGCATAAACATTTCTTATTATGCTCTTCGATATCGAAATTGCTAACTGTAGCTAAGCAATGGGCACACCCACGCAAACACATGCAAATACGGGCAGCTATATCGGGAATTATAAAAAATAAAAATAAAAAGTTTACATTTTACAATTACAAAGGGGTTTAGTATGTGGGTATGTGTAGTGTTTGCTATGTGTACATTTCAGCGGACTCGCTCATTGCACTTGTCATTTTCACATTTATATAGTTGCAGGGGCGTGGATATTTGGACTGCTCAGCAGTCCGACACGCCTCCTGCAGTCTTACATGCTCTGTGTTAGCCTTCCAGTTGAGTCAGCACGCCCTCATGAATATGCATGGTGCGCTGATGTCATAGTCTTAGATGGCAGTCTCCGAGTAAGAGTTGGTTAGTCTTACACGGAGGATTACTGAATCCCCCCCATGATGTCTTCAAATTTCCTAGAATAGGGTTTTCCTAATTGTTTGAAATTTACACCAAGGTTCATAGGTACTAGACTAATGGCCACAAGGGCTTTTCAAGCCTAGTCATGCATCTCAGATATTTGACAAGTTGGGTCTATATTAGAACATCGATGTTTCAAAACTTCGAATGTTCTAATATTGAACCCTATTCAGCAAAAGCTGAAAATATTGAAGCAACAAAAAAACAAATTTTTTCCTAGGGAAAGAATTTGGCTGTCCGTTTCTGTTGCTTTGGTATTTTCAGCACTGTAGTGGAAAGGTATGGGTTGGGTTCAGGTAAGTGTGTGATTGTGTGGACATGAGGGTTAGGGCAGGTTAGATGAGTTAGGGTTAGGGCACGGGTTAGGTATGTGTGCGATTGTGTGGACGTGAGGGTTAGGGCGGGTTAGGTGAGTTAGGGTTAGGGAGCGGGTGAGGTAATTGTGCGATAGTGAAAGACCTTAGGGTTAGGGTTTGGGTTAAGGTAAGTGGATAGTTAGTGGTGTGTGTATAGTTTAGTGTAGGGTTAAGCATAAGCTGTTTGTTTGGTGTGCTTGTATTGTGTGTATGTGTTTTGGAACAGCAATTTTTTTCCCTAGGAAAAAGTTCACTGTTCTGTATGTTTGATGTTTTCAGCTTTCGCTGAATAGGGTTCGATATTAGAACATTTGAAGTTTTGAAACTTCGATGTTTTAATATAGACCCAGAAAGTTCTGGTACCCTTGAGAAATGCAAGCTGGAACTTGGGAGATGAAACTTTTACAAGCAGAGGCCTGGAAGATGAAACATTTTAAGGCCTGAGTCCAGAATAGATATTGGTACCAAACCAGGGATGAATTTCCTGTTCTCCATCCAATTGTCCAAGTCACACTTAAATTGAATTAAGAAGGAACTTTATTTCAAATGAACTAGAAGCCTATTACAGAGAAGGGGTAGTCTCTGGGATAGGTACTTGTCTCTCCAGCAGGACTTATTTATATCACAGCCAAGGTTAAAGTCTTTAGGATGGATAATTGTGGCAATTTTTCTTTTTTAATTTAATGTTTGTTTTATCAGGATAATCCGACTGGACAGTTAGTGTCCATTTTCAGCAGAGTCCTGGGGAGAAAAGCTCCAAGAAGTTATAGTGTGAATACATGGTTGTTAAAAAAAATAACAATTAGTAGGCTGTGGTCATTAAAGGATAACAATGAGTAGGATGTGGTAATTAAAGAATAACAATTAGCAGGATGCTGACATTTGTAGAAGGTAAGACAGTTAAATGCAATAATAGTAGTAGGATTACAAGTGGCAGAATGCTAACATATAAAAGACAAAAACAGTTAAATGCAATACACATTCATAGTACAGTTATGTGATTAGAAATCTTACAGTACTAGTACAATATATGTACATAAGGTACTCAGAGTAAGTACATATTTATAATATTTACAAAATATACAAAGCAATACACATAGGTGGAACAAGATGACAGTGAAAGGGATGCATCAGAGGCCTCACGGGGTAAGCTGCCTACAGTGGGAGAAGGATTCAGTGGTAATCATTGCAGTTGCAAAGGGGGTTACCGAAAAGGTATGATTTCAGGAGATCTTAAATGTGGATGTGTGAATTTGCAACCTGAGGTCAGGAGGGAGGGTATTCCATGCTTTTGCAACCTCATGGGAGAATAGGGCTTCTCCAGAGCTGTTCTTGCTGGATTGACTTCAATCAGGGCTTTGATACTGGATTGTAGCTCCCTGTTGTAGTTGTGAAAATTTAACATGCCGGTTAGAGCAGGGGTTTTCACAGGATGGTATAGAATGTGATGAGTGATGTTGAGGTGGTGGAAGCTTAGTAAGTTTGGAAATTCTAAACAGTGTAGATTATGTAGGGATTGGCAGTGGTGGGAGCGTGATTTAGCATTGGCTGCAAACCTAGCTATCTTGTTGTAGCAAGTGGAGAGTTTGTTCAGGTCAGTTTTATTAATGTTAATTAGAACTTGGGAGGCATAAAGTAATGTTGATAAAAGATGAGTTCTGGCTATGGCAGTTCTAGACTTGGAGGTTAGTAAGTGTTTGCTGTGGTAGAGATATCCTAGCTTTTTGTGGACTTTAGTGATAGTTTGGGAAATATGTTTATTGTATTTGAGTTGTTGATCAATTGTGACACCTAGTAGTTTGGATTCTGATACTGGAGTGATGGAGGTGTTGTTGCCTGAGTTAATGGAGAAGGTGGGGTCATTGGGCTTAGTTGGGTGGAATAGTAACAGTTGTGTTTTTTTGGGTTTAGTATCAGCTGATGATTGTTTAGCCAGTTCTCTATCTCAGTGAAGGATTTTTGGGCTTTACTTTGTAGAAGAATGATGTTGGGTGCCGAGCAGATTAGGTTGTATCATCAGCATATTGGACAATATTGGCTTTTGTGGTTGTTTGTAAATATGTTAAAGAGAAGGGGGCCTAGCATTGAGCCTTGGGGTACACCATATGTGATGTGGAGTAGGGGGGATAGGGAGTTGACCCATTTAACAGACTGTGAGCGGTTGCTTAGTAACTGTTGAAAGAGTGCAGGGTGGAGTTCTTGAGGTTGACTTCGGAGAGGCAGGCTAAGAGTTTATTGTGAGAAACAGTGTTGAATGCTTTGGATAAGTCTAGGAAGGTGGTGGAGACAAGTTTCCCTTTGTTCCTGTATGTGTTTAAGGTGTTGGAGAAGTTAATCAGAGCAGTGGTGGTGCTGTGGGCTGGTCTAAATCCATGTTGGGTTTTAGATAGTAGGTTGTTAGATAGTAGGTGTGTGAAGAGTTGGTGGTGGATAAATCTTTCTAGAATCTTTGATAAGGGTGATAGGATTGCAGTGGGATGGTAGATGGAGAGGTCAGTAGACGGGCCGCCCTTGTGGAGTGGGATGATATATGAGGTTTCCACAAGGATGGAATGGTGTGCTCAGTAATCAATCTATCAATTAGTAGGGAGATGGGTTAGGCAATGGCCTTAGATGCAGTTTGGAGATATTCGGCTCATAGATTGTCGGCAGTGAGAGTGGCTGGTTTGAGTTTTGCTAAGAGTTTTTGAATGGTTGATGTTGGTACTGTTTTGAGTGAGAAGGGAGTAGGGTTAGTTTGGCATTTTGGGGGTTGTAGTTGGGTTGTGGGTGTTATATCATTTATGAGTTTCAGTATGGAAGAGGTAAAATAGTTGTTGAAGTTTGATGCTACGTGAAGGTCTGCACCTTCGATGTTTGGTGGCGGTGTAGTGGCTTTTCTAGGCTGGAGAATTTTGTTCACTGCAGCCCAGAATTTTCTGTGGGTTGTTACTGTGGTTCCTTTGTAAGGAAATATAGTGATTTTCTTTGTCCATCTTGACCTGCTTTTTTGCTTTATTTCTAAGTTTAGAAAAGGTTTGTCTGGTTTTGGGTATTTTGTATTGTCACCAGATTTTCTAGGCTTTATCCCTATCTTTTAGTAAGGTCTTTGTGTTTTTTTCTAGCCAGGGAGCAGGGTTACTGTGTACCCTGATTGTCTTGACTGGGGCTAATTGGTTTTGAATCTCTAGGAATGTGGAGTTAAAGTATTCTACTGCTTTATCCAGGGGAGGGTTTTGAGGGGAGCCCAGTTACAGGATTTTAGGGTTTCTGAGAATTGATCTGAGGGGAAGCTTTTCGGGAACGGGTTTGTATAAGGGAGGGTGGGTTGGTACATTTAAGTTTGTGCCAAGGAGGAAAGTTGGATTGTGGTCACTCAGAGAGTTGGGTAGTGTCCCACATTGCTGTGCAGTGTTGGGCTGGTTAGTGAGAATACAGTTGAAGGTGGATTCTCTTTTGGTGGTCTTATCTATACGTGTGGGTGAGTTTATGAGTTGGGTGTAGTTATATAAATTTATGGGGTTGCTGTCTGTTGGTGAGTGTGCACCGTTCCAGTTGATATTGACATCACCTAAGACTCTCCTCTTGGGTGATGGAGTGGGAAGCCCAGTGGAGTATTGATTCTAGGATGTTCAAGTTTTCCCCTTGTGGTATATAGATGCCAAGTAAGTTTAGTTGTTTGTGCTGGTTAAGAAGGAGTTTGGCGAATAGAGTTTCACCATTGTTGACATTTGGTGTTTCATTTTATAGTAGGTGGACTTTTAAGTTGGATTTGTAAAAAAGGGTGATGCCTCCACCTCTTCTGTGTGCTCTATCTACTTTTAGTATGTTATAGCCAGGTGGAGTTATAGAATTGTCTTTAATATGGGGCTTAAGCCATGTTTCTGTAATGATCATTATATCTGTAATGATCATTATGTTTGTTTTGTGGATAATGCAGGAGGTCCATCAGGGCTGCATTTCACAATGCCTTCTATGCCAGGCATAGATCTCCCCTCTACAGCTGGTAAGAGACAGAATACAGGGATGGGACTTTCAAGTGGTCTGCATAGGATTTATTACTTATGCTCTGTATTCTCTAAGTGAGAAACTTCTGTGGACGTTCCAGTTGTTGGATGTACTTGGTTTAATATAAACCAAAGGGGGAGATATTATATGTAAGCCCTAGGATATCTGCCCTTGTAGGCTATTTTAAGCATAACCAATTTCCTTTTCAAAGGTGAAAATCAAACCCTGTTCCTTATGTGTGTGAAGTAAACATCTTAACCATTATAGCAACTCCCATTCACAGGTACATAGGTTTATACTAGGTTAATGACAAACGGGATCTTTATAAGCTTAGCTGTGGAAACCAACCCAGTTTTGTCCCTGAGTTCCTTGGACACCTATATGGTGGGGTATGTTAGTAAAGAGTTGGCTATGAGTTATATGGGGTATGTTGGTTGGGGATTCATTTACTTACCATCGACCTCTGTCCATCAGAGCACTGGGTCAAATCAGGAGTGAATTCTCGATTTCCCATCCAATGATCAAGGTTTCTTTTGAATAGGATCAAGAATGAACTCTGCTTCATGTAGATGGGGAGCTTATTCCATAGCATGGGGATCCTTTCAGACACACATTGGTCTCTCCAGCATGTTCTATTTATGTCACAGGCAAAGTTCAAGTTCTTGGCTCTAGTGTTTCTGGTGCTGTTTGTTTTTGGGTGTGCAAGAGATCCATCAGAGCTGGATCTGAAGCTGTCTTATAAGATAAGCACAGATCACCTCTCAGTAACTTGCAGAAGACTGAGTACAGAGATAGGGGCTTAAGTCAATATGTGTAGGACAGGTATTCATATCTTGGATTAGGTTCATAGGTTCATAGGTTCATACTAGGCTATCTGCCCTAGGGCATTTATAAGCCTAGCCAGAATGTGTTTGGCTTTCGCCACCCATTTTAAATTTATTTTGCTATGCCCTTTTTCGAGGTTAGTATACTGTGCCTCTGTCTAACAGTGACACAGAAGTGATACCCGGGGTAAACCTATGATCTCCCATCCACTCATCAAGATTCCTCTTGAAGAGAGTCAATGAGGGACTCTGCCTAACCTGGACTGGGATTTTATTCCAGAGTGAAGGGAGCCTCTGGGTTATGAAACTGTCCCCCCAGCATGTCCTATTTATTTCAGTGCTGAGGTTTAAGTCTCTCGAGCGTGTAGCTCGATGGGATTTGGATTTTCTGAGGTGCAGCATGCCATTAATTCTGGGTTGGACATGGCTTTATACGTCAGGCACAGATCGCCTCTGAACAGGCGGTATGCCACTGAGTAGAGCTGGAGTTTCTTTAACCGGGCAGCTTATGGCATCTGTTGGAGCCCTTTGATCCTCTTGGTGAGGTACTTTTGGGGTCTTTCCAGTTGCTGCAGGTGTCTGGTAAGGTACATCCCAAAAGGGGCATTGTACTCAATTATGGGCCTGATGAGGGATGAGTAAAGAGGCACGATGACCTCCCCTGATCTAGATGTGAATCCCTTCATGACTAGGTGGGCTATATAAAATGTTTTTCTAACCACTTTGGCCACGTGGTTGTCAAATGAGAGATTGCTATCAACTTGGGTCCCCAGGTCCCTAATTACTTCTTCTGTACTTAATGGATTACCACCTATGTGGTAATTGGTGGGCACTTTGTTTTTGCCAAAGGGGATGACTATACACTTTTTGGCATTTAGCTTGAGGCCATGGCTCTGGCACCAGTTGTCTGTTTCTATGAGGCCCTTTTGGAGGATGCTTGTGTTGGCTGGAGTGTCGATTATGATGCCCAGTTTGCAGTGATCTGCGAACTTGGTCAGCCACAGTCCTTCCGTGTTGGCCTGTAACTCCAAGAAATATATACCGAACAACAGAGGTCCCAGGACTGAGCCTTGTGGGACACCACTTGTAACTGGTTTGGAGTCTGACATGGCTCCAGCAATTCTAACCATGTGGGTTCTGTCCTTGAGCCAGTTTGCAATCCATCTAGTGACATAGGGGTTTATATTTAAGCTGGTGAGCTTATCTATAATGCCAGAGTGGGGTATTGTATCGAAGGCTTTTGCGAGGTCCAGGTAGGCTGTGTGGACCACCTTCCCCTTGTCAATGGCCTTGGTGACTGTTTCAAAGAAATCAACCAGGTTTAAGAGGCAGGATCTGCCCTTAAAGCCGAACTGGGTAGGATCCACTGTCTGTAGGTCCCCAATATCTTTATTTATGAGGTCCATGATGATCCTTTCCATAGCTTTGCAGACCAAGCTAGTCAGGCTTATGGGGCGATAGTTTCCAGGATCCGTTGAGGCACCACCTTTATGGAGAGGGACCACAGCTGCTGTCTGCCACTCTTTGGGCACATATCCTGTAGTAAGGCTGAGATTGAACAGTAGTTTTATGTTTGGGTTTAGCTCTTCTTGGAGTTCATGTAGGACGCAGCCCGGGACACCGTCTGGTCCCATTGATGCTGTTTTTTTGCTTTGGAGAGGGCGGCTCTTACCTGAGCATCTGAGATGTCAGGGGCAGCACTCTGCTGGGATAGATATTTGCCCTTTGGGTGGGGGGGGGAGTTTGTGCTGAATCTGTCAGCTAGGATGTTGGCAATGTCTGTGGGTTCGGTGTATTTTTTGTCATTTTGGACTAATTCTGAGCATATCTGGGAATTACCACCCAAGTTCCTAACATAACTAAAGAAAGCCTTCTGTTTATCCTTAGTGTCCTGTGCAATTTTTCTCTCAAGCTGGCCTTAGACAATTTTATGAGTGCCCGTAGTTTTTGCTAATACTGATCAGTGATGCCTTCCCTTTTTGGGATTTTGCTCTATCATTTAGTAGCTTCCTCCTTCTATTGTATAGTTTGTTTATGGCTGGGGTCCACCAGACAGGACGTCTGCCTTTGGAGGATTGGGTCTTGGTTTTGATCCATGCATTCCTGAAGGTGTTCATAGAATGTGTTTATAAAGGATTCTGCAGTCTGGGCCGTATTTTCCACAGGCCCGGGGCTTTGAAGGATTCCACCTCGGTTTTGAGGAGTGTGAAATTTGCTTTAGAGAAGTTTTTCACTGTGGTTTTCTGGGCAGGGGGTGGGGTCGGGATGTGAATATCCAGTGAGATTAGTTTATGGTCTGATCTTACCAGTGAGGGAAACACTTCTGGTCTGGAGCATAGAGTCCCCATGTTGGTGATGATCAGGTTCAGTATGTTTTCCCCTCTTGTGGGAGTGGTAACAAGTTGTTCCATAGCATTTGAGTTTATAAATTCTAGGAACCTTTGGGCTAGGGTGTTGGTGCTAGAGTAATGCTCCCAGTCTATGTTTGGGTAGTTGAAGTCGCCCAATATAATGGTGTTTGGAGAGACCTTCATATTTTCCATTGTTCTCAGGAAGGCCGAGTGGGGTTCCTGGGTTTGGGAGGGTGGTCTGTAGCAGGCTATAAACTGGAAGGCAGTTTTACCCACTGTTAGTTGCACATGGATAGTCTCTAATGCTTCGTGCTTTGCCACCAACCTGGAGGTGTGGGTATCTTTGATGAATATCAATACGCCCTCTCCTTTTGTGGTTCGGTCCAAGTTTTGGGGCCGAAAAGCATGGTATGAGGTATAACCTGGTAGTGCTGGGGTGCTCTCGGGAGCCCTGAACCAGGTTTCTGTTACTGCACAGATATCGATGTTCTCCATGCTAAGGAGAGTTTTGAGTGCGTGCATCTTGAGGTTTAGACTTCTGGCGTTGAGTAGCATTACTCTTAGTTTCTTATCCCTTGTGATACCTATGGAGGTGGGTTTGTCTTTGAGCCTTGCCTAAAAAAGGCACTATGGGGGTAGCAAGAGCCTTTGCCAATATCCGAAAGCCCAGGGGTGACAGGTGCAAGCCGTCCCTAGCAAAGCAACGTGGCTCGTCGAGCATATCATCCCAAGCTGACAGGCATTGGATCCCCTTTGAATGACACCAGTACTTAAGCCAATTGTTGAAATTGATCATCTTGTCTTCATATTGTGGCATCATTCTTGGTGAGGGTAAGATGCTACTCAAGGTCAGGGTCATACCGGCTGGGCTACATGCTCAGAGAGCTCCTCTATGTCTCTTTTCATGTAGTCCAGGGAGGTACGTCTCAGGTCATTTACACCAGCATGAACAATGACTGAGTCATATTTGTACTTGCCTTGGAGTGACCGGAGTGCTTGTGTTATGTGGCGGATCCTAGCGCCTGACCGGCTGCTCACTGTGACCCTCTCCTTGTTCAGCCTGGTGAGCGGGACGTCAGTGTGCCTGACGATAGAGTCACCTATTACAAGTGTATCAGGTGTGTTGTTTAGTCTTAAGGGCTGTGATTGTTCGGCACACTGGCTTTGTGATGTGTTCCACATGTTTTGTTTTGGGGTAGCGGTTGCTTGGGTGTCTGCTTTGGAGGTCTCTGCTGCTTCGGCAGATCTTTATTTAGAGCCTCCGAGTATGTTTTTGTGTGATTATGTGTTTGGTTTGCTGTTGTGGTAGGTCTATGTGAGACTGGAATTGTAGTGAGTGTGGTTTCCTTCTCCTCCTGACTGGTTATGCCAGTACTGAGTTGAGAGAGCTTAGCCTCCAGTTTGGCTATATGGTTGCATCTCTCACATGTGTTGGAATTTGTTGGGAGGAGGAGAGGGTTGTCTGTGTACATGAGGCAGTTGTAACATTGCCTCAAGATTCCCAGATTCACCAGCTGGACCGGAAAGGAGATTGACAACTGACCTTTGGACATGCTAGAATAATATTGGGAATTCCTTTATAATTGAAAACAAGGGCCAGTGGGGAGTGAGGGTGTAGTGCTTTTAATTTTTAGTGCTGACTTATATAATTGCTTTAGTGAGCAAGTGCCAGGTAACTTAAATACAAAAATGACAAACAGTAACTTTCTTTCAAGTGAAACAAGGAAATAAGTACAGTAACCAATGCAGATATCACTAATGATCCACAGAAGCGCTGAGAAGCCGCGTATTAGGTGGAATTAGCGTTCCAGGGAAATAACAAGCAAACAAACAACAAGCATATAAACAAAGCTAGATTCAGCAGGCCTGGATCTAGTCTATGCTACAGCAAACAAGGTGTACCAATTTCAGTAAGATACAGTTCAAATATTCAGGCACTATAAACCTTTAACCAGAAATTCCCAGCTCAGAAGGGCAGAGTCCAGCCTCTTCTCCCACAAGAGTGCAGACCACGAACCTTCTTAATGTAAAATAACTGGCCTGAAGCCCAAGTGCTTAAACCAGAACTAATACACTTTAAGAATAACAGACACTGGGCTCTCAATCAGCAGTTCCCAACTTAGAAGGATGAAAGCTACCTGTCCTGCCACCACAGTGCATGCCACAAGCCTTCCTAATGTAAAACAACTGGTCTGAAGCCCAAGTGCTTAATCCAAAAGACTTAGAATGATAGCTACACTTTAATCAAGTTACTACCAAGCAGTAATAAATACAATTGAATACTTTAGAAAATGCCTGGATTAGTGCTCAAGTTACACAAACAAAGCTAGATCCAGCAGGCCCGAATCCAGTCTATGCCACAGCAAACAAGGCGCACCAACTTCAGTAAGAAGCAGTTCAGATATGCATGCACTATAAGCCTTTAACCAGAAATTCCCAGCTCAGAAGGGCAGAGTCCAGCCTCTCCTCCCACAAGAGTGCAGACCATGAACCCTCTTAATGTAAAATAACTGGCCTGAAAGCTCAAGTGCTTAAACCAGAATTAATACACTTTTAGAATAACAGACACGGAGCCCTCAATCAGCAGTTCCCAACCTAAAAGGATGTAAGCTACCTGTTCTGCCACTACAGTGCAGACCACAAACCCTCTCAGTGCAAAACAACTGGTCCGAAGCCCAAGTGTTTAAACCAAAAGGCTTAGAATGAGTTACACCAAGCAGTAATAAATACAACTGAGTACTTTTAAGATGATACAAAAGTAAATTAAAGTAGGTAGAAACACAAGTACAGTAAAAGCAGATGAATTTTTTTTTCTGAACAAGTGCTGAGATCAAAGAAACAGATTTGAGTGCTGAAACTAGAAAACTGGCTAGTTATAAGAAAAAAAAATAAGCTAGAAGGCTTCCCTCCAACACAGAAGGGCTTGGGGCTCAGAAGCCTACAAATAGTCTATACCACTTAACAGGAAAGGCAGGAAACAAGCTTAAATTTTTTTTTCTGTTTCCCAGATGCTCTCTTTGTACACAGTAGGAGTGCCTGAAATCAGAATATGATCTCACTGCACTCAGTTGAGTGAGCAAATGAGATGGGCCCAGAAGGAGTATCCAAACACAAATTTACAAGAGGGTGGGCAGTTTCAAGGCCACTAAGATTAACACCAAAACAAAAACAGGGAGGGTGGGTGGGACTAACTGAAGAGCAGAGTCAAAACTTCCAGTTCAGTTAATATTCCTGCAACACAGTTAAAATAAATTTAAATACTGTATTTTTAAAAAAAAGTGCAGATAAAGGTACTTAAATTCTCTTATACGTCCAGTTGAATACAGCTAGTTCTTAGCCGGCCAAAGCTGAGGTTTTTAAGCAGAAAATATTTCACACTGTACCACTTAAATAGGCAAGGACAGGAAATCAAAGAATGTGGCTACCCCACACCTGTAATTACTAGCAAATAACACAATTCAGCAAACACTGACTAACTTCCAGTTCGGTTAATATTCCTGCAACACAGTTAAAATCAATTTAAATACTGTATTTTTGTAAAAAAAATGCAGATAAAGGTACTTAAATTCTCTTATACGTCCAGTTGAATACAGCTAGTTATTAGCCGGCCAAAGCTGAGGTTTTTAAGCAGAAAATATTTCACACTGTACCACTTAAATAGGCAAGAACAGGAAATCAAAGAATGTGGCTATCCCCACACCTGTAATTACTAGCAAATAATAAAATTCAGCAAGCACTGACTAACTTCCAGTTCAGTTAATATTCCTGCAACACAGTTAAAATCAATTTAAATACTGTATTTTTGGGAAAAAAACTGCAGATAGAGGTACTTAAATTCTCTTATACATCCAGCTGAATACAGATAGTTCTTAGCCGGCCAAAGCTGAGGTTTTTAAGCAGAAAATATTTCACACTGTACCACTTAAATAGGCAAGGACAGGAAATCAAAGAATGTGGCTACCCCCACACCTGTAATTACTAGCAAATAATAAAATTCAGCAAACACTGACTAACTTCCAGTTCAGTTAATATTCCTGCAACACAGTTAAAATCAATTTAAATACTGTATTTTTGAAAACAAAAGTGCAGATAAAGGTACTTAAATTCTCTTATATGTCCAGTTGAATACAGCTAGTTCTTAGCTGGCCAAAGCTGAGGTTTTTAAGCAGAAAATATTTCACACTGTACCACTTAAATAGGCAAGGACAGGAAATCAAAGAATGTGGCTACCCCCACACCTGTAATTACTAGCAAATAATAAAATTCAGCAAACACTGACTAACTTCCAGTTCAGTTAATATTCCTGCAACACAGTTAAAATCAATTTAAATACTGTATTTTTAAAAAAAAAGTGCAGATAAAGGTACTTAAATTCTCTTATATGTCCAGTTGAATACAGCCAGTTTCTTCTGGTGCGGAACTTTTGAGGGTAATGGCTGCAAGTGCCTGGTTAGGCACTGTACTCACTTATGGATCCGATATGGGCTGAGTAGAGTGGTACAATAACTTCCTAGTACTTGGATGCTATACCTTTGCTTATAAGTTGGGTGACACAGAAGGATTTTCTTACCATCTTGGCTACATGTTGGTTGTAGACCAGATTACTGTCTACATATGTTTCTAGATGCCTAACCAACAAGTCAACTCTTACTGTTTCTTTATCAATGGAGTAATTAGATTGGGTGGGCAATTTCCAAAAGGGCACTATAATGTGTTTCTTTACATTGAGTTTTAATCCATGGCTTTGGCACCGGTCATTTGTTTGTGTTGGACCCTCTTGTAGGATATTGCTGTGGTGGGGGAGTCTATGATAGCTCCCCATTTACAGTCCTCTGAAAACCTGGTGAGCCAGAGGACTGTGGCATTCGCCTTTACTTCAGAGAAGTAGATGCTTTACTGGAGCTGTACGAATTCTCACCAATCCTGACTTCTTAGGTCCTATCTGTGAGTCAGCCAGTAATCCAGTGAGTTACTTAGGGTTTTATGTGTCGTTCTAAGAGTTTAGCACAAAGACATTCCACAAGTACAGTTGGTGCACAGAACAAACCAAGTAAGTAAATCACAAAACAAAAATGCCCAGCACCAAAGGGTAGAAAAAATTCTTCAATTTAATGTGGCAGCTCCAGAAAATGGAAAAAAATAAGCAGACCAGTTTTGGCAAGGATTAGCCTTCCTCAGTGCAATAACAGTAAAAAGCACACACAATTCATTGATATAGTCAAGCTTATTAATATACAGACATCTCATTGCATGATCAACTTAACTCATTCAGGCCAGGTTTGAACAAATCCCCCCAACCTTATAATCCAATTGGGTTCTTTTTGGTTTAACAAAGTATGCAAGCCTGTCTTAGACATTCTATTCCCTGTAACATTATCAACAATGGTGAATTTAAACAGGGCAGTGGTGTGGGTCATAGTATGTTTAAATAATGAACTGGACATTCTTTTATTTCTTATATCACTGAGGTGCGTGTAAATCTGAACTCTCAGTTACTTAGAGGATTGCCCCACGTAGAAGGCAGAACAGGAGCAAGTGGCTAATTATATGATCCAGTCAGTGCTACAGTTACCAAAACACAAAATATCATATACTTTAGGAGTATTACTACTAGTAAATTGTTTGGTCTTAAGTACATGGGTGCATGCTGAACAGTGACCACAGGGGGAACACCCTACCAATTTGTCCCCATATATATATATATATATATATATATATATATATATATATATATATATATATGTGTGTGTGTGTGTGTGTGTGTGTGTGTATGGATCTAGGACTTTTGATCGAAAGATCAAAAGTCCGAATACATTATCACTGAACACACTTTAGCGAAAATGCTTTTCACCAAAAAAGCGCTTTCGCTAAAGTGTGCTAAAATAAAAATAAACAGTAAATTAGCATTTATGCTATGCCCTTCCCCCACACCCCTACTTTATTATTCTCACTCCGAGATCGCACTACAGTGGAGAAAAGGGGAAAATTCCCTTAAGCGCACCGTAGTACGATCTCCGCAACAGTCATTCCCCCATAACTCCCTCTACCTCCAGGCATACTTCTGCGAAAGTGTTTCTTCGGTGTTAAACCAAAAAGAATTCAGTTGGATTATAAGGTTGTGGGGGGGTTCAAACCTGGCCTGTATGAGTTAAGTTAAACATCCAATGAGATGTTTGTATTTTGATAAGGATGACGAAATAAATTAATTGCGTGTGCTTTTTACTGTTATTGCATTGAGGAAGGCTAATCCTTGCCAAAACCGGTCTGCTTATTAATTTTTTCCATTTGCTGGAGCTGCCACATTAAATTGGAGAATTTGTTCTACCTTTTGGTGCTGGACGTTTTTGTTTTGTCGTTCTAAGAGTTTTCCAACAATACCTGAGTGGGGTATTGTACTGAGTACCTTGGAAAGGTCAAGGTAGGCAGCATGCACAGTTTTCTCCTTATCCACAGCCTTAATGACCTTCTCCAAAGATGTCTACCAGGTTGAGTAGGCAAGAACTTGCCTTAAAGCCAAATTGTTATGAATCCAGTATCTTTTGATTGCCAATGTCCTTGGATGATAATTTCCATGATAATTTGTTCCGAAGCTTTGCATATCAGACCTGTCAGACTTGTCAGACTGATGAGCCTGTATTTCCTGAGGTTAGTTGATAGTCCACCCTTATGAAGAGGGATAACCATTGAGGCTATCCATTCATCTGGCACTTAACCTGTTTTGAAGTTGTAATTGAAGAGTGTCTCAAGTAGTCCTAATAGGTCATGTTTTATGCTATTTAGGAGGCAATTGAGGATATTATCAGGACTCAGTGAAGTGCTATTTTTGTACTTAGATATCACTACCAGGACCTGCTCCCTGTTGATATTTCAGGGTAGTGGTGGTTGAAGTTAGAGATAAATTTATCAGACAGTAGATTAACTATGTCACCCTGGTCAGTGTAGGTTGCACCACTTACTACCAGTTCTGCACACTGCTGAGTGTCGGCTTTAAGTTTCCTGACCTAGCTGAAAAAGGCCTTGTGATTGTCGTTAGCCTGGAAGACTATCCTATCCCAATCTCATAACCATTCAATCTCATAACTGGTCATGTTTGGACTTTATTAGACCCCTTGGTTTCTTGCTTAGTTGAAGCTGAGGGCAGTTGTCTTTATGAAAGCTGCTCTTTCTGATTTTGCCCAGGACATAGAGGGGTGGGGAGATGCTCTCCACCTTTACCGAGTACTATGCCCAATAAATTTGATCTTCTGGTTGGAGAGTGCACTATCTAGTCCAGAGTGTTTGTGTTGGTGAAATCCAGGAAACATATAGCCTGTTAGTTACAACCAGTGTGTTTCCCAGTCTATAGAGGGGTAGTTAAAGTCTACAATGAATAGGGTATCTGCTGGGATTGTGGGAGCTTCTAGTAGGCCTAAGTAAGACTTGTGAGCTTTGTGGGTCATAGAGGGTAACCTGTAGCTGGCCAGGACATGATAAAGTACGTTGTCTAAGGAGACATGGACATAGGTGAACTCCAGGGCATCATACTGTTTAACCAACCTGGAGTTGTATTTGTTGCTAATGTCGATCATGACACCTCCATCCTTAACTCCTGTCTCTGCTACTGTTGGTCTAAATGTGTGGAAGGCACTGTAGCCTTCCATTGCTGAAGTACTTTTTGCAGCTTTAAACCAAGTCTTGCTGACAGCACAGATGTCTACATTTTCCAGAGAGAGAAGAGCTTGTAGGGTGTGGAGTTTCTTGTTTATGCTCTGGGTATTAAGCAGTAACATCTTAAGGTTGCTTTGAATTTGTTTTGCTGCCTTGGTAGTTTTGTTATTTTGACATTGCCTAAAAAGGCTGTAAGGAGGTGGCAAAGGTTTAGCCAATCTCTAAAAGCCCAGGAGGGGACAGATGCTGACCATCCTTGGCAAAGCAACATGGTTTGTTAACCATGTCCTCCTATGCTGATAGGTATTTTATTCCCTTGAGTGACACCAGAAATTAAGCCAGTAATTAAAATCAATCGCTTTCTATTCAAACTATAGCATCATTCTTAGTGAGGGCAGAATATTCTTCAATGAAAGGCATGTATCTATCTGTGACACATATTCAGAGAGATCCACAATATCTCTTTTCACATAGTCCAATGAGATATGTCTCAAGTCATTTACACCCACGTGGACTATGAATGAATCATATTGGCATCTGTAGTGCATGGACTTGTGTGTATGCATGATATTTCAGATCCTTCATCCAGACAGGCAGCTAACTGTTACGTTCTCCTTGTCTAGCCTGGTGAGAGTGGCATCTATGTATCATACAATAGAATTCCCCATGACAAGAGTACTAGGTAAAGTGTTTGCTTGTTTTATGGGCTGTTATTGAGGGATCATTGGGTGGAGACATATGTGGTGCTAGGTGTTGTCTTTGGTGTGTGCTTCAGTGGTTACTGAGCTTAAGAAGATCTATGAGTGTGGTGAGCGGTATGTGTGAAGGATGAAGTGTGGTGTGTGTTCTTGGCAACCTTGTTTGTGAGTGAAACTTTTGCATCCAAGGTAGTTATGTATGTACATCTCTCACATACTGAGTTAGTTTCTTTAAGGATTAAAATGTTGTCTGAGTACATGAGAGCCCATATCTACCAAGTTATCAGCAGAGATATTATGAAATTGCAAATCCACGTTGTCAGGACCTGTAATAGGGTTGAACTATTTTGATTTAGGGACTTGGTTTTTACATGCGTAAACTGAGGGTGTCTAGAGTTAAGGCTACATGTTAGATATTGCTATGATCTGATATTAGTGCTGTTTGATGTGCTAACTAGCTGCCCTAAGTTTAGCTCCACACAAAGCTTTTTTGTCTTACAGGTTAAAGTCCTAAATACTGGCTTTATAGGTTTGCTACTATACAGGCTACTACTAACCGCCACTACACAGTGAACATCTCCGCGAAAACACCTAATTTATAGCAGACAGCAAACTGAAAAAAGATGAAAATAAACTCACATGCCCTCTAGTCAATAAACAACTGCACTTTGAGCTCCCTTGCAAGTTTCCCAACTTGGAGAGACCAGGCAAACACCTTTTGCCACAAGATGGATGATCTTGTAACTTTTTAATGTAAATGCACAGCAAAAGTAGCTCTCAGGTATAGATTAACACCAAACAACTAAGTTCATAAAAGGCCCTCTGGCTGATAAAACAATGTCAGTTTAAGCCTTTCTGTGTATTTCCCAACTTGGACTGACAGTGTTACTTTACAACTGCCACTCCCAGTCTTCTTAATGTAAAACACACACTTTGATTAGCCAAAAGCAAAAAGGCACCAGTTAGCTACATGTTATTAACCCCAAAAGCCTCTGTCTGTTTCCCAAGTCATGTAGACCAGGATACCTTTGTACGTCCACTAGAATTGCAATCCCAGTCTTCTTAATGCAAACCCACTTTAATTAGTCCACTCCCTACAAGCCCTTTTCACCCTGGAGGACATTGATGTCTGTGTAGTGATTGAGATATGGTTTAAAATAGTAGAGAGCACTCCAATTGTGCCGTGCTTTAACATCTTCCACCAGCTATTGTGCAGGAGTGGAAGAAAGGTGGAAGTGTTTCATTTTACATCTGGAAGAGACGCACATCAAGGCTGGCAAAGCAACATGATATACTAAAGCTTCTTCAGTTCTAAATAATCATCAGAAAGGTGCCATGCCATATATTAGCTAGCTATAGAACTCCCTATATAAAAAAAAAGAAAGCCAGAATGCATATTTACAGGAACTAGAATTTCGGTATCAAATATGATATAATTTTCCTATGTGATTTAAATTATCCAAGTATAGACTGGAAAACCTACACCACCACTAGTGCACCAGCACAAAGATTCCTCAACTTTGTCAATAATGCCCTGGAACAATTAGTCGGAATATCCACTAGGGAGAATAACATCTTGGATCTTGTCCTTACTAATATGAGAGCTTCTTGCACCATCCCTTGTATATATTCAGCATTTGTTAAGACTGACCATAAAGCAGACTCCTTTGAAATAAAACTGGAACCGGAAATCCCTTCCACCCTAGGTATCTTTAGAAATTTCTTGAAGACAAAATTTCTGCTCCTCAGTGATAAATTGACAAGTTTCATATCCTCACTAAACCAAGTTAACGCCACTGGATACACAAAAATGTACACCACCAAACTATACCAGCATGTAAACAGCTGTGTATATGCACCTGCACTCCATAGGAACAAGTGCAGGACAAACCCCAAAAACAAACCCACATGATGGAGCATAATATCAACAAGGTTTATAATGAAAGGAAAAGAATTTTGATTGAAAGTAAGAAGAGTAATTCCTACAATGTTAGAGCCCTTGTCAATGAAATAAACAAACAATTCAGGAGCTTAGTAAAATCCACCAAAGTCAAGTTTGAGGCTAAAATAGCTACCCAAGCCATAGATAATTACAAGGCATTTTTAGTTATGTTCGTAATCTCAAAAGCACAATGGAGCAATGCACTGAGTAGCTTGTGAGTGATGTTACTTAAATTAAGGCTGAAGATATGGCATACCTACTGCCTGATAAACTGAGCTCTATCTTTACCCCTCTCTCCCATCTATCTGTCCCTCATGATATACATGAAACTGATTTGCCTCCCACTATCACACAAGGCCAAGTCCTAAAAGTGCTATTAAAAGCTAAAAATACTGCTTTTATGAGATCTTGACAATATCCATGAATACATCTTAGATAGCATGAAGCATGATTTAGCCATACCCCTAACAAGACCGTTCAGTATCAAACCCCATAAAGAATTTGTACTAAGTGAAAGGAGAGCAGCTGCAGTTATACTCCTACGTAAGGGATGACCTTCCACAGACCCAAGCAATTACAGACCTGTAAGTCTAACCAGCCTCATATGAAAGCCATGGAAACACTTTTCATGGAATTAATCATTCAGGACATAGGGATCCTCCAAACACTGGACCATTCTCAGTTTAGATCCATCAATGGCAGGTCATGCTTACATAGCTGTTGGAGTTTTTTGAAAAGGTCTCCAAAGCAATGGTTGAAGGCAAAGCAGTTCACACTGACTACCTTGACCAGGTCAAAGGTTTTGAAACAATTCTCCACTCAGGCATAGTAGAAAAGTTAAATAAACTGTGAATAACCCCCCCATGTCACCCACTGGATTGCCAACTGGCTCAGAGATAGGATGCAGATAATCAAAATAGGGGAAGTTACCTCCAAAAAAAGACCAATCAACAGTGGAGTCCCTGGGGTTCTGTGCTGGGGCATCTCCTGTTTGGCATCTATCTACTTTGTTGAAGTAAAAGCCAATTCCAAAGGGCACTGTCTAACTAAGTTTCCAGATTACGGTAATCTAAGAGCAGTCATTGAATATCCAAATGACTTAGCCATCCTGCAGTAAGTCTTGTCACAAAAAAACAACAGGTGCCATAATCATGAACCGAAACTAAATGTCAAAAATAAATGCATTGTTGTGTTCTTTGGGAAGTCACCTCCCCCAGGGAACTATCACATTAAGAATACTCCTTTAAGAGTTGACCCAATTATTCTGGATTTGGGGACTTATGCAGACAGTGACCTAACTTTTGACCAACATGTGGCTATTCCTGTAAGAAAGTCCTTCCATATTGCACAGCTTATAAATAAAGGGATTGTACCTAGATCTAGGCATGTCATTGTCCCCCTTTACTCAGTCTGCATTAGGCCAGTCGCTGAATATAATGCCACCTTTTTGGGATGTATCTGTTCAGACACATGAAATAACTAGAACAACCACAGAGATATCTTACTAAAATGATCCAGGGCCTAAACAACATGTTCTATATGGACTGACACTCAAAGCCATGTCACTATACTCGGTGTCCAATAGATTGTTAAGAGGTGACCTATGTTTGGCATACACGGCATCCTATGACACATTAGTAATGAATTTACTGTACATCAGCAAGTCAAATGGCATCAGAAATACTCAGTCTAGGGATCTAAACCTCCTCTGTAACATCAACAGAATGGTTTGAAGGGACAGATACATCTCACAGAGGGTACAGCTGCTGTGGAACAAACTCTCCATCCACATAAAACAAAGTTCATCCCTGCTATATTCAAGAGCATCTATGAATGGGACACAGAAAATTTACACCAGGACTGCCTGCTATATTACTAATGGATGTAGGTAGCTCCTAAATGCTTTATCCCATACATGGGTCCTGTCAAATTATCTATGATATGATCTCAGTTATTCTCATTAGGGGTAGTATATAATTATTGGCAATGGGCTGGGGAAGATCAAGCTATAGTCAAATAGGAGAGGTTATTTCAAGCACAACAAGGGAAGTTGGCTAGACTTAAAATAGTCCACAAGTGCAGCTAGCTTTCCACTTACCTATGAACCTATAAAAGTGAAGAGAGTCAGAAACAAATCAAGCAACTAGCTGCAAGTAATTCTCAATTAAGACACATTATGTGTATCCCAACTCAGACCAGACTACCTTTCTTCTGCCACTAGAGCTGCAGTTACAGTTTTCTTAATGTAAAAACACACTTTAGTTAGCCACAAGTGAAAATGTATCAGTAACAAATGTAATAACTAGCTACAAGTAATTACAAGACTATTCAAAGGCAGAGAAGCAAGCAATGAGGAGCACATACACTTAAGACAATTTCAAAGTACACTAACAGTCTAAGCAAGGTTCTTCCCAGTTTCTGCTGTCACTAGCCAGTAAGACAAGTGGAGGAGATAAGACTGGAGGAGGTTCTAGGGTCAGCTAAACAGTAGTGGTAGGCAGCACAAACACCTCCAAGAATAAAAGAACAACAGGAATAGGTTAAAAGGGAGAAACAAAATTAGGACTGTCACCTTTGCGTAGTGCCATTTCCTGACAAACACTCCCACCCCATGCACAGTCTAGCTACACCAATTCCCTTCAGTATCCACGCTCCCTTTTTAGCTAACACATGCACTAACACAAGTCTTGAATACCATATGCAATTACTATATGCAGGAAATATACACTGAATCTGAAGATGTAATGTAAAAAACTTTATTTAGCAGCAGTAATTTGTTTAAAGCAGTACATTGTTAAGGATTCAGCATGCACAACAGTACATCCAAATGACACCACATGCTACAGGATGAAAGATAAGCATGGAAAATTTGAATATAAAATCATGGTCACAATAATAATTTTATAGAAAAAGTGAAACAAATCATGGCCTTCTGTTACAATTTTATATAGAATGAAATTGTCTAGCAAGAGTTGTTCACTTGCTATGATCATTGTTTATATTTGAAGTGCATTTGATCTTGACAGTCTCTAGTAATGGCTGGTTACCTTTTACAAATGTATAAAATTATGACAGTTCATATTAAAATTTAACTTGACCTGTAACTCAGCCTTGACAAAAGTCACATGTATGCTCATTCTTGAATAGGTTCATAGGAGATTATTAGGCTTAAGAGCCCTTACAATTCTTGACAATTTGCAGTTCCTCATCCATTGATCTAAATTGTTTTTGAAGAGGGTCAAAGAAGCACTCTGCTTAATGTGAATAAAAAACATGTTTTGTTTGAGTTGCTGACTCAGGTTAGATCCCTAGATTGGCTGACCTTCATGCTGTTTGACTTCTGGATATGTAGCAGCTCCATCAGGGGTGGATTTGTGTGCCTTGTAGGTCAGGCATAGTCCACCCCTTAATATTCGGCAGGAGACAGACTAAAGGGATAGGGAATTTAGTGTGTCCCCATAGTTCATGTTGTTTACATCCTGTATTTTCTTTGTGAGGAACATCTGAGGTTGGTCCAGCTGCTGTAAGTGCCATGTCAAGTACATGCCAAATGGTGCATTGTAATCAATTAATGGTGCAATGAACACTGAGTGCAGTGGGTCCATAATTTCCTTGGATCTGGATACCATACCTTTACTTATAAGCTGTGCCACATAAAAGGAATTCCTCACCACTGTGGATACATGGTAGTCAAAGTTCAGGCTACTATCTATCTGTGTGCCTAGATCTCTCACCTCTAAGTCTACTCTAAGGGGTGTACTATTGATGTTGTAATTTGCAGGGTATTGGACTTCTCAAAGGATATGATAATGTATTTTTTCATAGGTTCATAGGAGCATAGAAGGTAACTAGGCTAGCAGCCCTAGAGCCCTTACAAGCCTAGCCATATTTATCCCGAGTCACCCCAATTGTCGATGGTTAAGTGAGTGATGTTCACAGAGGTAAGGGTCTATGATAATTAATACTGACTTTCTCTGTCCAGGAGAGACATGGGTGCCACCCCAGGAGTGAATTTGCAGTCACCCATTCATTGATCTAAGTTACGTTTGAAGAGGGTAATGGAGGTGCTCTGTTTCACATGAACTAGAAACTTGTTCCTGAGAGGTGGCAGTCTCTGGGAGATGTATATATATCTCCAGCATGATCTGTTCATGCCAGAGACTAGGTTAAGATCCCTGGAGAGAGTGACCCTCATGCAGTTTGATTTACAAATGTGTAGCATTTCTATCAGGGTTTGGAAAGAACCTGCCCTGTAATCCTGCATAAAACTTGTTTTGTGTACCCTGTAATTGCCTGGTTTGAAACCTCTGTAGTCTCTCCAATTGTTGTAGGTGTATGGTGAGGTAGATGGAAAAAGGAGCATTGTACTCAATTATTGGTGTAATGATGGTTGAGTAAAATGGCATTATTTATTTATTTATTTATTTTACATTTGTTGACCAGGATAGTCCAACTGGATATCTGTCCATTTTCAGCAGAGGCCCGGTGAGAAAAGCTCCAGATAACACAGATAGAACATAACAGATATGAGTCAAACATATTTACAAAGCCCTCTAGCAGGTACTCACAATATACACAGTGTGTAATAGTATATAAAAACAACAGGTTGCAGCAAGCTATTATGAGCAAGAGATGCATACAATATTAATTTAAATAAGGCATTGAATAAGTAGTGATTAATCAGGGTTAGTACAGGGACAAAGCCAGTGCTCTTTAAAATACTGTTTGAGGTCTTTTTTAAAGAGACTTAAAGAAGGTTCGAGGGTAAGGTTAGATGGAAGTGAATTCCAAGTTTTACCAACAACGTTGGCAAACATGGAGTCGCCGGCTGAGTTAATGGCTTTGTGGGTTTAGATAAACAGTTTATTGGATGATCGTAGTTGCCTTGAATTACTGTGTGGCTTTATGATATTTTTGAATGCCGGAGTATTATCAGGGCGGTAGAGAATTTTGTGTGCTACTATAAGCTGATTGAACAGAAGTAGTCCAGGCAGTTCTAGCCACCCGAGAAGACTGAGGTTATGACAGTGACGTGCCCTGTATGTTAAGCCTCTGGCAATTCTGGTGATATGGGTGTAACAGTGAGAGAGCTCACTAAGTGCAGTGTTGCTCAAATTGGAGAGTATTGGGATGGTATATAGAAGGGTAGAGAGTAGGTGTGAGCGGGCGACTGCAGTCCTAGCTAATGGAATTAGAAAAGGTTTGCTTCTACATAATGAGCCAATCTTATTAATGTTTTTTATAGTTGTATTGATATGCAGATCAAATTTGAGATTATTGTCCACTATTACTCCTAAAACCTTAGTATTGTCATCTGGAGAGATAGAGGTACCATTGTTGGATGTTATGGAGAAGGAAAATGAGGTGGATCTACTGGTGGGGCTAAAGAGGAGCAGTTTGGTTTTGTTGGGATTTAACAACAGACAGTGATTAGAGAGCCAATTTTCAACTGTGTTAAATGTGATTTGTGTTAAGGTTTGCAAGTCTAAAGGTGAGGAGGCCATACAGCTCAGGGTAGAATCGTCTGCATATTGAATGCAGGTTGCATCAGGGATGGCAGTATGAAGATTGTTGATGAAGACAGAAAAAAGTAGATGACCTAGAATAGAGCCCTGAGGGACACCAAGGGTGAGAGGTAGCAGGGTGGAAAATTTGCCCTGCCATAATACAGCCTGTTGTCTGCCATTCAGATAGGATGGGAAGCACTGAATAGCATGGTTATCTAGGGAGATGGATTTTAGGGAATGGATGAGTAATTTGTGGTTGACCATATCAAAGGCCTTCGACAGGTCCAGAAATAGTGCTGAAGATAGCTTGTTGTTGTTTTTATTTTGGAATATGGTATTTGTAAAAGAAAGGAGGACAGAGGTGATGCTGTGATGTGGCCTAAAGCCATGCTGAGAGTTGGCAAGCAGGCCGTTCTAAATGAGATAGTCCATAAGCTGCTTATGAGCACTTCTCCATTATTTTGGCTAGTGGTGAGAGAATGGCAATGGGTCTGTAGCTGGACAGTTCTGTTGAACTCCCACTTTTGTGGAGTGGGATAACGTGGTATATTTTCCAGACTGAGGGAATAGTTCCATCAATTAGAGTTCTATTGATTAGGATAGAGATGGGGAATGCTATGGTGTTGGCTGCTTTTGGTAAGTACTCTGCAGGAAGGAGGTCAGCAGAAAGGGTGGTTTGTTTTAGTTTTTTGATAAGGGCTCAGATAAAAGTGGTAGAAACATGTTGGAAGTTAAAGGGGGATGACCGATTTAAGTTCATTTAGGAAGTTAGTAGGATTGAAGTTTTTTATTATTTCTGATTGTTTATAGGTTCATAGGTTCATAGGTAGGTACTAGGCTATTGGCCCAAAGGCCTGAGTAACCCTAGCCAAAAAGGTTCCCTGGCTTACGCCACCCAAGAAAGTTAATTTCCTGTGCCCCTGTTAAGCAGAGCCACAGAAGTGATCCCCGGGGTGTACTTCCTATTTCCCATCCACTCATCAAGATGTTTCTTGAAGAGTGCTAATGAGGAACTTTGCTTGACATAAATGGGTAGCTTGTTCCAGAGTATAGGAAGTCTCTGGGACAGGAATCTATCCCTCCAGCATGTCCTTTTTATTGTGGTGACAAGGTTTAGGTCTCTAGAGCATGTAGCTTGGAGGGATTGGGATTTCTTTAGATGCAGCATGTCCAACAGCTCTGGGTTTAACATAGCTTTATATGTTAGGCAGAGATCTCCTCAGAGTAGACGATATGCTACAGAGTAAAGCTGGAGTTTTTTGAGATGGTCAGTGTAGGGCATCTATTTGAGGCTAGTAATCCTCTTTGTGAGGTACTTCTGTGGCCTTTCCAGCTGCAACAGATGCCTTGTGAGGTACATTCCAAAAGGGGCCTTGTACTCTATAATGGGTCTAATGAGTGTCGAGTAGAGGGGAACAATGACCTCTTCTTTCCTGGATGAGAACCCTTTTGTGATGAGGTGTGCCACATAGAAGGACATTCTGACTACTGTGGTGATGTGATTATCAAAGGAGAGACTACTGTCCACCTGGGTCCCAAGGTCTCTTATCACACATTCAGCATTAAGTAGACTGCTGTTTACAGGGTACTTCATGGGTACAGAGTTTTTACCAAAGGGATGACAATGCACTTTTTGGCATTGAGCTTGAGGCCATGCCTCTGGTATCAGGCATCTGTCTCAGTGAGGCCCTTCTGTAGGATGTCCACATCATTTGGGGACTCGACTATGGCTCCTAGTTTGCAGTCATCTGCGAACTTTATTCACCAGAAGCCTTCTGTGTTAGCCTGTACTTAAGAGAAGTAGATACCAAACAGGAGAGGACCCAGGACTGAACCCTGTGGTACTCCACTTGTCACTGATTTGAAGTCAGATTTGGAGTCTGAAGCTTTTACAGTGTGAGTTCTGTCAGTGAGCCAGTTGGCAACCTATCTTGTGATGTAGGGATTTATACCTAGTTTAGTAAGTTTAGCTATAATTCCAGAATGGGGGATGGTGTTGAAAGCCTGGGTGAGGTCAAGATAGGCTGTGTGAACCACCTTACCCTTGTCTACAGCTTTGGTGACTGCCTCAAAGAAGTCGATCAGGTTCAGAAGGCATGATCTGCCTTTCACAAACCCAAACTAGGTGGGGCCAAGAGTTTGGAGGTTACCAGTGTCTTTGTTTATGAGTTCCATGATGATATGTTCCATGTCCTTGCAGTCCAGGCTCATCAGGCTAATAGGGCGATAGTTCCCAGGATCAGTGGTGGCTCCCTCTTTGTAGAGTGGGATAATTGCTGCTGTGCGTCATTCAGTGGCCACAAAGCCTGATGTGTGACTATGATTGAACATTGTGCTTAGGTGGGGAACCAGTTCATTCTGAAGCTTGTGTAAAATGCAGCCTGGGATGTTACCTGGTCCCATGGATGTTGTGTTTTTGGTTTTTGAGAGTGCAGCTTTTAACTGCATAGATTTGATTACAAGGACTCTGCATTCTTCCTGTATAGATATGGGCTCTTTAGGAGGTGAGAGGTGGGTAAAGTTAGCACTGAACCTATCTGCCAGGATGTTGGCAATATCAGTTGGTTCTGTAATTCTCACGCCATTGTGCTGTAACTCAGAGCAGATCTGGGTGTTACCATTGAGATTCTTGACATAGCTATGAAATGTTTTGTGGTTGCCCTTAGAATCAGTGGTGATTTTGTTTTTGTAGCTAGCTTTGGAGGATCTTATAAGGGATCTCAGCTTCTTACTGAGGCTGACCAGGGAGCTCCTCCACTGATGGGATTTTACGCTCTTTTGCAACAGTTTCTTCCTTCTGTTGTAGAGTTTGTTTATGGCAGGGGACCACCAGACTGGCTTCCTTTTTGCAGAGGATAGCATCTTGGTTCTGTTTGGGATAGCACGATCCATGCACTCGTGTAAGTGCTTATAGAGTGCATTTGTGTAGGATTCAGCAGTCGTAACTGTATTGTCCATCTGCATGGGTGTCATGAAGTTCACCACTTCTGTCTTAAGAAGCATGAAGTTGGCTTTGGAGAAATTTTTTACCATGGTTTCCTTAATGGTGGGTGGGGGCGGGATGTGGATATCTTGGGTGATTAGCCTATGGTTGGATCTGATCAATGAGGAGTTGACTTCAGGTCAGTCATGTTGGTAATGGCTAGGTCTAGGATATTGCTGCCTCTGATTGGGGTGTGGATAAGTTGATCCAGGGCACTGGAATTTATGAATTCCAGAAAGCATTGAGCAAATGAGTTGGCACCTGAGTAGTTTTCCCAGTTAATGGTATGGTAGTTGAAATCGCCCATTATTAGGGTGTGAATCCTAATATTTTCCAGTATATCAAGAAAAGAGGAGTGGGAATCCTAGGGCATGGTGGGGGATCTGTAGCAAGCTACAATTTGGATTGCAGTTTTGTCCAGAGTTAATTGCACTTTGATAACCTCAGATGCATTATGCTGCGCAACTTGCCTGGAGGTGTGGATATCCTTAATGAATATGGACACACCTCCACCTTTGGTATTCTGGTCCAGGTTTTGTATGCAGTCTTGTGGTGGGTTTCTGCCTTATGCTTAATAATATAAGCTAGTGAATGATCACTTAGGTCATCAGGGAGAGTCCCAGCTGTATACAAGCCTGGGTAGCTATTGATAGGTACCCAATCTGAGATACTTTCCCTGTTGGTGGGTTTACTAATCCTAGTGGGAGAGGTTATTATTTGTGTATCTTTAGATCTAGCTGTGATGCCTTTTCTTATAAGATGTGCCATGTAGAAGGATTTCTTTACTACTCTGGATATGTGGTGGTCAAAGTTCAGGTTGCTATCATCCTGAGTACCCAGATCATGTACCAATGGGTTTACACTTGGGGGGTGTTGTCTATAATGTAATTAGAAGGGATGTCAGTTTTCCCAAAGAGAATAATAATGCATTTTTATTTTTGCATTTAACTTTAATTTGTGGCTTTGGCACCAATAATTTGTCTGCATTAAACTTGTCTGCAGTATATTAACATCATTGGGGAACTCAGTGATCGCTACCAATTGAAAATCATCAGTAAACTTGCTCAGCAACAGGCTGTCCAAGCTTGCTTGGACCTCTGAGAAATACATTGCAAAAAGTAAGGGGCCCAGCACAGAACACAGTGGTATGCCACTGGTGACTGGTCCTTTGCTAGAGGTGAAGCCACCCACTTTGACAGTATGTGTCCTGTCGGTGAGTGAGTTGGCTACCCATCTGGTAATGTAGGTGTTAATTCTCAATTGGGAGAGTTTCTCTATAATACCTGAGTGGGGGATTGTTTCAAATACCTTGACTAGGTCAAGATAGGCAGTATGCACTGTCTCTCTCTTGTCCAGGGGCTTGGTGACTTTTTCGAAGAAGTCAATCATGTTTAATAGGCATGATCCACCTTAAACAAATCCAAACTGGGCTGGTGATTAGCTATGTCCTTGTTAATAAGGTCCACAATGATTCTTTCCATGACCTTGCAGATGAAGTTAGTCAAGCTTATGGGCCTATAGTTCCCAGGGTTGGTTGATAGTCCCTGTTTTTGCATTAGTTGTAGGCCATGGTTCTGGCACCAACCATTTGTCTGATCTAGTCCCTCCTGAAGGATGTCTACATCACTGGTGGATTCAGTGACTGTCCCCAACTTGCAGTTGCTGGCAAACATTGTCATTCAAAGGTGCTCTGCATTTACCTTAACTTCAGAGAAGTATATTATAAACAGGAGTGGTGCCAGTACTGAACCCTGTGGCACATCACTAGTAACTGGCCTCTTGCTAGTTCTGGATTCACCCACTTTAACAACGTGGCCTGTACATGAGTCAGTTGGCTATCCATCTGGTGATATAGGGATTTATACCTAGTTTTGTGAGTTTATTTAGAATACCTGAGTGGGGAATATATGCCTTAGCTGGGGTGCGGTAGGCAGTATGTACTATTTTATTCTCATTTATGGCTTTAGTGACATTTTCAAAGAAATCCACCAAATTTAGTTGGCATGACCTACCCTTTATAAAGCCAAACTGGGTTAGGTCCAGTGTTTGGAGGTCTCATATGCCATTATTTATCAGGGCCATGATTATTCTTTCCATGGTCTTATATGTAAGATTACTCAAACTTGAGTCTGTAATTTCCCAGGTCAGTAGATGAGCCACCTTTATACAGAGGGATGACTGTCACTGTCTACCACTCTATCAGGACAAAGCCAGTACAGAGGCTGTGGTTAAATAGAGATCCTAATGGGACTGACAAGTCCTGATTTATGCTGTTTAAGAGGCAAATTGGTATATTGTCTGGTCCCATCAAAGCCATGTTTTTAGCTTTAGAGAGCGGAGTGACAACTTGTTCTTTGGTGATAATTGGCAGTGGAGTGGTGGAGGGTATTTTTGCGGGGAAAACTGGGGTGACGTGGAGGTGAAATTTGAGCTGAATCTGTTAGCCAGTCTTCCAGATGAGTATAGGTGATGCCACCTACAACTAAGTCCACACATTTTTGGGTATTGCCCATAAGATTGTGGAAAAACTGAAAATGCCTTGTGGTTATTCTTAGCTTTGGAGGCTATTTTTTATAGGTTCATAGATTCATAGGTGTTTATTAGGCTAATGACCACAAGGGCATTTCTAAGCCTAGCCATGCATCCCAAATCTCTGACAACTTCTGGTATTCTCGATGAACGTAAGCAGGGGCTTGGGATATGAAACATTTACAAGCAGGGGCCTGGGAAATGAGACATTTACAGGTTGCCTATGGCCATTAGAGGCACAGGTGCCAAGCCAGGGATGAAGTTCCTGTTTCCCATCCAATTGTCCAAGTTACACTTGAATTGGGTTAGGGAGGAACTCTGCTTCACATGAATAGGGAGCCTGTTACAGAGATGGGGTTGTCTCTGGGATACATACTGGTCTCTCCAGCAGGTTCTATTTATATCACAGGCAAGGTTTAAGTCTTCAGAGCAGATAAGTTTGGTGCTGTTTATTTTGTGGATATGTCTGAGGTCCATCAGACTGGGGTCTCACAATGCCCTGCATGCCAGGCATAGATCTTCCCTCAACAGCCTGTAGGAGACAGAATACAGGGATAAGGCACTGAAGTGGTCTGCACAGGACATTTTACTTACGCCCTGTATTCTTTTAGTGAGGAACCTCTGTGGACATTCCATTTGTTGGATATGTCTGGTTAGGTTCTGTACATACCAAAGGGGGCATTGTATCCAATGATAGGTCTGATGAATGCCACATACAGTGGAACAATGACTTCCTTGGATCTAGATATCATATCTTTGTTTATAAGTTGTGCAACATAGAATGATTTCCTTGCTACTGTAGACATGTGATGGTCAAAAGCTAGACTACTCTGTATGTATGTCCCCAAGTCCCTGACTATTGGGTCAACTCTAAGGGGCGTGTTCTTAATGTGGTAGTTACCAGGGGTGGATGACTTCCTGAAGGATACTATTATGCATTTCTTGGCATTTAGTTTTTAGTCCATGGCTCTGACACCAGTTATTTGTCGGTGTCATGCCTTCCTGGAGAACATTTATATCAGTGTGGGATTCAATGACAGCTCCTAATTTGCAGTCATCTGCAAATTTAGTTAGCCAGAGACCATTGACATTCGCCTTTTCTTCAGATAAGTAAATGCCAAAAGGAGCAGTCCAAGGACCGATCACTGAGGGACTCCACTTGTTACTGGCCTCATTGTAGATTTGGTCTCCACAGTTCTAACTTCTGTCTGTCTGTCTGTCAGCCAGTTGGCTATCCACAGTGTGACATATGGGTTTGTATCTAACCTCTTGAATTTGTTAACAGTGCTTGAGTGGGGTATTATGTTAAATGCCTTGGCCAGGTCAAGGTCACTGTGAACCATTTTGCCTTCATCCATTGCTTTGGTGACCTTTTCAAAGAAGTACACCAGGCTGAGCAGGCATGACCTGCCATTGATGAAACCAAACTGGGTTGTGTCCAGTGTCTGGAGGTTTCCAATGTCATTACTGATAATTTCCATGATAATTTTTTCCATGGCTTTGCATATAAGGCTAGTGAGACTTATGGGTCTGTAGTTTCCAGGGTCTGTATATAACCCACCTTTGTGCAGAGGGTTGAATTTTGCTGTTCTCTTTTCATGAGGCACAAAGCCTGTTTGGAGGCTACAATTAAATAGCAATTCCAGAGGGCCTGATAGGTCATATTTAATACTTTAGAAGGCATTCTGGGATATTGTCTGGACCCATTGATGCAGTGTTCTTGGCCATAGAGTGAGCATTAAAGACCTGTTCCCTAGTGATAGCAGGGGGAGTTATATTTGATGGTATTTCCTGATGGAAGGTTGAGGGGGAGAGAGGTAAAGTTGGAGCTGAATTTGTGGCCATTAGGTTTGCTATATCTTCTGGCTCTGTATAGATGGCTCCACTTACAATGAGCTCCACACACAATTGTGTATTGCCCTTGAGGTTGCAATCATAGCTAAAGAATGCCTTGTGGATGTCCTTGACCTCAGAGGCCATATTTACTTCAAAACTTGGCTTTGGTAGACTTTATATGTCCTCTGAGTTGTTTGTTTAGTTTAATGTGGGTACTTTTATCCTGTTGGTGCTGCACCTCCTAATTTTTTGCCATGATTTTCTTCCTTCAGTTATACAGCCTATTGATTTTGTGATTCCACCAGGGTGGCTTGTTTTTTGAGTTAGTCTGTACTTCTTCCTGCTGGGTACAGCTGCCTCTATGCAGCTATTAACATATTTGTCTAGGGTTTCTGTGAACAGTTCTGCATAGGCAGCATTGTTTTCAGGGTTTATGAAGGCTTGAAATTTTGCCAGGTTATCACTTAATAGCAGAAAGTTGGGTAACACAGTGATGCAGTGATAAGTGTTGTTGTCTCATAGCAAGAGGTTCTCTTGTTCGATTCTTGGAAGGTGTGCCTTCTCTGTGAAGTCTGCATGTCCTCCCTGTTTTCATGTGGGTTTCTTCCAGGTTCTCTGATTTTTTTCCTACATTCTAAGATATGCTGCAGGTAGATTGGACACTCTAAACTGGCCCTTAGGTGATAGTGTGTGTCTTCTGAGGAAGGTTGGGTGCAGGTTGGCAACTCAACACCATAAAAACTCTGCCGGCACTCTTTCTGCTGACCAGTGATCTGCCGTGGTGACACTGAAAGGGAACAGCCAAAAGAGAAACAAGTATATTACTTAATAGCAGGAAGTTAGCCTTAAAGTAGTTCCTGAATATTCCAGGGTTAACTGGTTACCTCAAAGTCTGCTTTCAGAGACTTGACTAGTTTCCTGATTCATTTGTTTAGACTAATGTGGGGCTTATTGATCTGGCATGCTTATTCCCTCTTACTTCTTAACAGGATTTTCTTTCTTTTATTGTACAACTTATTAAAACCAGGGCTCCACCAGCTTGTCTTGTTTTTGCGGTTTGGCCTGGGTTTATTTCAGACTGGTACTGCCGTTTCTGTGCAATTGATTATATGGTCATACAGGGCTTTTGTGTATGCTTCTACATAGATCTCTATGTTTTCTGGATTTGAGGAAGCTTGAATACTAGCTATTCTGTTCCTTAATAGGGGGTAATTTACCTAAGAGAAGTTCTTAAGGATTTGGGATTAGGTGGGGGGAGGGGGGGCTAGTTTTACCTTTATTTCAAGGAAGACCACTTTATGATCTGATCTTAACAGTGAGGACATAGCACAGGGGTACAGTACTCTCCCATATTTGTGAGTACCAGATATAGTATATCTGTTCCCCTGTGGGAGTGCATACTAGCTGTTCCGGGGCATTTGAATTTACACAGTCAAGAAATATTTGGGCCTGCATTTTAGTAGTCGTGTATGCCTCCCAATTAATGGAGAGGTAGCTAAAAGCACCCATGAGTATGGTATTGGGCTGGATGGTGAGTGATACTAGTATCCTCAGGTACATACCTCTCAAGTGTACAGGTTTTCATAGATTGTCTGTTTCTCATAAAATTATGTTTTTTTCTAGCAAATCATTGGTAATTAATTTGGGTTGTAAGATCAGTTGCAGAAATTTTCAGATGTATAATATATTTTATCCCAGGCATTCTGAATGTTAACATTTTTTTTGACGATGCAGCCTGTGGCAAAACACAGAAACAATGATTCTATAAGCCGAGTTTTACAAATATGCAAATAATTTTGACATTAAACTGAAATGCAAATTTAATACATAATTTCTCGAGTTTTATGGTAATATATGTTCAAGGAAAGAAGTGTCACCGAATCTAAATAAAGTTAAGGCAATATACAACATGTCACCATACTGAAATGCAAAAGTAGTAAGATGTTTCCCACGCATGGTAAATTACAATCCCTTGTATGGGTAGCTCTTTAAATGATAACTGCCTTTCAAAGGGTTTTAAGATTAGCAATTTAACAATGTATGTAAATAAAAAGTGTTATTATGGTGCGTTTTATAGTTTATGAACAGCAGTTTCTTACTTTACTGATCGCTCTTCCATACACACACGCAGGCACTTCAAAAGTCATACACTCTCCAAGCATTCCTTTACTGTTCGCTCTCTCATACACTCACGCAGGCACTTCAAAAGTTATACACACGCTTGCCATGCATTCCTTTACTGATCACTCTCTCATACACACACAGGCACTTCAAAAGTCATACACACACTCTTCATGCATTCCTTTACCGCTCGCTCTCTCATACACACACGCAGGCACTTCAAAAGTCATACACACACTCTCCATGCAGTCCTTTACTGATCGCTCTCTCATACACACACACAGGCACTTCAAAAGTCATACACACACTCTCCATGCATTCCTTTACTGATCGCTCTCTCATACACACATGCAGGCACTTTTACATTCATACACACACTCTCCATGCATTGCTTTACTGTTTGCTCTCTCACACACACACAGGCACTTTTACATTCATACACACACTCTCCATGCATTCCCTTACTGTTCTCTCTGTCATATACACATGCAGGCACTCCTACATTCATACACACACACTTCATTCTCTCCCCACGCACTTGCAATCTGCCCAAACAACACAAGAATCAAACCCACTACCCTTATGTCTGCAGAGAGACATATTTTAGATAAAAAAATTTGTAGGTGGCAAATAACAACCGATGGGAGAAGCACAGCAACATAATCGAGTGTTTGTCAGTGTGAGCGTGCGATTACGATTTAACAAGCCATTTCTTTACACTCACTAAGCTGTTTAGCGAGTATAAAATAAGAAAAAAAATGAAACAGCTAAGCAAGTGTAAAATAATGGCTTGGAAGTTCGTAATCGCACAGTCATGCACACACAAAACATCAGACATCACAGGGCCATAAAGAAAAATGGTTGATATTGGCAACCAAGACCACGTAGAACAGCAGGCAAAGGAACACCGCAGGAAAGGAAATTACATAAAAAAAAAAGAAGTATAGGGCATTAAAGGAGTAAAACAGAGCCAATTTGCAGATTGAATTGGGACTAATGCATCAGACAATGGACAGCAAGTTTTTTCATTACACCTTCTCACTGAACAGATTACAAGACGGCACAACCACTACCCATATTGAACAGGAAATCTTTAAGGTAGTCAATGGTACTGTTCTTTGGGAAAGTTAGAGAAAATAACTTTGGAAAGAAGACAACTTTATAGTAATAATTGCCACTGGCAACCAACACCACGCGGAACAGATGGAATGCTGCAGCAAAGGCAAATAAATATAAAAAAGGACAGTACTAAAGCACCACAGTTCAATACCAACTGCATACATGTATCCACAACAGTTGTTTGGTCAGCAGGACCCAAACAGGCAATGTTTAAACATTTTTGGATGCACGTGTGAACTTATGCAGCACAGCGACCGAAAAGCCAGGAGAAATGAAGATGCCACATTAAAGAGATACTGATACTTTGCAGTCAAACAATGTATTTCTACAAAAAAAGTTCATACTCACCAGTATAAATGCACAAGGGAAGCTGATGCAGAAACAGACTCACACAAGGTTCCAATAGGGAAATACAGCGTACTGGAAACACAATGCTAAAAAGAAGTACCCTACCTCCTGCACTTGTATTTGAGCACTCAGGCTGGGGGAAGGACAAGAGAGCCATGACATCACAGAATGGGTAGGTCTCATTATTTTAGTTAGAATCAGATGACAGCCATGGTGATGTCACTTTGGGGGAGGGAACTGGTTAAAAAAAAAAAACTACCTGCACTGCCTGGCCTCGATGATGTCAGTATTTGGGTGACTCCAGCAAGCTTTATTCAAACGCGAGAGAATCATTTTGTAAGTGAAACCATCACAGTATGAGAAGGTAGGCTTCTGTTACAGAAGTAAGGGGAATTATAAAAATTGTAAATGCTTTATTGTTGTTGCTTTACAGAGGACAATGTAAATAGGGAGGAAAAGGGCCGTGAAGTTGAGGAATACATTAGAGAAACCTGTTGTACTCCTTTTAAGGGTTGAGGTCAGAAAGTAATGACATACATTTGAGTTTCGGACTTTTTATCCTTCCAAAAATCCATGCTAATGTAAAACCTGTTATTCTATCAACTTTCTAAGTTTATAAGAGCAATACTTAAACATTGTCCCTACTTTTGCTCCTTTGCCCCCCCCTATTATTTATGGCTTTGTCCAGATATCTTACTCTAAGAGGGTGAGATGTATGTTTAGGTATGATGTACGGCTTTCCTTGTTCATAGTGGGGGACCTGTAGCTAACAAGAATATGGTAATGGATTTTTACCATGTTAATTGGACATGTGTTGGGATGGTGGCCTAATGCTTAAGGTGTTTGCCTTGCAAAACACAAGGTGCAGGGTTTGAGTCTCACAAGGGATAATTGGCTAGGTTTAAAATGGCTCACAAGGGCAGTTAGCTTAGTACTAATCTATGAACCTATGCAGTAACTCAGGCATGTCATATTGTTTGACCAGCCTTAAGGTATACTTACCCTTTATGTAGATAGCGACACCTCCAGCTTTTACTCTTTTATGTTCATTGGGTGGTCAGAATGTATGAAAGGCATTATAGCCATGCACTGCTGGAGAGATGTCCATGGATTTTGACCATGTTTCAGTCACTGCACAGATGTCAGCATTCTCCAGAGTGAGGAGAACTACCAGGGAGTGCAGTTTCTTGAACAGTAACAGCTTTAGCTTTTCCTGTGTACCTTTTGGTACATTAGAAGGTTTATCTGTTTGGCAATGTCTAAAAAAGGCACTATAGTGGCAAATGATGTTTGGGCCAATATCCAAAAGCCTAAAGGTGACATTTGAAGTCCAAAAAGCAGTGTGGCCTATCAAACATGTCCTCTCAGGCTGACAAGTATTGGACCCCTTTGGAATGACACCAGTAGCTAAGCCAATAGTTAAAGTCAATAATTTTCTGCTGGTATTGTGGCATAATTTTTGGAGACTGTAGAATGCTGCTCATGCTAGGCTCATGCCTGCCTGTGACACATATTCTGAGAGCTCAATCATGCCTCTCTTCATATAGTCTAAGGAGGTACATCTCATGTAATTCACACCCACATGGACTATGACTGAGTCATACTAGTACTAAGGGGCAAGTGACCTGAGTACTTGTGTGATTTGGTGAATCATGGCCCCTGACAGGCAACTAAGTGTAACATTCCTCTTATCCAGCCTGGTAAGAGGGACATCAGTATGTCTTTCACTAGTGTCTCCTATGACAAGAATATTGGGCCATGGAGTGTTTTGCTTTATGGGCTTGGTAGGCGACATACAATGAACTGTAGCTTTATGTGTTGTGATGAAAATTGTCTTGTTTGTGTGCAAGTAGAGTTTTTGAGGACTGTACCTGAGAGGCCTTTGAGGTTTGGGTAAATTACATGTGAGCACGTCTGCGTATGTGGATTGATGTGTGTGATCCTGTCTGGGTGCGATGAGCAATGTGTGTGTAAGTCACTGACAAACTGTGTTGCTTTTTGTGTCTGTATGTGAGAATTTAGCCTCCAATGTCAATGTGTAAGTACATCTCCCACGTACTGTAGTTGTCTGTTCAAGAATTAAGTGGTTGTCAGTGCACATGAGACAATTGATACCTTGCCTCAAGATACCCATGGCCACCAAGTTGGATGCAAAGATAGCAGGAAAGTGCCCATCCATGGTTTGTTGCAGGTCTTTATGTGTACTTGAAAAAAGTAGCAGTGGAGTGTGTTTGCAAACAGATGAGGGAAGGGTGCTTACATGGTGTAATCTGCAGCTAACCTAATCAGCAATGTTGCTCAACACCAAATTAGATACTCTCTATGAAGCAATAGGTTCCTAGGTTCATAGATTTGTACCAGGCTAACTACCCCTGTGGGCCATTTTAAGCCTAGCCAATTAACCCATGTGAGAATCAAACCCGGAACTGTGTGTCTCTAAGGCAAATATCTTAACCATTATACCGACCTCCGCTAGCAATAGCCCTGGTTGCTATAATAAGGTAAATAGCACAGTAAACATTTACAGTATAATGAAATTGAGTCATACTTTCAGATGCTTGCTTCTGTACAGGGCACTGACACAGTGTACAGCTCCATGCAAATGTGCCAAAATTATGTCAGCACTGGAAATACAGAAAACTGATTAAGCCCTCTAGCCAATACAACAACTGCACTTAGAGTGCTTTTGTATGCTTTGCATCTCAGATAGACCAGGTAAACACCTGCTTCCATGACATGAATAATCCCAGGCCTCATAATGTAAAAGAACAGTAAAGGAGTGTCCAGAGTGAAATGCTACCACAAACAAACTTAAAGATACACATACAATAAAAGTATGATTATTTGATAAAAGTACTGTGCTTTGTAGAAATGAGCCAAGGGCCACTCAATTGCACATAATTATAATGGCATTAAAAACAAGATAAGCTAATTAATAAGCCCTCCAGCCAATAAAACAACTTCATGCAGGAGTCCCTAGTGTGTTTTTCCAACCTACACAAACCAGGCTACCACCCAGTGCCACTAGGTGGAAAATCCACTGACCTCTTCATGTAAAAACACAGAAAAGTGCTTGCTAGCTAGATAATGATTTCAGACCAAGTAAATCAGTAGAACAGACAATGAGAGTCAGAATGCACTTTTTTTCAAAACAAGCACGAGGAAAGGCAACTAAATAATTTAGGATATAAACAGAAGTGAGGAGCTTATAAAGCTTAATTTACAGTAAAGGTGGGCAACTTAAAATCACAAAGTTTAAAAAGCAGATCAAGGAATGGCAGGGTGGGTGGGAAAAATAACTAGCAGGGAGTCACTGATAGTGCTTGTAGTTTATGCAGGCTTTGAGTCTTATCAGAAAAGTCAAAGATCCAGAAAATCCATGTATATTTAAGGGGAAACAAAACATATGAAATATGCAAACTACCAGACCAAGCAGATTTCTTATAACAGAAAATAAAATATGGAGCAGGTAAAACAGAAAGCAGCTCTATCATAAGCAACTCACAGACAAAAAAATATAGGTTTACTTTTCTCAACAAGCAGGGCGTCACCAGCTGTGCTTGTAGTTTTTGCAGGCTTGAGTCATCATCTTTTTTCAGCTGTTCCCATTAGGGGTTGCACTATGGATCATCTGTTTCCATTTCTTCCCATCCTCTGCATTTTGCAGGCTTGAGTCTTATCAGAAAAGGCAAAGACCCAGACATTCCCTGTGTTTTTAAGTATCTTTCAAGAAACAAATTAACCAATGCAAAAAAAAAAAAAAGTGAAATGTGCAGCCTAGATAATTTAAGTGTCTATTCCCACATAGAACAAAAACAGCAGGCCAAGTGAATTTCTTAAAACAGAAAACAAAATGGACTAGGTAAAACAGAAAGCAGCTCTATCAGTTTAAGCTACTCAAAGACAAAAAAATATATATAGCGGTTTACTTTCCTCATCCACCAGGGAGTCACAAACAGTGCTTGTAGATTTGCAGGCTTGAGTCCTATTAGGCGAGACCGTATCAGTCCATGTATTACCCATAAATGTAAAACCCAATCCATGAAGCTATTGCTTAAGGAATTGAAAGGGAAAACTGCACCAGTCTGTAAATTGTTTTGCAGTGTGGGGCTCTACTTAACAAACTCACCTAGTGATCACTTACAGATGCCTCTGTCTTCTGTAACAGGGCTGACAATGCAACAGTTAAAGTGCAAAAGTCTGAGCAAAGTGCTTCAGTGTCCACATCCAATTTACAGGCAGTTGCAGGCTGAGGACCTGCTCAGCTTTAAAGGGGCTCTTATCAAAGTAAAACCACTTTGGCAGGAAACAGAGTGCTTTACTATCTTCTTCTTTCAGCTTTTCCCAGTTAGGGGTCACCACTGCAGATCACCTGTCCGCTCATGATCGGCAGTAGAGTTTTACAGTGTGGAATTGCCAACCCAGCACCCAATCTTCCACAGAAGGCACACACATGCATGCACTCACACCTAGGGCCAATTTTATAGTGTCCAATCCACCTACAGCATGACTTTGGGAGGAAACCAGAGCACCTGAAGGAAACCCATGCAACCACAGGGAGGACATGCAGACTCTGCACAGAAGGCACCCGAGCCAAGAATCGAACTGGAGAACCTCTTACTGTGAGGCAGCAATGCTAACCGTTGCACCACCATGGCTGCACTAACAAGCAAACAAAGTGCTTTACTATAAAAATCATAAAAGTCCCTACAAACCTGTATCTTAGCTGGAGTAAAGCACTTTAAGGTAGATGAAGCTGTAGCACAAAAGAACTGGTCAGCTAGTCTTCTCTGCAACTCATCTCTAAGATTTATCACCATTGTGTACAACTCTGGGGCAGACACTGTATTACTTTCAAGTTTTGCTATAGACTTGTGGAATATCTGCAGGCAGTAGTGCATAAAATGTATGTAACACTCTGCCTCAGAGATATTCACAGTGATGCCATCCTCATCAGTCTCAACAAATCTCCAGATAAGGGGGTGACATTCCTCAGGCCCTTGAGTAATAAAATGACTTTTAAGTGGGCCAACATTTTACCAACCTTGCCACAGCTAGAAACAAAGACAGCCACCTTGTGATGACACACTGCATGATCTCCTTAAAGTCCTTGTCTAGGAAAGAATAGAAGTCTTTCTACAATGCCAGTATTTTTTTTTTTGCAGATGTTGAAAACTCACTGTGCACTTTCAAAACAAGCATCTCCACATCAAACTTTGCAAGGGACTTGCTTACTTGCTTTGCATAGTTATGTAAGTTCCCCTTTATAATCTTGAAATACTGAAGTCTTGAATTTCAGTATCTCGAGACCATAAAGGCAAATTTTTAAAATAGCGAAAGTGCATAATCGCAAATTCGAATATCTCAAATTTGCGGTTATGGCTTTACGCTATGTTACGTGTGGTGTTTTGTGTGGACGGTGTCCAGTATAGTGTGTGGATTTAGGTGCGATTTAAGGTAAGTGAGTGTTTTGTAAGGGTTTTGGATGGGAGTTTGAATGTATGTGAGTGTGTTTGTAAGTTGTACATGTGGGTTAGGGTAGGCAAGTGAAAGTATGAGTGTGTAAGTGTATGTGTTGGTGTTTGTATATGTGTGATGTGTGTGTGTGTGTGTGTGTGTGTGTGTGTGTGTGTGTGTGTGTGTGTGTGTGTGTGCATGTGTACGCACATGCGCACGAGGGACTGTAGAATGTCTAGGTGTGAGTTTGCTGTCTTTTTCTTTTTGTGCGATTTTGGAGTTAGTATATATAAGTAGGGGGTTGTGGGGGGTGCAGGGGTGTTTGCCCCCCTGCTTATATGTAGTATAGGTGTGTTAATTTGTGTTATTGCATTTATGTATGTTTTGTTGTTTGATTTGTTGTAGTGTGGGTAGGATGGTGTATGTGTTGTGTGGTGTATGGTGTGTTAATGTTCGCGATTTTGTGTTTCTTGGTTTTGGGATTTCAGGATTTTGAGCGTTTGCCTTTATGGTTTTGAGATACTGAAATTTGAGATTTCAGTATTTCATGATTATAAAGGGGAACCATTATGTATTACATTGTACAAACAGTTTGCTGCCATGATGTGAGGCACCTCAGCTTTTGTATGTTTAAAAACAGACCTGGGTTTTCCATAATTAACTGAGGCACTCTCTGTAGCATAGCTAGAAAAGTGTTGTACTTTTAGTCCTTTTTGCACAAGGATATCCTTTATTCTAGTAAGGATGAATTCAGCACTTTCTTTATGATTCTCATAGAAATCTAGAAGTTTCTGTTGTGTAGCATGTGTGTGAGTGAAGTACTGAATAACCAGGATGAACATTTTTCTGTTCCCTTTATTGGATGCATCTGCTCTCAATGAGAAATAAGAAGTGCCAAGTTCCTGCAAAAAGAGCTCCTCTGAATAAGTTACAAGTACATTCATTACAATGCTCTCAGATGTTGTCTTCCCACAGCTGAATTTCAAAGCCACAGTAGAGTGGGGTATGTTGCCTCTGCCAGCTTACCTGCACAGTCCATGGATGCATATGAATGATTGTGTTCCACAGCATGATAAAATGCTATCACTTCAGCTGCTGTTACGCTGTAAGCTTTACCAGTTGCAATACATGGCTGAATAAACTAGTCATTACAAAGTACTGCTTCTGGAGCTGAAGGCTTTGTTGATGTTTGTCTGACATCTGGTGGCTTTTCATTGTCTTTTCTCCACCCCACTTAATAGTGAAAGTTGCTCCACAGGGCATGCACTTGGCCATGGCATCTGGATTTGGAACAGATTTCACCCACGAATAACTGCTCTTATGACTTATTGTAAGTGCGGAATGCTTTTAACTTGTTAGGAGATGCTGTGCTGCTTTCAGCCTCTTGATGATCCATTGATCTTTTCCCAAACATGATTCTTGTAGGATCCTTGCTCAGCACTACTACAGAAAAACAAAATAGCTATTAATACTAATCCAAACAATACAATGAAGTAACCAACAACAGCATTGCCCTGGGGGCCTATGCCATAGTTACTAGCCAGAGATATATGCCCACATCTTGTAATGTGAAACTCTCCAGACCTGTAGTATACCTTGATGTATAGCTATCCAAAAGGAAAAAATAGAGCCTATGAGTGTAAGACAGCATGCAGACTCCACCTGAAAAATGAACAGTGAAGGTTAAGCAATGTAAGGCAGTAACAGTAACTCCTGTGCCACGGTGACATTCTGCAGCTGTTACATAGACAAATCTGCAGGAGGACATGCAGAAGGCATTCAACTAAAATTAAAATCATCAAATACAAAATCAGCAACAGTATCTACTGTCATGTTGACAACCTCAACTGTTAAACACATGAACCCAATACAAAGGTATCCAATTGAGAATAAAGCCTCAACACAGAGCACAACAGCAGCTAAGGTCAAGCATCCAAATGTATAATGTGGGCTGAAAAGATGAAATCTACACAAGATTAAATAATGGCAGTTGTGCAATTGTAATCCCGTCTGCAACTGTAATAATTTATGTAGAGGCAAACTAAGCATGATGATCTGATTTCATTAAATGACCATAACTTCAAAAATAATGAGAGACAAAGGCTCAAAAATCAGGGCCAGATTTTAAATACTGCTCTTACAATGTTAAAAGGTTGACAGAACATGTTTTGCATAAGCACGTATTTTCAGACTTTGTAAGTCTGAAATTCAAATGTCTGTCATTTAATGGCTTCAGCCCTCAGTGATTTGCCAGAAAACCACACATTTTATGAGGAATAGAGTGAAAGATATCTGGCAAAAATCTGGACATCCTGTGAGAATTCTGACAGCATCATCATACCTTTCAACCTCTTACCGCAAGAAATCTGGGCAACACTAATCATAGTGGAGCAAGTGGCCAATATCAGGAATAGATGTTTATCACTACTTATAATCTTAGAAAGTAGCTAGAATAACAGTTTTTGCTGTTTTGTATATTTTCTTAAAGATATGAAGACAAACTCAACTATTTGTCGTTATCTAAGGAGTTTAACCTCTCAACCATACCTTAACCGTTTAGCATAAGATATCTGGACAAAGCTTAAAATAATGGGGGTGAAGGGTAACATTTTAAATATTGCTCTTATAAACATAGAAAGTTGCTAGAATAATAGGATTTATTTGTTGTTATAGATAGTTTAATTGTTGTTATAGATGCATGACTGTAGTTGTTGAGATCTGCCATCTCTCTGATAACTGTAACTGCTTAATGCTAATGTGAAAAGATTAAGTTACACATTAGGGTATATGTCACTAGCTACATTGACTTTCTAGTGCTTATCTGTAGTACGAATATATGTTCCCTACTGTGTTTCACTGTCTGTCTGGCTAAACATTTTAAAGTGAGAATTGGGTTTGTCACTGTACTGATCTAGTTTAATTTTAGGCATTATGTCCTGGTTATCTACTACATGCTTCGTTGACTAATGCATTTACTTACTTTTCTCTTTCTCTCTCTTCCTATTTAATTACCAGCCTGTACACCTGAGTTCCTGACCTACCCTTGCTAAAGAGGCCCTGTGGATATCATACTAAGCAACTCAATCCTGAATAGGATTTTACGTCCTCCCCTATAAGACTGTCTACCCAGAGTAGACCTTTTTTGGAAAGTATGTCCTACTCTTGTATTGTATAATTTTACTCTTCAGGCTATTTTTACTTCCCTCCCAGGTTAACCAGCAGCCTCCAGTAGTATTTTAATCACTTTTCTCTTTCCCTCCTCTCCTCAGCTTTATCCTTGAGAAAACTCTACCTCTACCCAGACTTTTTCACTTGGTAAACTCTCTGGTTGCTCTGTCCCTCATCATCCCAGACCTGGCCACTAGGTGGCGCCCTTTTTACTGAGAAACACACTATTTTTCCCCATATTTTTCAGAGTACTGTACTATAGAAAACACTAGTTTTTCTCCATTCTTTTGACTCTCCCCACCCACCTTATATCCCCACTGTACTATTACTCTATAGCTCACCTTCACCCCACATCTTTTATAGTGTCTCTCTCGTCTTTCCTGATTGTCTTCTGCCTTGATCCCCTCACTGGCTCTTCCCGCTCCGTTCGCTCCGCTCACTCCGCTCCCCTCCCTACCCCCAATTCCCACCCACCCCCAGGGGCCCTACCCTTATACCCACACAGACACACCCCCAACCTACTAACATCCTATCTCATTTCCTGCCCCACTACCACCTATTAACTCATTTCACCAATTATAACCACCACACCCACTCTCCAGAGTCCTATCTAAGTACCACACCCCACTCTCAACCATCCCAAACCACCCACTCCTACACTTGCTAACCTCAGCTCACTAATAACATGCCTTTAAGCCTTAACATGCTTTATTCACTAACACTTCTTAACATCCTTCTTCTTTACTATACTCTTACTTCCTACGAATATCTAATACTTAGCCAATCTCCTCATTTAGCCAAACACACAACCTCTACACTTCCTCTAGCCAAACAAACACATATTAATATCCTATCATCCTGTCCCTACCTTCCCCCTCTCTACCACAAATTACACCGTAACAGATTCCTAACCACGAGACGGTTTCAGCTAATACCCTGCAAAAATACAAAGGTATGTCAAGTCCCACAAACACTCTTACTGATACATGGGGACATCCACCCCAACCCTGGCCCTAACAATCATCTTAGCCATACTCCTACTAACCAAACTGCTAATAGTTTTGGTTCACCTTTCTCCACTGACTCCCTCTCAATAGCTCACTTAAATATTCGCAGCATCAACAATAAAATCACACAACTCCATGCTTTAATTGACTTCTATGCCTTTGATATTCTATGTCTCACTGAAACTTGGCTAAAACCAGGTACCAAAGACAATGAAATCACTCCCCCAGGCTACAGCACCTTAAGGCAAGATCGTCTTAACAAAAAGGGCAGAGGAGTGGCCTTTTTATACAAATCCCAACTGCAGCTAGCCTTAATTGACTCCCTGCCCCCCTCCCCGGCCAATGCTGAAATACTCTGTTCCAAACTCCAAATTAATAAAACCAAAGCCATCTATATAATATGCTCCTACATCCCACCAGGCAATAACGTCAATACACTAGAAAATATCCTTAGCTGGGTCTCCTGCAGCTTTCCTCAGGAAACCATAATCTTAGGAGACTTTAATATTGATTGGAATTCCTGCATCTCTCCCAAACCTTCCATTCACCTCAATCTCTTTACCTTTCAACAAACCATAAACTCCCCTACTAGAATACACAAATCAACCCAGAAACAAGCCATCCTGGATTGGATACTGATCAACAACAATCCCCTCTCTTATAAAACTGGAATACTCCCTGACAATATCAGCGACCATCTCCTTACCTATATCACTAAACAAAAATACAATAATCCCAAGCAGGCATCCTATCGTACTGTACACAACAAAACTAATTTTAACCTATCATCCTTTCGTAATGAACTCAAACAATATAACTGGTCAACTCTAAAACACCTCCCACTTGAAGAAGCAGTTACCCATTTTAACAATACCTTCCTACAAATTCTCCAGCATCATGCCCCATCTCGACTGATTAGACTAGGCTCCAAAGCAGCCCCATGGCTTTCCAAAAAAACCAAACAAACAATGCTAGCTAGAAATAAATTATGGAATAAATGGAGATCCACCAAAAACCCAACTGACCATCAAAATTTCAAACACCTCAGAAACACAACAAAAAAACTCACCTATCTAGATAAAAAGAACTATTACCTGCAGTATCAACAAAACCAAAACCCCAAACATTTATGGTCAGGAATCAATAAACTGCTCCACCCAGGAAACACCAAAACACCTACACCAACTAGCCTAGCTCAGACTCAACCTAATGTAATAGCTGATACTTTCAACAACTTCTTCTCCCAAACAGTCACTACTCTAGCTAACACTATGACCCCCCCTCCTCCCCATCAAATAACCTCCTCTCTTCAAAACAGCACCCCTACTCTTACATTTAATACAGTCTCCACAACCTATATACAGAAGTTACTCTCAAAACTTAAACCTTGTACCCCTTCTGCTGATAATCTACCAGCTGAATATCTTCAACTAGCAGCAACTGAACTAGCTTACCCAGTCGCCATCTTAATTAACAGAACCATAACCGAATCCACTATCCCATCCTGTTGGAAAATCTCCCATATCATTCCCCTCCATAAAGGAGGAAACTCCAACAAACTTTCTAATTTCCGGCCTATAGCCCTTCTATCTCCACTATCTAAAATTATGGAACGCTGCATACACCATCAACTCTTACATCATCTCTTGCAAAATAACTTACTCGCAGACTCTCAGCATGGTTTTAGGCCCCACCACAGTACTTCCACTGCCCTCCTCTCCTTCACTGACGTGATCAACAAAAATCGCAATAAAAACCTTTTCTCCTCTGCACTATTCCTGGACCTCTCTAAAGCCTTCGATATGGTCAACCATCAACTTCTCCTAGATACTTTAAAATCCCTCTCACTTGATTCACTAGCACTACAGTGGTTTGACTCTTACTTGACAAATAGAAAACAAGCAGTCCTCTGGGACAACCATCTATCCTCTCAAGTCCCAGTTACTATCGGAGTCCCACAAGGTTCCATCTTAGGTCCCCTCCTGTTCTCAATATTCATAAATAACCTGCCCACTTCTCTCCCTACATCCACTTGCATACAGTATGCTGATGATTCTACTCTCATCTGCTCTGCTCCATCTCCAGAAGAACTCCACTCCTCCACCCAAAAGGTCTTTACAACAGCAGAAAAATGGTTCCAACAGATCTGTCTCCTCCTTAATCCCAAAAAAACTAAATTATTACTCTTCACCCCAACCCTCAAATCCACCGCAATCTCATTTTCCCTGGTGTCCTGTAATGGCACTATAATTATACCTGACTATTCCACCAAACTACTAGGCGTTACTATTGACAATCAGCTAAGCTTTGATAACCACATTGATCTAACCATCAAGACTGTAAACAAGAAAATAGGTGCCCTCTACAGACTAAAGCCCTTTCTTAGTGCTACCACCCGAGTGTCTCTTGCCCAAACTCACCTCATCTCCACATTATTGTATGCCTCTCCATCCTTTATCAACATTTCTAAAGCCAACCTTTATAAACTTAACACAGCCTACCATAGTATTGCCAGGTTTGCTACAGGATCCCCTTTCCGTACTCATCATTGTCTCAATCTAAAAAAACTTCACTGGCTAGAACTTCAGAACCTAATACTCCTGCGTCAATTAGTCATCACTTTTAACATTCTACACTACCCCTCCAATACACCCATACTTAATAACCTAATCACCCCATATAAAAACCTTACCTCACTTCGCTCAGCCAACAAGCTTCTAATAACTACTCTTAAATCCCACAATAAAGCAGGTGACTCCTTATTTGCAAATACTGTTGGATCATATTGGAATAAACTTCCCATTGAACTGACCACCCTAAGCTCATCTAACCTTTTCAAAAAACAAATAAAACACCATTTCCAAACTCACTGGCTATGCCCATGCTCTAATCCTGACTGAGCTCAACATAGAATGCACCTCTTTCCAGTCCCCTCCTCTTCACTCTTAATTATTATCCTTTACTCCTGATTTATCCCTCTTCTGACCTACTCTTCCTTCTTCTCTTTTTCTTTCCTACTTCTTCCTTCTGTATGCTGTAACACCACATCTTGTCATTTTTTCCCAACTTCATACTTTCAGTTTCACTTCAATGCTATTCTCTTTCCTAATACTAGTACCCTGGATTAACTCTTTCCTAATACTAGTACCCTGGATTAACTCTTTCCTAATACTAGTACCCTGGATTAACTTGTACTTTTCTAACTTGTAATCAGTGAATTTGTTACTGACTCTCGATATGTTACAATTATTTTTCTCAGTCCTCTTCATTCCTTGACAGTCTCTCCCTAGCAACTAATTCATTGTAATACTGCCTCTCCACTGTTATCTCTGTTCCCACTACCTCTGAATTCTTCTAAACTACATAATAACTGTTCCTAATCTGCTTACTTGTTTTTTACATATGGTTTATTTGCTGTTTGCTTCTTGCATTTGTGTCTGATTGTATAAATTTTATTTTTAGTCTAAATTTTTGATTGTTGTCTCACTGTTAGCTATTAGTATGTTAATGGAGCTTTTCTCCTCGGGCCTCTGCTGAAAATGGACATGCATCCACCCAGACTAGCCCGGTTAACAAATGTAAAATAAAAATAAAAAAAAAATGCTAGCATGCATTTTCTGAAGGATGTGAAGTCTCAAACTCAATGTATGTCACAGCAATTTGCCAGAAAACTATAAATTCTATGAGGAACAGGCTATTTTGCGAGGCAAAAATATGGACCAACCTATTTACACAAGAAATTTGGACAGTCAAAATCAGACCCAAAAGTTGCTAGAATAAAATGTATTTTCTGAAGAATATAATGTCTAAAACTCGTCAGTAATTACTTCAATCATCCAGTTGCCCCCATCTGCCAGCAGAAAACCATACATTTATTTTATTTGGGACAGACAAAATATGAGGCAAAAATCAGGGCAGTCTGTAGATTTTCACAATTACTTACCTTCCACTACAGTGATTGTTTCCATGGAAAGATTCTCTTAACTTGCGTGTGTGTGTGTGTGTGTGTGTGTGTGTGTGTGTGTGTCAGTCTTGTCTCAAGTCTCAGGACTCCCGAACTGTGGTTGGTAGGGTACAGCAACAGCAGTTCCAGAGCTTGAGCAAAGGCAGCAAGCAGGCTAGTGGAGGCAGCAGCAGTCAAAGCAACAGCAGCAGACGCCCCAAGACAAGGATTTATTTTTTTTAGCAGCAGCCAGCAGCCCAGTGATGTGAATCTGATGTCCAATCATGAATGGCTAATCCAACCTTCTCTAGTCAGTCCAGCAAGCCAAGCAATAAAGTACAGTCCTAAAACAAAAAAGCGACAGCGACAGTCCAAATCCCAGTAAACGTTTTAGAAACGGTACTAAGTATCCAAGAGCCCCACTTGTTATTCTATGATTCTTGCAGGCTTCTTGGCAATCTATCTTGTTGATTGGCTCCTTGCTGTGCTAGGGGAAAAGAGCTTGTTAATCGTCTGTTTTCCTAACACAGCAAGCAGCCCATCAACAAGAGAGTGACATCAGCTATGGCCTGCGTACAAGATGTGCTGATGAAGTACTGTGGTGTTCTACATAAAAAAATGGAGTAGGAGTTTTGGAACCAGAGTACTCCTTGCATTTCTAGACACTCCGAAAAAAAAGGAGGGGCGGTAACCTTAAGCAAAATTCAGAAAAGAGCTAGTAAAAATGAGTGCCCAGTCAAAACAACTAGGCCTAGCACAGAAACCAAAAAGCGCTACAGATTATAAAAGTGCCTTAAATTAATAGCCAACTTCAGGTAAAAAGCAAACACAATACACAAAACTTATTTAAGTGCAATATTGTAATCACATGCAAGATGCAATCCAAATGCTTTGTTTTCAAGCTTCCCAGCTTCCTCCTCTCCCAAGACTAAGATGGCTGACTGATTGTGTAATGCAAATTACTGGGGGTAATTACCACAATCTTCAGTTACAACACACACTACTGGCCAAAGCTAGCTTTTTGTTTTAAGTCTGAAGAGTGACTGCGACACAGAATTATGTTGCAATGCTAATAATCCAATAAGAGCTCAGAGAAATAGCAGTAGCTGTAATTTCAGATTCAGTATTATTAACCTGCTGCCAGTTTGAAAGCTATGCCAGCTTCCTTTCAAATGTTATCAGCCTGCTTATTTACTGTAGTGAAAGAGAACTATGGTTATGTCACATGATTACACTATCATTAAGCCTCAGACTGTTTAAAGAATAAAATAACCCTAAAGGCAGGTTGTTCAAATCTGAAGGCTGTCTTTCATTTGTCAGTATCTATTTGTGTATTGTCCTGAATAAGAATAATAGTTGTTTCAAATGCAGATAATATTCATTATACTGTAGATCAGCGAACAATGTAGCCCTTCAGGCAGCTTCTGTACATGGAGTTATCATTCAGATTTGTCTTTTGTCAAATGAGATGAAACAGCTTTGGCTACATCTACTTGCGCATTTAACAGAATATACCCTATGTCAGGCAGCTAGCGGGAACAACTAAGAATCATGGAGAAGATCATAATGTGCATGTGATACTAGTAAGCATCCACAATGTGTATTACATAGCAGCTTTACAAAATCTGCTTGCTATACATTTCAGTTGTTTTTTAATATTGTTTTCCTTCCTGTTAATACAGTTTGTTGCATGGAAAGGTCTGAGGAATTAAACTGCTTGTATGTTGCAGAGCCTGAGTTTTAGAAAGATTAACATGTCATTTTCTGTCACTATTTGTTTCTTAATGCAGGGAGGCAGATAGTCAGTAATCATCATCGACCCCTTTTTTCCCTATTTTTACATGGATTTTTTTGTGCCACTTTAATATTAGTCAAAACCAAATCATCTAGAGCCAATGTTTACACCACTGGGTGGCTAACACTTATAGCACTGTGCAATAAATAACATAGTCAATTGTGCAATGTAAACATTTTAGTTCTAGTTAACTGTTCAATGTAAACATTTTAGTAACGGTTCCTGTTACTGTTTTTTATTCGTTTCAGAGTTTTCACCAGGTGATCAGCATTACTACATTTATAATAACACCTGTCAGTTTTAAATAAGTTCTCATTCAAGACAGATTTACAGACACTCATTTCAAATTTTTTGCTCAAGAATCAGGGAGAAAGCCTAAAGTAACAGGAGCACAAGGGCCTAAAATCAAGGGCACTATTAAATACATATTACTTTAATTCTTTTAGCAAGTTAATAGAACAAAATATTATGAATTAGCTGTCTAGCTGTCTCTCTCACACACACACACACACACACACACACACACACACACACACACACACACACACACACACACACACACACACACACACACACACACACACACACACACACACACACACACACAGCCTTGCAGTTCTTACCTACTACAGTTCTGATAACCATGCTCCTGCCATAGTCCTCAATGGGTATATTTCATAAAGAGACAGTGTACATTCCCATTGCTTCACTCCAGAAATAATGTGGTGAAGCTTGTCTTTGAATCACTTCACTGTTATACTCCAATCATGGCGTGTTAATCTAGGGCAGAACACAAGTTGAATTAACTTTAGTTGCATCCCTGGGTGGCTAAATTTAAAGGAAATGATATTCAGCTAGACTGCCGTAGTGTTACTTGTTCGAACCTTCATACCAACATGATGCTACAGTGGTCTTTGAATTGCTCCCTTATTCACCACTGAGCAATCCCGAGTGAAACAGGATAGGGCAGTGTGTTACACATTTTGGCATTCCTTTGAGGTATAATCTTGTTTTTGCACTCATACCTAATCACTGATATTGTTAGTAAACAAGTCTACCAATGCAATATATTACATTAGTGCATTCACAATTCATATGCAGATAACATTTCACAAAATTAAAACGAGTCACAGAGACTAAACTGAACAAAAAGTGCAGCAAAGATAACTTCACAGTTGATAAATGATATACTGACGTACATTACAAACTATTACATAGTCATTGCTTCATTCCAGAGTATGCTAAATCTGTCAAAATAATTGCAATTTTCTACAAGGTGTGACATAATGTTGGTGAGCTGTTTCATTCAGAGTATGCCAAATTTATAACTTTATAATTTTACCAGTTCCTCTCTGTATCTATCTATCTATCTATCTATCTATCTATCTATCTATCTATCTATCTATCTATCTATCTGTCTATCATCTGTCCATCTATATATCTATATATCTATCTATCTGTGTGTGTCTTTGTACACATATATGCATACATATAGCTACATCATTCTAGATGAAACTTGTTGATAAAACATAAAAGTTCATTGAGAGCAGACATAGTCTACAATGAAAGAAGAGGAAGAACTCACCCTAGAAGAAGCAAGGACAGTACTAAGGACAATGACGCATGGGTAAGCTGCAGTCTCACATGAGGTCACCATAGATATGATAAAAATATTGGGTGAGATAGGAGAAAAATGGCTCCTGAGAGTTCTCATAGTAGTATGGAGAGACAGGCATATTCCAAATGGCCGGAGAATAAGCATACTAGTGCCAGTGTACAAGAACAAAGATGATATTCACAACTGTGGGCAGTATAGAGGTATCAAACACCTATCACACTGCATGAAAGTTCTGGACAGGGAAACTGATAAATGAATACACTGATTAGTAGAAAGTAAGATGGGAGATGAGCAGTTCAGATTCAGTTCAGGATGCAGCACAACTGACCCAATTTTGCAATGAGACAGATAGTTGAGGAGAAGCTAAAAATGAGAAACAATTCAAATGGATATTTCTAGACGTGGAAAGAGCATATGACAAGGTCCCAAGAAAGCTGATTTGGGCAGCCCTGCAGTGGTTTAAACTCCCAGAAACATTGTTAGAATTAGTGCAGGCTATATACAGGGACAATTTCACTCAAGTACAAACAGTGTTTCGTCTCAAAGAGGGGTTCCCAGTTGGAGTTGGTGTGCATTAGGGTTCAGTTTTGAGTCCACTGCTGTTCATACTGGCGATGGAATACATTAACAAACAGGTTGGATAGGGTGGATTAACAAAATTGTGATAGGCAGATGACGTGGCATTGCACACAGACTCTGAGAAAGAACTTCAGCAAAGAATAGAAGATTGGAATGCAAAACTGAAGGCATGTGGGATGAAACTGAGTACAGATAAGACAATTGTAATGGCAGCTAATGGGGGGGCGGCATAAAAAGCACAACTGAGATGGAAGGGAAAGTAGTTGAACAGGTTAACAGCTTCAAGTATCTGGGAAGGGTGGTGGAGGAGGTGACAACTCTGAATAAGAAGATCAAAGCTAGAATCAGAGGAACTGCACTCAACTGGCACAGTGTGCCAGGGATAGTGTGTGACAGTAGGATGCCGAAGAATCTGAAAAGTAAGGTATACAAAACAGTTGTGGAATCAGTACTACTTTATGGTTCGTAAACCTTGGCAAAAAAGGCAGCTCTGAGGAAGCTAGAAGTGATGGAGATGAAGTGCCTGGGATGGGTATTAGGATGTACACTGTGGGACAGATGAAGAAATGATAATGTAAAAGCAGAAAACAAAGTAGCTCTAATTGCAGAAAAGGTAAAAAATAATTGATTACGGTGGTTTGGGCAAATGTGCAGAAAAGCAGAAGACAATTTGGTGAAGAAGATTTGGGGCAGGCAGGCACAAAGCAAAAGGAAGCCAGGGTGTCCAGCAAAGAGATGAATGAATTGTGTGAGAAGACCTGTGACAGTCAGGTATGACTGCTGAAGGTAGGAGAGTGGCATTGAATTGAGAGAGATGATGACAGTTAGCCTTACTCCCTGACCCCATGTAGAAAACAGAAGAAAAGGAGGTTGATGATGATGAGGATGATAATGGTTCAATGTAAACATTTTAGTTATGGTTTAGTTATGATGTAAACATTTTAGTAATGGTTTAGTTATGATGTAAACATTTTAGTTACGGTTTAGTTATGATGTAAACATTTTAGTTATGGTTTAGTTATGATGTAAACATTTTAGTTATGGTTTACTTTTGATGATGATGGTGATGATGAGATCAGAGTAGAAACAACTGGAAATGTAACTTAGTGACCACATCTAAGCAAAACCAACAAAATAATAACACACTAAACTGTCACCCACACCCTCCTTACATATATATATATATATATATATATATATATATATATATATATATATATATATATATATATATATATATAATCTCACGATCATTCAAATGCACAAAAAAATAATAGTCCACCCACATGTTGAATCAATGCCAGAGACAATATACAAACCACAAGAGCAAAGATGACTCTACAAAAACACAAGTAAGCCCATATATGTACTAATAAAGAAAGAAATATAGACATTTTGTGGGGGGAAATAACCACTAAAAACTCCCCAAGTCTCCCTTATTTTATATTTAATAATGCTGCACTCACATAATCCCAGAGACAAGAGAAAAGCCCACATACATTGAATGCCTGATGATGCCAAAATACAAACCACTCCAGTAGTGATTTCCAGCACAATACCAAGCCGCGGTGGTATGGCGGTAGCGTTGTTACCTCACAGCAAGAGGTTCTCCCATTCAGTTCTCAGCTTGGCTTGGGAGTGCCTTCTGTGTGGAGTCTGCATGTCCTACCCTTGGTTGGGTAGCGTTCGAAAGACATGCGTGCGTAAATGGGCATGTCTTCATTGAAGGTTGGGCATTGAGCTGGCACCTCGGTGTTTCGTAAAAAAAAATCTACTGCCAATCATTAGCGGACTGGAGTTCCACTGTGGCGACCCCTTACCAGGAAAAACCCGAAAGACAAACAACAACAACAACCATTGACTACTTAGAAACACTATAGTAAATTAAACAACAGACACCTATAACAGATCTTGACAAATATCTTGGTGGCCAAGTCAAGGACTTTCTTAATAGAGAACTCCATAAAGTTGACAATATAAGTTAATCTGAAGTTAAAACAAACTCTGTCAGCTTTTTTCCAGTTCTTTTTTATCTCAATAAAGGTATATTAGCAGTGTGTGGCAAATATTGACCATGCAAGTAAATGTTTTGGGTTTGTATTTAATTTTTGAAGAAATAATGTTTGAATGAACATTATTAGAAAGGTGTTATATCTGTTCTGTCATGAGAGCACTTGTGTAAATTTATTAAAATGTGTTTAAATAGTCAAGAGTTTGTATACCTAGTTAAAACTGTATTTTGACAGCTGCTTTTGAATCATATGATTGCTAACAAGACTAATTGGATATAAAAGCAAGTAATCAAAATATGCATGTTTTGTTATAATAAAACGTTGCTTAAGTTAAGTCTGTATACTTTGAAAGGACATTGACAACATTTTTTCTGATTCCTATGACTTCTGCCCAGGAGTGCAGTTTGGGAATATGATGATATAATCAAAGTTTGCATCCTTTGCTATGCACAAATTAATAGTTTTACTTTTTTTAAAAAGTAAGATTGTCACATCAAAGTGTATTGAAAGAGATGACAGAATAATCAAAGGGTGGTGGAGTTCATTATTTTGTATTTTAATTGCCACAGATGCAATTTCATCAAAAACGTGGTGAGGACTAGTTTTGTTCGAAGGGAGACTAAACATTACAGTTAAAAGAGTCCCTGTTTAACTCTTATAATATGTCGGGGTAGGGGCTCCACATAAAAGGCATGGGTGCCTGGACAGCCCCAAAGGCTATACTTTTTTTCATGCAGTTACACAAATGTGAAGAAGCAGTTATCATCTATTTGTTGATTTTCAGAAAACACCAGTCCAATGTGAGCCAAAAACCCAGAGTACAGTTAGATAAAGTAAAATAATCCCAACAGAGGTGAGGAATCCAAGGTATAAACAGCCAACTCAATCCGCAACAGGAATAAATCCAAATAGGCGTTGTAAAAGCCAAACTTCTTTAATAACAAGAAAATGTGAGCGCTTTCGCAGTGAAACACTGCTTCTTCAGACAACATACACCAAATCACACTGAATATTTAAATACAAGACAATTACATTACCAACCTATCAGAAAACAGTCATAATTAACACATTAAAAACCAATTTAAAACCAATTAAAACCTTAAAGGGTACAAATCTTTACATATACTTTACATAGTACTATCTCATTTTCTTAACTTTAAGCACAGGTTTCAGGGGCACAGTGTTTCACAACGGATTGGATTTTACAATGCCTATTTGGATTTATTCCTGTTGCGGATTGAGTTGGCTGTTTATACCTTGGATTCCATACCTCCGTTGGGATTCTTTTACTTTATCTATTTGGTGATTTTATTTAACTTCATAAATATTGAAATATCAAATAATTTAATCTAAGTGCCTGGTTAGCAAAATCATAAGGGAAGATAAAAACTAGACATGCAATAACTGAATGGTTAGATATGGACATGTGGAAGGGTACAGGAGATAATGTTGTTGGAGGAAATCTATGATATAAAGAAAATGCAAAGATTAATTTGTGTGAAGGCACATGAGATTAAACTAAGTACAGATAAGACAGTGGTAATGGCAACAAATTGGGGAAATCAGAAGAAGCTGAGAATTGAGATAGAAGGGAAGATAGTGGAACAGGTTAACAGCTTCAAGTATCTGGGAGGGGTTTTTGAGAAGGGACATCTGAATGAAGAGGTCAAAACCAGAATCAGAGGGGCTGCAGCCAACTGGCATAGAGTGTCAGGTATAGTGTATGATGGAAGAATGCCAAAGAAACTGAAAAGTAAGGTGTACAAAACAGTAGTGCAACCAGTACAGCTGTGTGGTACAGGATCATGGGCAGTAAAGACACAGCAGATGAGAAAGCTAGAGGTGATGGAGATGAAGAACCTGAGAAGGGTGGTAGGATGCACACTGTGGGACACTCGAAGCAATGGGGACATGAGAGCAGACGTCAATTGCAGAAAAGATAAAATAGGATAGATTACAGTGGTTTGGGCACATATGCAGAAAAGCAGAAAACAATCTGGTGAAGATTTGAGACAGACAGAAGAAGGTATGAGGAAGCAAGAGCATCCAGCAAAGAGGTGGATAGATTGTGTAAGAGAAGATCTGCAACAGTCAGGCATGAGTGTCATAGAAGGCAGGAGTGTGGTGTTGAATCGAGAGAGATGGTGTCAGTTGACACGACATCCCAACACCATGTAGAAAATGGGAAGAAGAGGGTGGCTGCTGATGATCAATTAGTGTTTTATGGTCAGTAATTTGATACAATTGGAAGTTTGCTGTTTGGAGAAATGAGTGGGTGTGGTTTGCTTGTTACAATATGCAATTTTTTTATTGCTACTTATACTGCTGTATTGACTGGGTAGATGGTGTTAAAAAGGTACAATATTGAAAGAAGTAAATATAGAAAAAAAAACGTCTGACTTCCTTCAGTCCTGTTATGGTGCTGATGGGAGATGGAAGGGACTCTTGTCAAGAAAGGGAGTGTGATATAGGCTGGAATAGAGCAGAAATTAAATAACTAGAATTAAGTATGTCTGAACTGGGATAAACAGATGTATGTATATTTGAGTAAGAGATTGAGAAGAAATGAGTGTATGTGAAAAGGGATCTCATCACCAAGGTGTCTTTTTTATTAATGCAGTATTAAGACAAGGGTTGTCAAGAAAAAGTATTCATTAAATGAAAAAGGGGCAGCCAGAGGAGGTTTAGATTGGGATTTCAATACATATTGTCCACGGGCAATGTAACAGAGATAAAGTTGCCCACTCAGCTGGTTGGGAGTATTAAAAAAAAGTAAGACTGAAGCATTATGAAAAGAAGTGGATATAACAAGCAGTGTCATTTTAAGATGGTAGGTAGTACAAGGAGGACAGATATAGGTGTCTATAGAAGAAGTAAATAATCAGCATGGAAACAGGCCAAGAAGAGACAATTAAGGTGAATCGCTAGAGTTATTAATATTGGAAGTGTCCAGCTTTTATCTTTACCTTAGTGGAGAGGAGTAAATGATGTAGGCTAGATAATGTGAGTAATCGATGTGAATATCAATTCAACAGGTTGAATTAACGCCCATAAATAGGTTCATAGTTTCAGAGAAGTATACTAGGCTAATGACCACTAGGGCCTTTTTAAACCTAGGCATACAACCCAAATGTATCCCATGATTTATTGTGCCTTAGAATTTATTCTGAAAAGTGCTTGTCAGCTAGGGAATGATGTAATGGTTTGCTCTGTCCATCAGGGCCATAGTTGTCAGACCAGCAGTGAATTTTCCATTTCCCATTCAGTAGTCCAGGTAACTCTTGAATTATGTTAAGGAAGGCCTCTGCTTCATTTTGATGGAAGTCTATCCCAGAGAATGGAAATGATCAGAAATGCATACCTACCCCTCCAACAGGTCCTGCTTATGCAGCAAACAAAGTTTAGGTCCTTAGATCCCATAATTCAGATACTGTTCATTTTGCGGATATGCAAAAGATCCATAATAGTGTATGCCAGGCATAGATCTTCTCTCAGCAGTCTGTAGGAAATGGAATATAGGAATATGGCTTTAAGAAGAACTGTATAGGTTATATAAATCCAATATTCTTTTTATGAGGAACCTCGGTGGACATGCCGGTTATTCCATATGCCTGGTCAGGTACATACTGAAAGGGGCATTATGCTCAATGATTGGTCTGCTGAGGACCAACTACTGTGACACGATGACCTCCCTAAACATAAACATCATTCCCCCTTACTTATAAGTTGAGTGATACAGAATGGCTTTTTTACTACCTTAGACACATGGATAGATCTACCTGCATCCACAAATCCCAGACTACTGGGTCTATGCTTAGACGTGTTTAATCAATGAGGTAGTTTCCCAGAGTGGCCATCTTCCCAAAATATACTATTATGCATTTCATGGTATTGAGTTTTGAGCCATGGTCTGGCACCAGTCATTTGTTTGCATTAGACCTTTCTTAAGATGTTGGTATCTTGGGTGGGGGTGGGATTCTATGACTGCTACTAGTTTGCAATCATCTGCAAACTTGGTCAGCTAGAGGCCCTTGACATTGGCCTTGACTTCTGAGATGTAGATGCCGAAGACAAGTGGACCCAGCACAGAGCCCTGAGGGATTCTTTTACTAACCAGCCTCTTTGTGGAGGTGGTGTCTCTGATCCTAACTTACAGGGTCCTATGTGTGAGCCAGCAGGCTATCCATGTGTTACCAAGGGGTTTATGCCTAATTCCATGAGTTTGCTTACAATGCCCAAGTGGGTACTGTATCAGATACCTTGGCCAGGTCGAGGCTGATGGTATGCACCATTTTTCCATTTGCATTGCTTTGGTGACCTTCTCAAAGAAGTTCACTAAGTTTAGTAGGCATGACTTGCTTTTAAAGGAACCAAACTGGGTGGGGTCCAGTGTCTGAATGTTTCCAATATCATTGTTAAGCATATATTTGGTAATTCATTCCATGACATTAAATGAGACTAGTCAGATTAATGGGTTTATAGTTCCCAGGATCTGTTGATGGTCATATTTCAGAGTATTTAGAAGGCATCCTGTGATATTATCCAGGACCACTAAAGCTGTGTTCTTCATCTTAGCCAGCATATCTAGGACCTGCTCCGTAATGAGACTTGGAAGGCTTATAGTATTTTTAAGAGGTAGCTGGTATTTCTTGGGAGATGGCTGGAGGTGAGTGGGGTATAAAGCTGGTGCTCAATTTGTTGGTCAGTAGATTAGTTATCTCTCTCAGTTCCCTAAACCTGGCTTTAAATGCAACCAGTTCTGCACTCTGATGTGTATTGCTTTTGATATTTCTGATATAGCTAAATAAGGCCGTATGGTTGTCCTTGGCCTGGGAAGCTATCTTTAACTCAAAATTGGCTTTTTTGAACTTAATTAACCCTCTTTTAGTTTAATGTAAGTTTTTATATTTTTGAGTGTTGCTATTCCTAATTTTAATTATGACTTTTATTCTGTTGTTTTACAACCTGTTTAATTCTGTATTCCACCAAGGTATTTTTTAAGAGTTTATTTTAGGCTTACTTTTGGTAGGTAAAGCAGCCTCTGTGCTACCGTCGAGATGGTTATACTGCCTTTCTGTAAACAATTATGCATAGGCTGCTATGTTATCTAGATATGGAGAGGCTCAGAATTTTGAGAGGTTATTGCTTAATAAAAGATAGCTTGCCCTTGGTTACAGGGTTTACTGGTATTTGCAGAATTGATTTTTATTTCAAAGGAGACCGCTTTCTGATCTGACCTTTCCAGACAGGAGATTACACTAGGTGGGTTGCAGCATTCTCCCATATTTCTGATTAACAGGTCCGATAGTTTTTGTACCTCTAGTGATCTATGGTGTTTGTGTTTAGAAAGCCCAGGAATATATGTTCTAAACTAACTGCATATGGTAACTTTGAAACTTGTAATTTAGTCTGTTTTGCTGTATGTAAGGTATGTCAAGCATACTATGTAGGAAAAACAAATCAGAAGTTTAGAGAGCGCATTTCCAACCATCTATATTAAATAAGGACAGAAGTATTAACTAATACTTTATATAAACATATGAAAGAGGAAGGACTAAATCATACCTTCACATTTTCTATTCTAAGGTAGTAAAGGACACAATTCATGGAGGGAATATTACAGATAGGACAGAGGTAGAGGATTTGAATTGGATTTTGTGCCATAGGGCTCACATTTTACCAGGTTTAAATGGCTATATCTCTTTAAAACCTATGATGAAAGAGTTGCATAAACAAGTCTAACTGAAGTCTAATTGAAGATGCTATCGTGACTGAGATACTATTTAAATGGGTTGCTTCTGTTGTTTGTTTTACTTTGCCTGAGGAAGCCTTATGAGGTGAAAGTTTTTACTAGCAATTTTAAGTTTGAATAAAGCTTTTTTAATGAGCGGATCGTGGTTCCAGTGACTTTGTATTGGTTTTAGTTTTTTGAATTGAAGTACACTGGATTTGCTTATGTTACTGGCTGTTCTTTGCATATCACTTCATAATACCTAGCCACACAGCTAGACTGCCACTGTAAACATTAGTGTGTAACACTCGATAATGTCTGGCCACACTGTTAGGCCACCACTATGAGCATTTGTGTGTATTACTCCATAATGCCTGGCCACACAGCTAGACTACTACTATGAGCATTAGTATATATCACTCCATAATGCCTGGCCACACAGCTACACCACCACTATAATGATTAGTATGTATCACTCTATGCCACTAGATCCACTCAACGTTTTTCTAGCCTCTCCTTTAAAATCTTCCATGAATACTACTGCCCCTCCCCTGCATAAAAATCTTTACAATATTCACTATGAAAACTAAACAACAATGTCCTTGTACTAGTGAAATCTTCCTTCAGTTTGGCCCTTGGAAAAAGAAGTTTAAGTAAACTTGTTCTTATCTCAGTGTTGCTGCCTTCCACAAGAAGTTACACAAGCTACTGATTACAGATGTCAGTGCTGGGCTCAATTCTTTGTAATATGGCTTCTGTGCTATGCCAGCTTTACTAATGATATTAAAATTCCAGCTTTCATTAAAAAATAAACTTTATAATTTAATTAAATAACTATCTGACTGAAGTGGCTGTTTGGGCTTAAAGCATAGGCCTGACATTTAACATTTGTAAATATAAAGCTGTAAATCAGGGTATATCAAAGACTATAAAATAAGAATGGGCAAAAGTTATTTGGAGACAGTTAGTTGCATTAAGTATTTGTTATTACCAATAGGGCCTTATATGTCTACGAAATATCATACTGTAAAAATAAAGGCTAGAAGCATGTGTCAGGCTGGATTATTATTAAACACCGATAACTAGAGATCTGGACATATTAAGAACATTGTTCATAGAAAATATCAGGCTAATAAATGAATAATAAATTAATTTAATTTTATTTTTTGTTAACTGAGACTAACATTTATTAGAGACTATTCAGAGATTATATAGAACGGGTGAAGGGTATTAAATACTTGACATATCTAGACAGATTGAAATGACTTAATTCTGCAGTATTACTTCAGATTACTAAGGGTAAACTCTGCTTAGACATGACAGCAGCTACATATCACGAATGTACAAGAGAGACAGGTTTTATAATTTAAGTAACTAATAGCAGGGCACAAAACAAGGGACCTTTATTTAAAGTGTTAATCATAAGAGAATACCAAGATATTGGAATGTATTACCACTGACAATTAGAACAGCAAAACATGTGGAAACTTTTGAAACGCAACTACAGTTTATGCACACAGACATACAGATATATACATATCTATCTATTATATATATATATATATATATATATATATATATATATATATACACACACACACACACACACACACACACACACACACACACACACACACACACACACATACACATACACATGTATATATGTGTGTGTATATGGCAGAGAGAAAATATGCATATGGTATTAAACAGTCTGCACTATTAGTGACCTTTCAGTTCTATGCAGCCATTAAACTATGATGCTATTAAACAAGGCTTTTAGACACAGCTATATGACTACCTAAAATAAATCTACCAATGCATCTGTAATCTGGGCAATCATCTTACAACAGGCATCTTACAACAAACACAAAGGTAGACCATGTCTGTTAAATTTGGTGGACTTCGAGACACTCACCAAGGGCCTAAATGCAGGGAAATCTGAGCATAAAGCCTACCTAGACTTAGCCAAGGTTTTTGACACTATCTCCAACTCAGCCATCATAGAAAACCTCACCCCAGCTAGGTATCAACCATTTTATCTTTAGATGGATTGCTAACTTGCTCACTGATAGAACCCATATGTCAAAATAGGGAATCCACCTCCAATAGCAGACCTGTAACCAGTGGTATTCCACAGGGATCAGTCCTGGGACCTCTACTGTTTGGAATCTATTTCTCCAAAGTACAAACAAAATTAAAGGTATGTGGCTGACAAGGTTTGCTGATGACTGCAAACTGGGAGCAGTCATAGAATCCTCAAATAATATCAACATCCTACAAGAGGGTCTTACACAAACAAATTATTGGTGCCAAAGTCACGGCCTTAAACTCAATGCAAAAAAAAATATTAAATAACTGTTTAATTTCTTGTTGGTGGACAAACCAGTCATACCAGGGATATTTGGGATACCAAAGACCCACAAAGATGCCTACAATCTTTCCCTTAGACTTATAGTTGTATTGGGTGGCTCAAAAAAACAGCCTTTAGCTATAGTTGTGGATACCAAATTAAACCCTTGTACAATCTAGTCGATCATATTTTGATAAACTTATGGGAAGTTTTATATATGGTTGGTAAACTAGCATACGAGGATAGCATGATATTCATTACCATAGATGTCAGGGACCTGTTCTCCGATATTCCTCAAACTATTGGTTTAGAATGTTCTGAACACATACTTATTGAGTTGGGATTCTTAACAGCTTCTGACTTTAGGCTAGTTATTTTTTCAAGGTGAATATTGCAAACAACTAGATGATGTTGCCATGGGAGCTTCATGTGCCCCAGTTTATGCGAACCTCATAATGCTGTTTTGGGAAAAACAACACATATTTACCTCTGAATATTATGCCCATATTAAGGGGTATTTTCAAATTTTCGATGATATAGTATTATTTTGGGATGGACCATCTGAAGTTATAAACCAGTTCATGGAATGTATTGAGAATACAACCAATGTTTTCAAATTCACCCATCAAGTAGGGAATACTAATATCGATTATCGTGATGTCCGGATTACAAAGGACAGTGGAAGGAGATATTTTACATCCAAGGTATACTGTAATTTTTTTTTTCTAACACCTACTTAGATTTTGAAAGTAGTCATCCCTGCCACCAGAAGAAAAACATTGTGAAAGGACAGATGGTTAGGGCAATGTGAATGACTTCTCTTAAAGAAGATCTGGTTGAAGAGATCAAAACTATTACAAAGTTTCTTTATAGAAAGGGGTTACCCTCCTGACTTGATTAATACAATAAAAGATGAAGAGTATACTGAGTGGGGTACTAAATGTATACCCCTGTTGAATTTTGAAGTTAACACCCTGGATCTACCCCCTGGGGTACCACCAGAGGATAGGAATAACATACCAGAGGTGAGGAATTACACCTGGAATAACAACAGTGGGGGTGATCAGTTTTTTGTACTTACATGCAATGAAGATACGATCAGAGTTAAACAGAACATTTGTAAATACTGGGAGATGTTTAAACTTATGCCCAATAGCCTAAAAGTATTTACTTCCCCCATAAAATTTAGTTTTAAGAGGGGGACAAATTTAAAAATGGTATTTGAGCGTAACCACAAGGTAACCAACACTACTGGAGGGGCTAGAAGTAAAGTAGGAACCTTTGTATGTGGGCATTGTTCCCAATGCGGATTTATTGCCAACAAAAGTGAGCACTCCATTCCAAGCCTCAGTCATGTTAACAGAAATAAGGTTATGCTAGCGAAGGGTTACTATAACTGTCAAATCAAGGGTGTGGTTTATTTAGTTTATTGCTCTATATGTTACACCTACTATATAGGCAAAACTGAAAGAAGTTTTAAAAAATAGGATATACGAACACATCCATGATATACACAAGAAAAAGGAAACTAATGCCCTGAACAGACATGGTGTGTTATGTAAAAATGCAGTTTAGATTTTGGGTTATTGAGCAAGTGAAACCTTCTGAAGGTGGGGGGAATTTGGATACCCGGTTAGAGTTTCAGGAATTAATATGTTAACTCCAACTTGACACCTGCACTAGTCCAGAGATAAATGACCATCTCTTTATTATACCTGCTTTAAAAATGAGAACACTGGTATAGGTGAAGGAACACATAAAATAAAATAAAATGCAACAGAATTACTAGATGCATCTTTTTGTGTACTGTTTTTCCTTGTTTACCCTACAACAGAAAACAACATAACATTTAAACCCGTATTTATGTGTATACATACTTTCAAAGTGTATATTTTAAAGTGGTTGTTTTATGTAATATAAAAAACATGCACTTTGACTTTTAGAATTCTGTGATTTTCTATGGTCACTCAAAGTTATTTGTTTGGAATTAACATCCAATGAAATGGTTGCTTTTTAAATTTGTACCAATACACTATGGGTATTTAAGAACAACAATGAGTAGTTTCATGTGTTGAAATGAAAAGGTCTTCAATACAATAAAGTTTTATTCAATTAATACTGCTGGGAGCTGTGTGTTTCCGGTTAACCTGGTACACTGCTGAGGGATAGATCTTCATTGGACTACTGCTGTTGCAGCCTGGCTGTCTTTTGGTTACTAGTGCAGTCAATGCAAAAATGTATTATTATCCCTGTCGGTAAGAGTAATGTTCCTGCTAAATACCACATCAATAGCAACACCCTAAGAATGCACTCATTGGTGAGAGACCTGGGCACACAGGCTGATAGTAGCCTTACTTTTGATCACCATTTCTCCAGAGTGGCAAGAAGGGTATTCTATATTGTTCGTCTCATAAGTAAGGGCATTGCCTCCAGAAAAAAATAAGTTGTGACCTCTCTGTACTATTCCCTCATCAGGGCAATTATTGAGTACAATACCCCTTTCAGTATGTACGTTTCCAAGCACCTGCAACAACTGGAGAGACCACTAAATTTCCTCACGAGGAAAACTCAAGGTCTTCAGAATCTGTCATATGTGGATCATCTCAAATTAATAGCACTTTATTCTGTTTCATATAGACTACTCAGATGCGATCTCTGCCTTGCATATAAGGCAATCTATGACCCTGTTTTATTGGAAATGCTGCATATCTGCAGTCATATAGTACACAGGTTACTAACTCTAAAGACCTTAACCTGGAATGTGACATAAAACCTGCTGGAGGGACAAATTTGTCTCCCAGAGGTTACTACACCTTTGGAACAGAGTCCCACTTCCTGTCAACAGAGCACCTCATTGGCCCTCTTCAGATGCAATCTGGACGATTGGATGGGTAACCATAAATTCACCCTGGAGATTCCACATGTGTCCCTCTTGGACAGGGGCAATAGGTGCCAATCGTGGAATTAAGGGTAGACCTTAGCTAGACTTGTAAGGGTCCTAGGGCCATTAGCCTAGTAACGTTGTATGATCCTATGATGCTATGACACTCTACACAGCAATGTCTACATGGTTCTTCCCATCTAAAGTCTCCTATTTTGTAGCCCAGGCAGGTATGACCCTAGCCCTGAGTAGCATCCTGCCATCACTCAGAATAATACCACAGTACAAGGGCAAAATGACAATTGGATAAGCTTCTGGTGTCATTCTAAGGGGATCCAGTATCTGTCTGCTAGGATGACATGATCGACAGACCACAATGCTTTGCCAGAGATGGCCTGCACCTGTCGCCCTTGGGATACCGGATACTGGCTAAAGCTCTGGCAACCCCTATAGTGCCTTTTTTACGCAAGGTTCAAATGATAAATTTGCCAATGTAACAGGTACAAGCAAGAAAAATCTGAGGGTAATGCTATTCAAAGCTAGAAGTCTAAACCTCAAAATGCATTCACTCGAGGCACTCCTTAAAATGGAGAACATTGACATCTGTGCAGTGACAGAGACCTGGTTCAAGGCTCCAGAGAGCACCCCTGTATTACCAGGCTATAATTCATACCACACCTTTCGGCCACCTAACCTGGACTGAAACACTAAAGGTGGAGGCATGTCCATATTCATTAAGGATATCCACTCCTCCAGGCTAGTTGCTCAGCATAATGCATCCGAAATTATCCAAATGCAACTAACTCTGGGCAAGACCGCAATCCAAATTGTAACTTGCTACACATCCCCCACCATGCCCCAGGATTCACATTCCTCATTTTATGATACACGGGAAAATATTAGGGTACAATCCAACACCCTAATAATGGGCAATTTCAACTACCCCACCATTAACTGCGAAAACTACTCATGTACCAACTCTTTTGCTCAACGTTTTCTGGAATTCATAAATTCCAACTCCTTGGATCAACTTATCCACACCCCAGGGGCAGCAATATCCTAGACCTGGTCATTACCAACATGGCCGACCGGTGTTCCACATCAGAGGTCATTTCCTCATTGGTCAGATCCAACTACAAGCTAATCATCCTAGACATCCACATCCCGCCTCCACCCCCCCATTAGGGAAACCAGTGTAAAAATTTTCTCCAAAGCCAACTTCAAGCTTCTTAAGACAGAAGTGGCAAACTTCACAACACCCATGCAGACAGACAATAGAGGTACGACTGCTGAATCCTACACAAATGCACTTTATAAGCACTTACATGAGTGCATGGATCATGCTATCCCTAACAGAACCAAGATGCTATCCTCCAAAAGAAGGAAGCCAATCTGGTGGTCCCCTGCCATAAACAAACTCTATAACAGAAGAAAAAACTGTTGCAAAAAATAATAAAATCCCATGACTGGAAGAATTCCCTGGTCAGCCTCAGTAAGAAGCTGAGATCCGAAAAAACAAAACATGCTGGAGGGATAGGTTCCTGACCCAGAGACTCCCCAGACTCTGGAATAGACTGCCCATACAGGTCAAGCAGAGCGCCTCTTTGGCCCTCTTCAAAAGGAGCCTTGATGATTGGATGGGAGAAAGGAAATTCACCCCGGGGATCATGTCAGTCACCCAGCTAGACAGGGGTCCAGGGAAGTAAATAGTGTGGGAAGAAATAGCCATGGAATTGTTATGGCTAGGCTTGTATAGGCCCTAGGGCCGAAAGCCTAGTACCAAGCTATGAACCTATGAACCTATAAAATCCTCCAAAGCTAGTTATGAAAACAAAATTGCCACTGATTCTAAAGACAACCACAAAGCATTCTATAGCTATGTCAAGAATCTCAATGGCAACACTCAGATCTGCTCTGAGTTACAGCACAATGGCACTAAATTTACAGACCCAACTGATATTGCCAAAATCCTGGCAGATAGTTTCAGTGCTAACTTTACCCCACCCCCTAAAGGGCCCATCTCTATACCAGAAGAATGCAAAGTTCCTGCAGTCACGGCTGCACAGGTAAAACCCACACTCTCCAAAGCCAAGAACACAGCATCCATGGGACCTGACAACATCCCAGGCTGCGTTCTACATGAACTACAGAATGAATTGGCACCCCACCTAAGCACCATGTTCAATCATAGCCTCATCTCATGCTTTGTGCCCACTGAATGGCACACAGAGATGGTTGTCCCACTCCACAAAGGGGGAGCCACCACGGACCCCAGGAACTACTGCCTCATTAGCCTAACGAGCCTGGTCTGCAAGGCCATAGAACATATCATCATGGAAATTATAAACAAAGACATTGGTAATCTCCAAACTCTGGACCCCACCCAGTTTGGGTTTGTAAAAGGCAGATCATGTCTCCTAAACCTGACTGACTTCTTTGAAGCACTCACCAAAGCCGTAGACGAGGGTAAGGTGGTTCACACACCCTGTCTAGATCTTGCCAAGGCTTTTGACACCATCCCTGACTCTGGAATTATAGATAAACTCACCAAACTAGGTATAAATCCCTGTGTCACAAGATGGGTTGCTAAATAGCTCACTGACAGAACCCACACTGTGAAAGTATCAGACTCCAAATCCAACTTCGGACCAGTGACAAGTGGAGTTCCACAGGGTTCAGTCCTGGGTCCTCTCCTGTTTGGTATCTACTTTTCTGAAGTACTGGCTAACACAGATGGTCTTTGGCTAATGAAGTTTGCAGATGACTGGAAACTAGGAGCCATAATTGAAACTCCTAATGATGTGGACATCCTACAAAAAGGCCTCACTGAGACAGATGCCTGTTGTCAAAGCCATGGCCTCAAGCTCAATGCAAAAAAGTGCATTGTCATCCCCTTTGGTAAAAACTCAGTACCCATGAGCTACCACATAGGCAGTAGTCTACTTAACACTGAAAGTGTGATAAGAGACCTTGGGACACAGGTGGACAGTAGTCTCTTCTTTGATAATCACATCGCCACAGTAGTCAGGAAATCCTTCTATGTGGCACACCTCATCACAAAAGGTTTCTCATCCAGGAAAACAGAGGTAATTGTTCCCCTCTACTCGTCACTCATTAGACCCATTATAGAGTACAACGCCCCTTTTGGTATATACCTCACAAGACATCTACAACAACTGGAAAGGCCACAGAAATACCTCACAAAGAGGATTACTGGCCTCAAACAGATGCCCTACACAGACAGCCTCAAAAACTCCAGCTTTACTCTATCGCATATCACCTACTCAGAGGCAATTTCTGCCTAACATACAAAGCTAAGCCAAACCCAGAGCTGTTGGACATGCTCCACTTAAAGAAATCCAAACCCCTCTAAGCTACACACTCTAGGGACCTAAACCTTGTCACCAGAATAAACAGAACATGCTGGAGGGATAGATTTCTGTCCCACAGACTTCCCATACTCTGGAACAAACTACCTATCTATATCAAACAAAGCTACTCATTAGCGCTCTTCAAGAAAAATCTTGATGATTGGATGGGAAATAGGAAATTCACCCCAGGGATCAACTCTGTTGCTCTGCTCGACAGGGGCACAGGAAAATAATTTATTTGGGTGGCGAAAGCCAGGGTACCTTTTTGGCTAGGTTTGTACAGGCCCTAGGGCCAATAGCCTAGTACCTACATATAAACCTATGAACCTATAAAGTAAACTCCATACATCAAACTGATGGCAACAGCCATGTAAATTTGGAAGTAAAACCCTCACACATTTATTTTATTTTTAGCCAGGCTGGTGTAGCTGGGCTTCTACCCCTTTTCAGGCAAGTACTTGTGGGGAAAAAAGCTGCACTTTGATGATAATGTTGTTAAAATTTACTTATGCAAGGCTAGAGTACTACATCATTAGACAATGTGTAGAAAGCAATGCAAACACAACATACACTGTACAGTGAGTACTAATACAAAACTACACACAGTAGAGTTAATCTGCAAATTAAAGTGGAGCTAGTAGGAATTTGGAGATTAGTAAAATATCCAAGAATTATATATGGGAAAGGATAGATTTAGAGAATGTACTCCTGGATATTAGCTATACACCTAGGAAGAGAAGATCGAGGAAGGTGAGATGGTTTAATAGAAGGTTTAGAAGAACATTTATAATACCAAGAAAGGATAGGAGAATAGTTTAGGGTAGTGGTAGTGAGACAAGGAAAGGAAGGAAGAAGGAATGTAAAAATGGAGCCTCTGCAAGATATTGATGAAAGATAAATGAATGAAATGGATCTCGTTAGTGAAAAAGGTATCATCTAACATAGTAACTGTTCTTTCTATTGGATTTAGGTTCTTTATTTCATTTTTGCTATAAATGATTTTGCCATTGTAAGTTTATGTTTTTCATTTCAGTTGTTCATTTTCACTGTATTGTGTTTTGGATTAGTACTTTAATGTATTTCACGTGCTTTGTGTTTTATGGGTGCACATTGTTTTGCACTTACATTCCTGTGTCATAACTGAAATGGGTCCTTGGACCAACCCACCCACATGGTTAGCAAACACAAATAACTAAAATAAAATAAATAAAAAAGTGATTGCATGCATGGTCATTCCCTTCATGTCTTCCTATAGTAATTTGTTATGTTTAAGCAATGAAACATATAGGCTGTTGGCTGACCCCTGAGGTCCAATGTGAATATCATCTTACACTCCTAGGTTATGCAGAACAGTTTGCCATGTAATTACATATTTGTACAGCATTCAAAAAAGGGTGCACCTAACTGAAGCTGTGCCATACCATAGATTCAATGAAGCAATTGTTCCCACGCCTCTGAAAGATGCTTATTAGAATAAAAACAGTATTTTATACTGTGTAGAAATGTATGGAACACTATGAAAACTAACTATGGATGCCTGTGTTGTGGATATTGTACTGGATATGTAACTGGAATGATCACAGAGATGCCTTACTAAAAGGATACAAGGGCTAAACAACATGTCTTACATAGACCATGTCAAAGCCATTTCTGGCATGCAAGGTATCCTCTGATCCATTACTGATGGGTTTACTGCACATCAGCAACTGCAATGGGATTAGAAATACTCAGTCTAGGGAATCTATATCTTTCATGCAACATCAACTAAACCTATGAATCTATATGAAAGCATCACACTGACATGCATGTACCTAATGAACACATATCGCTCACAGGTCATGGCGGTTCCCTTAATGCAGGAAAATAATTTCATAAACGCTGATAAAGCTATACCCACAAAGGCACTTTGACAGGATAACATTATTTTCTTGAACTGAGAGCAGATGTGGTTACCGGCATCGCCTGTGGGAGGACATTTTCAGGTGAGTCCTGTTGGAAGCCAAGGCTACAAAATGTAAGCCTGTTGTCAGACAGGTTTGTTTTGGAACAGTGAAGGTCTAGACTTACAGAGACAGCTAGGTATGCTACATGTGGTGTTAGGGGTCTAGCACAATCACTGACAGGCACTAAGGAACTTCTGGTGATACTGAGTGGCCATGGCTCCAACAGGTAGATCCCCAGCAGGGAGACTGATGTTGGTGTTCCCCACTCACAGGTAGGTGATAATCAAAATAACACAACAGTCATGTGGTATCCTTCATGTTTTCCTTTGCATTGATGTGGTGAAATGTGCCATTGACATGTTTGTGTTTCCAACCAGCAGGTGATTCAGGGATATCAGTATTAGTTTATGCTAGGCCAGGTATAGTGTATATTGTGTGGTTATATAAAACATTGCTGAGTGCATTGCATTTGTGAAGTTCCATAATAATTGCCTTGCTTCTTGTATGCATCTGTGGTCCATCCACTGTTACAAAGTGGTCATGAGGTAGAGTAGGTGGATAATAGTAGTACGTGGTGTGAGATAAATGTGGTGATGCATATTGTTCACACACACACACACACACACACACACACACACACACACACACACACACACACACATACACACACACACACACACACACACACACACACACACACACACACACACACACACACACACACACACACACACACACACACACACACACATGCATGTGACATGGGCTTATCTTATAGCATTTAGATCAAGGGTACATAAAGCATATCCAGTAACCAGAAATACTGAGCCTAGAGATGTTAAAAGACATTTAGGGGGCAGACAGTTATACATGTGCTTTCAATGGTCAGCATCTCATCCGTTGGCAATAGTGATAAGTAAGGCAGTTCAGTTTATCCAATTATGAAAATACAGCCCACCATAAGATACAAAACATAGGTGATGGCACACATGCATGAACACTAGGTTTCTACTCATAGACATGTAACACATATAACATCTGAGGGTCATAATAGGCCATGTCACATTGAGAATAATGGGGTAAAAAACTCTGCATCCAACATTTCAGGTTCATGTTCACATTACAAGCAGGGACATAAATCCATGTAAGCCCACTATACCTCATATTCTAAATTTATCAACAGCATAAATATTATCCAGGTGTGTTAAAGCATTCAGAAGTATCACATTCCTTAACTTCATTAGGAAGTATATGCCATTGATAGACAACTCTACTGGAAAAGTACATCCTTGGATATTATATCTACTGTAACTCAAAAGTCTTTTTTTCTAATGCAGTCTACCTGGTTTTAGAACAAGGCATTCAAAAGAAAAGGACCTTTATGTGCTTTACATAACAGGATCTTGTGATTCATCAGCCTCTGGTAAGATAATGTGTATATAAGGGACTCTATCTTTTAAGTCAAGGGTCTTTGAATTGTTTTTAAAGCCCTACTATTTGCCTTGGTGTTTGTGTATCAAATAGACTTCCAAATTATATATATATTTTCCCATTTAAAACAGACTACTAGTGAAAGGAGTATCTTCTGAGGTTCTGATATTATAAATCAATGAATGCATCTCAGCATCTTGGAACACCATAGGTTCATAGGTTCATAGGTTGGTACTAGGCTATTGGCCCTAGGGCCTATACAAGCCTAGCCATAACAATTCCCTGGCTATTTCTTTCCACACTATTTACTTCCCTGGACCCCTGTCTAGCAGGGTGACTGACGTGATCCCTGGGGTGAATTTCCTTTCTCCCATCGAGTCATCAAGGTTCCTTTTGAAGAGGGTCAAAGAGGTGGTCTGCTTGACATGTATGGGCAGTCTATTCCAGAGTCTGGGGAGTCTCTGGGTCAGGAACCTATCCCTCCAGCATGTTTTGTTTATTGTGATGACAAGGTTTAGATCCCTGGAGCATGTGGCTCTGAGGGATTGGAATTTCTTTAGCATGTCCAGCAGCTTCTTATTTCCAAATATCGGTAGCAAAAGTCAAGGTCTTTAAAGAGAGTTCTTTAAAGAGTCTTTAAAGGTCTTTAAAGAGAGCTGACAGTTTCTGACAGTTGCTTATTAGTACTATAATTGCTCTGAATTTTGGACAAGTACAAATGTATTGATTTAGCTCTCTTAATAGTAATTAGAATCTGATTTATTTCAGCTCAGGTGTCCATTTTAAGTACTGCATCTTGAAGTGTTTTTTCATCAGTCTCTTTTCTGATAGCTGCCAGTCTTCTGATTATCTGCAAATATTTTAATGAACATACCTTGGTCAAAGGTCCGGTCATTGAAATATAAATTAAAAAGATATGAGCTAAGAAGAGAACTGTATGGACATTGGTAGATAAATGATAGCATTATTATGTACATTCTTCAACATCCACAGCTCATGTCCTCTTACATAACTAGCTATAAATTTAACTTATCAGCTGACAGTCTAATTCCAAATTGCCCATTTTAACGATGAGAAATGATGGTTGATGGTATCCAATGCATGAGAGAAATCAGTATGATTAACATCATTTCTGTTTCCAGTGAAAACAATTGGGGGGGGTGTCAATTACTGCTGGCTGCCACCTGTCACTTGCTGGAAAACATTGACCAGTCAGAGCAGGTGGAAAGACAGGAACAGCAGGAGATGAGGGCAATGATAACAGGGTATGTGATGCATAGTAGATGCATGTTCTTCCATTACCCATACATACATCATTGCAGTTCAGTGAGCACTTGCAGAAGTAGCTCGTGGCATTCAGTGCTGAAGCCAATGTGCTCCACAAAGTATGTCACATATCTTGTCTGCAGAGCATGAATAGGCTGAGGCAATCTCACAGCTTTGTTGAGGATGTTTAAAAAATGCACTGGGGTTGTTACTGAACAACAGCATCAGATAACACTAACAAATGGTGTCTATTGTTTGGCATATGAACAGTCTAGCATATTATTTGTGGCTTGCATGGTCATGCTCCAAGCCACCATATACAACAATGCAAATTCTTATCTACCAGGAGCATTGTCATGCTGTCTACAGGTATTAGCCCTGCAGTTTCTTATATTTTGCAAAGCACCACTCACCAAAGAGAACCATCTGGGGCAAAGGTGATGAATCTACAGATGATATTGGTGGCAGGTTGCATGGGAGTAAGATTTTATGTTAAGTTGCTTGCTATGATGGGCATATTTAAGATAAAAAAGAAGGACTCTTTTGTGCACTGCAGTATGCCATAGGTAGCTTTACTGTGCACCCCACAATCAAGTCCATCTGCACCAGTGGTAATTATGCTTAGCACTCTGGGTTTAGAATGTGGTGTTTTAACATTTAGTAAAACCTCAAGGTTATGCCATGGTCGTCAGTATCACGGTGTCATATGACGTAGCTTACATGGTGGCATAGTGTGGCATCCCTGATCATAGCTGTGCATGTCTATTCTGTATTGTTGTATGAGTGGCATGATACCTGCTCTGTCCAGATGGTGACTGTAAAGCACAGTGAGATAAACACATGATGTATTTAAACAGAAGTTGCATATGATAGCACAGATTTTCAGGATATACACATCAGTGTGTCATGAGTTGGTATTGTCACAGCAACTATACTACTGTGGCCATCATCCTTTTCTGTGTGCATGGAGGCAGTGCTGTGTTATTTCTCTATTGTTATTCCTGTGCAAGAGCTAGATTAGTGGTCTGTGGTACCGACATATATACCTTGGATACTTCTGCACTGTGAAATGTCCTCATACCTCTCAGCTCTTCAAAATTTCCATGATTTTGTCTCTTATGATTGCCCCATTCCTCATAACGTTTTTGATTTTTTCTGGAAAATCTCTTAAACCTCCAGTAAGTCAATAATGCTAATATTAAAGTTTCTTACTTCTTATTGTCCAGAAAAATGCATATTAATGCAAAATATGATTCCGCAGAGATTTTTTTAAATGAATTATAGTAATATTTTGAAATTGTCCTGATTATGGACCTTTGTGCTCCCATCATTTTTGGCTTTGTCCAGAATTCTTGAGCAATAAAGTTGAGAAGAATGGATGTCCTATTTACAGGACTTAAACATCAGGATGCTCTCTGTTTTTATTTATTTATTTTATCTTATTTATTTTCTTTTGTTAACTTCCTTAGAAAAGAGCATGCAGTAAAATCTGTGTATACAGTTTCAAAACTTAAAAATGTTATCCACTGCAAGGCTAGCTATATAATGGAGTGAAAGCTGGCTCTAGGTGATAGTCATTGTTGATGTAGCACCTCAACCTCATGCACAAAACAGGGAAAAAGTAGATAATACCTTATTTTATCCAGTTAGGATGAGTATATTATGCAGAATATCCAGCAAGTGTTACACTAATATAGTAACACTTAACCGAGAGAAGTTTCTATGTTTAAGTATTGTAAAGAAAGAATATGAATGTGAATTTACACTAATTTGGAAGGAGGAGAAGGACAGTACAGAGAAGAAACTTGTATGATATTATGAGAATTACTAGGCATGTGTGATATAGTGGGAGGGAGGTTAAATGATAATATGAGTAAGAATTGATATGAAAATGAAAGAATCTGCAATAATTACAATACAAAACAGGAAGCAACTGGGAATAACCAGACATATAATTTATGTATCACTAGTTCTTGTCAAACAAGTAGCTTCTTTGACTGAAAGTTTTTATTTGATTATGGAATTATTGGAAGGAGGAGATTTGAAGTTTAAATAGTAAGTATTCTTATATGAGGGGAGCCATAGGAGAAGGGGATTAAAAATTATCTGTTTTGTGAAGAACTTTTCTTAGAAAAAGTAAAGATAGGGTGGAGCATGACTGGGAACCTGGATTATAGTTAGAAGTTCTTCTGGTCAGTCTACTGGTAAAAAGGGATAGGTTCCTAATGTTATACTTGTATTTGCTGGAAATGCTGTTACTTGGAGCCATCTTTGTTTTACAGGAGGCCATGTTGCTTTTGCTAGAATTGTAGTGATTGTTCCATTTATGGAACAAGATTGATTAATCTAAAGCAGTCTGGATGGACATGTTTGTCTTCGAGCTGTTTGCCATGGTGGGTGATTTGCATTCATGGTGGATGTGTAGGATTTCTTTCTCAATACCTATTCTATTTCCTGGAGATAGGAAGCTTGAGACCTTTTCTGACCAAAACATAGAGTATCAATTTCTGCTTTTATAACATTTAAATGGTACTGGAAGTTTGACTATAGTCTCAGATAGTTTATATGGGAAGTATAGTTTATATGGGAAGTACTTTTGATGGGGCCATCATTGTTAAAAAGGTACTCCACTGCTTAGTGAAAGCAGAGAGTTTTTGTCTTGTACCATAGAGATCATGCATGCAGTATTTTGAGTGCTTAGAATGAGTTTGTTATGGGGAAGCTAATTTGAGATATGTTAAAGATCATTTTCAAAATCAGTAGTAGTGTGTATATCTATACACAAAAACACATGTACACATATATGTGTGTGTACATGGATTCACTTCAGAAGATCGAATTTCCGAAATCTCGAACTACAAATAACCGAAACCAAAAAAAGCTCGCTGAAAGCTCTCGAACTTCTGAAGGGACCATTAAAAAAAAAAAACAAAAAACTTTTTTTTTGGGCTGCCCCCTGCACCCGCCAGCCAGCCCCCCCCTGCCCCCCTACTTAAATATACAAAACCCAAATCCGTCCAAAGGTGGGGAGATGGGAAATCTCCGCGCTGTATCGCGTATGCGAAAGCGCAAAATGCTTACTTACTTCCTGCCAACATTGAACAAAAAAAAAATTACAATTACACACACAAGGCATGCAATAATACTTGCCTCTGTACGTAAATGTATATATTCAAGAGAGTAATTGTTGAACACAACACACATACAATTTATTATTTAATTCTCATCTCGTCGACCATATGCAAATCGAATTTTAATTTATTTTAATAATGTGTTCCGTTGTGTAATAGATACATACTGTATATCTATATCTGTATCTGGATTATCTTACCATGCCACATGGTGACAGCGTATGCAAAGCTGAGTATGTAGCTGTTTCTGATGTGTCAGCTGTACCAAGTCTGGCTGTGAGGACAGTGAATTAAAACCATGAGATGTTAATGAGCTGTTGCCTGTAGTCCAGGGTTTCAGTCCCATAGTCTCCTTTGTCTGATGTGTAACTCTTAGCAAGTTTCTTAAGCAAACAGTGCTCCTCAGTGGTCTTCTTGACCACTTGCCTAGTAATTACCTGTGTTCTACTGAGACCGTCGTGTCTGCCTAAGTTTGTTCTAATTTACTCTGTTTTTTGTGTCTCTTGTACTGATAATACATCAGTTCTGAAGATTGTGGATGGGTTGGCATTCTCTAACTTGGTTCTGACATTGCAACTCTACTCCAGATGTTATGGTACATGCCTCTGTGTCTGCTGTGCAGTCCTATCTTTTTAGTGGCATGAGGGCTGCTGAGACATCATTCAGGTACTCTGGAACAGGACATGAGCTGTCTGATGCCACTGTTTAGGAGGACATATTCATATTAGCATACCCTACATCACTACTATCAATGTGCATGTATTGTTATGAACAACATATTTTCTGTGTATTATGTGTGTATATGTGATATGTCATGGAATATCGTTGTATGCAAAGAGTTACCTGATCCCTAATGCACAGGTATGCGGAAAGTGCCTGCTTCTTGCATATGGATGTTCATTGTCCAGTGGCTTATCTTGTACCAGGATTCTTTAGGTCTGGTTCCAACGCCACAAATGAAACGTCATTGTGCTTGGTTGTTATTATTTTGTGCATGACCGCTTACAGTAACTATCTGTGATTTGTCTTACATGTGTATTGAAGAACACTCAAAGAATTGTACAAACACCTGAGCTTTGACTTCTGCAGCCCAAACACTTAATCCTATTTATTCTCTCATTACCTCTTTGGTGCTGTAGGTTTCTCCACAAGGGTTGAGGATAGTGTATAGGCTTCATGAGACAGGGATTACATGAACAACTGCTACCACCTATAATGCACAAACAGGCGTGTTTTTCACTGATGTTGAACATACTCTTGCATTAGTCTATACTCATTATTAGCATGAGAATGTGCACTCATCAGGTATCGTTCCTGTCTCATGTTAAGAATCTGTGGCACAGCAGGCTGCCCTTCCATATAAACAGTCATGTCATGCACAATACAATGGAATATTTCTGACATTTAGTATCTGATCATCTGCTGCATATGTGATCTGGTAGATGACTGAATGGCATCACTTACATTTGATGTACCTATCACCAACCAGACAAGAAGAGCATGCTACTGCAATGAATGTACAGTGTGACACTGAGTGCATAGAGAGTTTAAAAAAACAATATAGATCTGTTCCATGACTGCAGAACATTAGGGTCTTCTGATGGAAGTTTGAAGCACATGACACTCATGAACTTCATCAGGATGTGAAATGCTGAAGTCTGGGACACTCCTTCAGTGGTATCTGTATGGAGCTGGAACATCCCAGGAGCATGTATACCCAGTGATAGTCTCATTTTGGTATCAAAAGAGATAGGGTCAACTCTCTGACTGCATGGTCTCATGTCTTCTGAAAGCAGATCAGACACAGCCAGTACCTGGTCTCTTTCTGATCAGTACCTTTAAACCTCTGTTCACACAGTTGGTAAAACAAGACCTGCTGGTGATCCACAAGATAGTCTCTCCTTGCTGAAGGCCATGAAGCAGCTGGTCTCAGCTCCTCTAATGTAAGCACCATCACCTGCAAGGCACAAGCTGCCATGAAAGAAAGCATACTCTTTTCTCAAATTTCCACTTGTCACTGACACAGTGCATGAGAAAGAGCTGTTTTCCGAGTTTACAATTCTTTGACATATGTTCATTGAGCTGGATCATGACTGTATGGAGTCACAAGTAGTCTACAACAGCTCACAACTTATCTGGTTTCCCTTTTCATCTGCAAATATCTCCTGTGGTGGTTCTTTTAGAATAACCCTCAAAATGAAACATCCACAGCTTTGTCATTGCAACTTCATATGGGCATAAATTGTTTTAAAATCTGGCACGCAGTTAGAGAAAGAAAAAAAAGATAGGAAGGGGCTTGAATTCCAGTAAAATGTGATGCACAAAGGCAGGAAAGCAGAAACATATTATAAGCTAATTATGCAAGAGAGCATGTAAATGAGGCAAGTGGTGTGGTACACATGACTGGCTAATGCCAATGGACTGTGAACTATACTTGTAAAGCAGATGTAAAAATTGACAGAACATTACAAAAAGTATATGCAAACACAATATGTGGACTTAGGGTAGGCTGACTGAAACAGAACACAGCACTGATAATGCACTGTGTGGAATATCCATCTATTTCAATAATGCTAGGCACTCATCAGTTTAGGAATTATTAAAAAATGGCATTACTGCATTTCAGAGATAGGGACATCACAGAACAATACCATCTAGACTGTCATCTGGTAAAGAATATGTGTGATGTGCTGATTAGAAAGGACAGTGAGTGAACTTTATGGAAATCCAACTTTAAAGAACAAAGTAGTGTGCATTCCCTAATAATCCTTGGATCCAGAACATATCTGAGGACACTGGTGCCTTGGTTTGCCACAAGCTGTAACAACAGAATAATGGATCAGTTCCTCCATGTAACAAAGTGGGAAGCACATCTGGTTTACAATGCTAGCAGGGTACTTGCCTCAGTCCATAACGTCTTCTTACTACCTGCAGTCTAAGGCAACATTGACTAAGTGTTTGACTTTTAAAGCATCAGTAGGGGTCAGAAGAGACCACTGAATTAATAGAAAGGAGTACCACTCATTCATTTGTTATATGGTTTACTCTAATTCCAGAGTCCAAATCCATGCAGCACCCATGGTGAATAGAATATCTTCACTGCTTCTTTAGAGGTGGTTGCATCACACATAAATACTTTGATGTAAGTAATTACATACTAGTACAATGGGAACTAGATTACTCAGGTTTTGTTTTCTAGAGGGCGCAAAGCTCTAAAGCACAATATTTATTTCTTTTTGCACTAATTTCCATGAGTAAGCATAACTCATTGTTCACCTTCAGAAAGGACACATTTATTTATTTATTTAAATTTGTTGACCGGGAGTGTCCGACTGGACGTGGGTCCCCTTCAGCTGAGATCTCGGGAGAAAAGCTCACAGTAAAATAAACAGACAGTAGTTACATTTGGATTACATAGTGATTAACAATTAACATAGAAATTACTTACAACATATTTACAGATGAAGAAATATAGTAGTACATCCGTAGACAAATAGAATCTTGTGAAGTATAAATATATAATAGGCAAATGTAAATGTAACAATGAGAAGTTCCTGCTGTAATAAGTACTAGGCTTATATACTTGCTCTCTGCTATCATCAAGGTAGTTGTTGGTGGAGAAAGAAAGGTAGTGGATGGATGGGATGGATGATATTTGCAAGGAGGGGGAAGCAAGGGGCATAGCGAGCATGGTTTTAGGTTAATTTTTAATAAAGCAAGTTATACCTGGTTATTGCAAGTGACCAATGCCCAGGTAGTTTATATCACACTGATTATTCCAGGGAATGAAAACTTAATGTAGGTATCTGAAAGACTGCCAGCAATCACAGCATGCAAGTCAAAATGAGCCATGTCATAACAGTATATAGCTAATCCCTGAACTCACCTTTGATATCCTTATTGTAGGTGCCAGGAAAATAATGCAACTACGTGTCAGCATCTGCAGTGACTACAATGCTGTCCTACTCCGGTGGACCTCTTTCCCATAGGGCTATATTTTAGGCTGTCCCTTATTCAGAATATTTGTAAAGGATCTCCACGCAACAAGCAAAAGTAAAAATCATTCAATATATGGATGAATCCACTTTGATCTGTGCTGCTAAAAAATGAATAGACTGCAATGACTAAATCAAGATTTCCCCACCTCTGCTGAAACATGGCTGTCAGATTTTCAGTTTCTTATAAGCCCTAAAAAACAAGGTCATCCTTTCACCCTAAAACAACTCTGCCCAGACATCCCAATTCACATCTATCCCCCACAAACAACTTAATATTTGAATTAGTAACTCATACTAAGCTAGTAGGTGTAATAATTGATGACAACTTGACCATGTAAAAGATGCAATAAAAATTATTACCAAATACAGGACAAAACCCTACCTAACAGATAATGCTAGAAAAACCATTGTTTCAACCTTCCTACTTATCCATCTCCTCTACTCTGTGCCACCCCATTCTCATTAATCGTCGGGCATCCAAGACCAATCTCCTTGAGCAACGCTACAACAAAGTAGCCACATTTGCTGCTAATATGACGTAACAAATCTCGCCACTGTGTAGTGCTAAACCAGCTAGACTAACTATTTCATCTACTTACCACACATAACCTTATTCACAACAAGAAAAATACCCTTGTCTAACTCACAACCTTCAGCCTTACTCATTAAACAGAATTCTTCACTTAGTCAATTCTCCTAATTATTAAATAAAACAACTCTATTAGTGAATCTCTCTCTTTCGCTCTCTATTTCTCTTACATCTCTAAGATATGGACCTCTTTGCCCTTAAACAAAAAAATAGTTTGGTTGAAATTCTTCAAGTCTCAATTAAAACACCAGCTATTGAGCATATGGCTGGAATCTTGCTCACCTCCTAGGTAGACATAAATTCCAGTTCATCCACTTACTGTTTTCTCATCTATGCTATACTTCACCTTATGTAAGGACATTATGCTGACATTCTGTATCTGCAGTCTGTGTCTCTTTCATCCTTTCTTTCTAAAACACTCACTTTCCTCTCCCCTTTCCTTAACACTTCCTACTCTGCTTCTTACCCCCTTTCTTATTGCATCCTTCTATTCACCTTTAACATCTCCTGGTTTTGCTTTTATCCTTCAGCCCACCTCGGATCCCATCCCACCTGCATCTGCCTGTACTCAGCCACATACCATATACTGGCACCTTATAGCCACATTTCACAGCAATAATCCCATATCTAACTCAACCCTGCTCTCATTCACTTTATGTACGAATCATCTGTTCCAGCCTCCACCAAACTCACCTTGCATGATGATCCAAACACCTTCTGTGCTGATACCTCCACCTATTTCCCTGGTTTTGGATCTCAAATTTGTCTTTCACTTTCTCTTCATATATACTACTGTATAACTATCACTTGCACCAACACGTTTATACTTCTTTCCTTAAGCCTCACTTTCTAAAAGCATGGTCTTGCAAATGACTTCCTTTTTTCTTTCCTTCCACTTCCACTTTCTTTATTTTGAACCATTGTTATACTTGTATTGCATTTTATTTGACTGACAAAAAGGTTTATCTGTTTATATGAATGTATTGTTGGATTTTCTAATACTCTGTTTAGGTTTTGCTGTCTGTTCAGTTTGCAATTCATTCTGTTCATTGTTTACAGTTACTGTATTTTTTATCTGATTTTTGAACCTTTTACTCCACAGGCCTCAACTGAAAAGGGACAACATATGCCCAGATGGACAATCCCAGTAAGAAAATGATAATAAATGAGATAAATAAATGTTGGCCCAACCTCTGCAACAGGCACACTGCTCATATCTCACAACTACTTAGTGCAAGAAATCTGGACAAAGCCTGAAAAATAGGGACAGATTAAAAAAAAAAATATTGCTGTTATAAATTTAGAAGGTTGTTATAATAATAATATTTGTCTTAGCATGCATTTTTCTGAAGGATATGAAATCTGAGACTCAAATGCATGTCATTATTTAGTGACTTCAACCCTCAGATCATCTTAGTGATTTGCCAGAAAACTACATATTTTATGATGTACAGACCAAAAATATGAGGCAAAAATCTGGACATTCTGCAAAAATCTGGACAATTGAGAGGTATGACACTGCTACTGCCTCCTTTATGTCATGGATTGAATTTGGTATCCATATCTCATTAATAGGCACTTCACTGGTGCCCTCAAAATGTGGTATTCATAACAGAAGTTAAAGGATAACTGTCTCCCATGATCATGATAGGAGGTGGTGGTGTACTGCAGGCATTCAAATCAGCTTAACACAAATAGCACGTGCTCTTCTTGAGTTGGCTATAGTATCCACACTGTCCAAAGCTGTCTCCACCCCTGCTCACGGACATTAATCTGATCATGGCCAACACTTATTAGGCTTCACTGTGGCCTCCATCACTTGATAAAGAAACTGTCATATATGTGATCTGAGCTCAGCTGGCTCTGTTGTGGCCTCCAACAATGGCTGTGGATATTCTCATGGATGTGGTCAGTGCTTGTCCAGATCCTCTTTAGGCATACCCTACCAGACAACTCTCTGTAGCCTTTACAGTAGTAACTCTTACTAATTCCCAGACATGGGGAAATGGATGCAAACATTCCACCGGAACACCACAGTGGGGTCACATCCAAATTACCACATATATAATAGACATACTGTGCAATCTTCTGAACTAGATGCACCCAGATCTGGCACTGTTGGGCCACATAATGCATCTAGCCAGTGCTCCATCTGTGAAAGCAACACCCATTACAGCATGAAGTGATCCCTGACACTCTACAACCTCTAGCCATATGTGTAGTTACCATGGGCACCACCAATTACCTTTCCCCATATGCTAGCATTGCTTTCTCTTCCCACTATGCCTCTCACCAGTGCAAAAGGTGATGACAATGCCCTGCCCATCCATCTGGTTAATATGGGCATGTGCATACCTCTCAACCTCTTAACACAAAAAATATGGCCAAAGCCTAACATCTGACAACATGGTATACCTCCAAAAAATTACTCTGGAAGCTTTAACAGCCACTAAAACATGGCTCCATAACTCACAAATTATGCTTAACCCCAAAAAAGACCAAACTATTACTTTTTTTACCAAATCCCTGTTTCATTAAAAAACAAAATTTAAAGTTCTCTCTCTTGATAATATAACCATTGCAGTCACCTCTCATAGCAAATTTTGTGGGGTGATAGTGGATTAAAATCTTACATTCTCCCTGCATATATAACATTGCATAAGTAAAACTCATTAAAAACTAGTGATGCTTTACAGAGCCAAAAACTTTCTTACCTATGCAACTAAAACTACGCCTGTCACTATTTATCTCCTCCCCAAACTTCTTTATGGCACTCCTCTTCTTACTAACCCCCAGGCTTCACAAAAATTAAAACTTGAACAATGCTATAATAAAGTTGCTAAATTTGCAGCAAATACCTCTTTCAGAACCAACCACGGTATAGCAATAAAAAGCCTAAATTGGTTAGAAATGCCTCATCAACAATATACACAGCTTCTTACTACCTATAAAATTATCCAACATCCATCTGCTTGTCCTGCTCTAAAAAACATTCTACTCAGGTATGTTCCTAGTCAGTCATTGCAGTCCAGTGACCAAAAACTCCTATCTGTCTACAAACCTATCAAATCTGCTAGGTATTGTCTGTATTCGTACAAAGTTGTTAAGGCCTGGAACTCCTTACCCATGTCCATCAGGTCAATATCCTCCCTCACATCTTTCAAAACCATGTTGAAGGATGTCTTAGCTAAAATCTGACTTTGTTCTTGCTCAAAACCATGATAAATGGTATCCCTAAATCTGAACAAGTACCTTTTCATTTCTTATACCTCCTTACTCTCCCCTCTTCACTTACTTCCTTACTGCTATGAATGTTTCCTCTCACTTTCTCTCTAAACATACCATAAGCCTGTTTTTCCCTCACTTCATATTGCAATTCCTGTTTGTATTAGACTAACTTGCCTTTAATTTCTCTGCAAACTGTCTAAAATTTCTATAAATATTAAATGATTGCCATACAACTTGTATTGGTTCTTAACCAATGTTTTTATAGTACCACACATTTTTAATAATTATTTAATCTGCAGATGTTTTTGTTTTATTTTTGAAGATTGTAAAATTATTGTTCTTAAAATGTTTTGTAGTAATTTGGAGCTTTTCTCCTCAGGCCTCCTCTGAAAATGGGCTTCTACCCAGTTGGACTTTTCTGTTAATCAAATGTCAGTAAATGACTAATGGAGTTACAGAGGCTCAAAAATAGGGACAGATTTTAAATATTGCTCTTATAAATTTAAAAAGTTGCTAGAATAACAGATTTTGTGTTAGGTTGTATTTTCTCAAGGCTATAAAGTCTGAAACTCAAATGGGTGTCATTATTTAGTGACTTCCATCCTCAATTTTTATGAGGATTAGATCAAAAATATGAGTCACAAATATGGACATTCTGTGAAAATCTGGACAGTTGAGAGGCATGGTGTGGTGATGGCTGATGCATTGCACAACCAATCAATGCACTGTAATGCATTCTAGGTGTTTCAAAACATTCATCAGTTTTGTTCTGTGTTTGTCTTGTCATGGCCTATAGATGTAAGACAACAGTCATCTCTTTGCCAGCGCCATAACACTTTGTGGCCATCTCTGCCTTGTATGAGGGCCCTCTTTAACCAATTCCTCTAATGATTCCTCACCAAACTCCTCCTCTGCTCCTGCCACAAGCATATTAGCCAGTAATGGTGAGTCCTATTCCTGTAGCTGTTTTCATAGCACCATGTTATGTATCATGTCCCAGGCCACAAAAGTCTTGCTGCAGGTGTTTATAGCATACTACAGTCTGCCACCAGATGTATCCATGAAGCAGAAACAAGCCTTCAACATTCCAAGCATATGGATACTCCATGACTGTGACAGTTTGGAAATGTATGCCATCTCAGCCATTATCTGAAGGTTGCAGATGGGAATCATCAGCCATGATGGCACCACAACCACAAAACAGCAAACATCATTGTCAGTCGTCTACTACCTATGTACATGGGACTGGAACTTTCTGGCCTCTATTGTTGGAAATGTGTGTGCTTACCAACTATAAGACTGCAGAAAATTCTCATTCATAAACAGCTGGTATAGGTCACACACATACTAGATTAGGGAAACTTGGGAGCTGCCTGGATAGCACACAGAGTCACTATATTTATTACAATGTGAGTTGCACAACACCTGGCAGTTGATGGAATGGAAGCCTTCTGAATGATATTCCAGATGCTATGTAGAGCACTTAGCAGATATTCAGATAACAGTGTTAGTGAAGCCAATTGCTCCTGAGGCTCTCAGGGAAATGTGCTATGCCGTAAAATGCTCGCATAGTGTTGTTTCACTCTTTTGTGGTCTGTGGAAATCAAATATGCTCCTCCACATGCTTCAGCATAAAATAAAGGCTGAGGCCTGAAATGTTCCGAGTGTGTTTCCTGTTAGATGTTGAACAGCCCCTATAGCAAGGATGGCTAATGCTAACTAATCTTCATGTCCACTAGGATAGGCAGTCCACTCAACCCCCTTGATCCCATGTGAGGGCCACATATGCCAACTAGCTCTTGTATAATGTCTTTGTCCACATGGTAGTGTTTGTCTATGTCCTGGTCATGGAGATGATGGCATTCAGCCACTGCTGGAGTTTTATGTGATGTGGATAGTGGCAATTTAGAACTGCATATGTCATCTAGCCCTCATATCATCTCTCTTTTCACATGGTAGTGTTCGACTATATCCTGGTCATAGAGATGAAAGTATGTCAGCTACTGATGAAGTTTTCTGTGATGTGTAGAGTGGCAGTTTACAACATAAGGGCTCCCAGGATGGTTATTAACACATGATGACCAGTGGAAGCAAATACCAATCCTAGCATTTTAGTTTAAGAAATACACCTGCTCATTGAGAAATAATAGTTTTCAGACAGAGTAAACACTTTGGCTCTTTGCGCATATTTTCTACATCTGTGAATCACACCTTCATTCTTGATTTTATTATTTGCATACATGATGCTTCACATTGCCATAGTGACACTCATTTGCATGTCAGTATGAGGCCACTTGCATGCAATGCTTGCTGCACTATTTTTCCACAATGCCGACCCCCAGAATCACCCCACTACTTGAGTGAACAAGGATTATAAAGATTATTTAACATGTCTAACCATATTTAAGAGCCAGACCAATTTATCTACTTCAATTTTCCCTGTATACTGTTAATATATGTTTTTGTTTGAGCAAATGTTTATTTCAATATCGTAACAATACAGTTAGATCAACTGTATTTTATTAACACTGGTCCTGGACTATAGTCAGTATTTAAACTACTGCAGAATGTCCTCAGGTTATAGCATCACAGACATTTCTTACATGCATAATTTTTTCATGGGTGCACACTGTCTATCCAAATTTCCTGTTTTGTCTTGGGAGGGTGGGGCTATGCTGTGGCACTTGATTGCCACAGGAGCCATATACGGCTCTAAGAGCTCTGTATAGGCCATGTGGACTAAAGGTTTGCTCCAAAGGAGCTGAATGATTGAGAAAGAGTTAAGGAAGGAGGGATGCAATTGTCATGAAATGTAGGACATAAGTCATCCCATTAAAAGAGAAAATCTGCTAAAAATCCAGAATGTAAAAGTGGAGATACTGTTCTACTGCAGGAAGTTAACATGAAGAAGTCAGAAATCAGAAAATTAGGGAATGGACCAGATTGCATTGGGAAAGTTCTCCAAAGTGAGGAGAAAGAGACTTAGCTGAGATCAAAATGTATAAACAACACATTATAGTTCTCATGGAAACAAACCTAAATGAAATAGAGGACCTGTGACTAGTTAAATGGGGGAAAGATGAAGCATATTCATCCTATCCATCAGAGTGTACAAGAGGGATGCTGATATTAGTTACAGGTTGTAAACACTTTGACTTGTTAGTGAACTTTGAGGGCAAGGGATGAAGATTTTGTGCAATGAAGGCTTTTTTTAGACTGTTACTTTATCACATTAATTTACTTATATTTTTAACCACATAAAGGCAACTGGAACACGAAGAACAAAAAAACAAGTGCGTAAATAAATAATAAGCACCCAAATTTATTCTAAACACTTTTTGGTCAGCTATATAGCCAAACTTCTTCAGACAACATTAAAAACTACAACCAGCATACATTTATACATCTCCCAAATTGGTCATGTGTTCAAGTCAATCAACTTTTAAAAGGGCTACATTACATAAAAAATAATAAAATTCAACCTCTCTAACAATATAAATACTATAATAAAAATTAAGACATCTAAATAAATAAATGTATAAATGTGTGTATAACATACTACAAGTTTTACAAATCAGTTGCATCCACACATATGAATACTCTAAGTGGCCCTAGTGAATGTGCAATATAAAACACACTATATATTATATAAATCAATTACATCCACATACATATTGTTTTGAATTTCCTTGAAGGAACGGCTAGTTTACCATAAGAGGCTTCTTAATTTTAAGATACACGACACAGATACTCTCCAACAGTAACTGAAATGGACCCCCAACATCCTACTCATTCTTTTGCATTTAGAGTTTTAGACCAAATCCTCCCAGACCCTAAAGGGGGTCTGTTTTAGTTACTCTTGGAGAGACAAGAACTGCTTTGGCAGTTGAATTTACAATCCTACAAGGCTCCTGGGTTGAATGACAAGGTATCTGTGTCATATATCTTAAAATTAAGAAGCCTATTACGGTAAACTAGCTCTTCCTTCAAGGAAATTCAAAACAATATGTATGTGGATGCAATTGATTTATATAATATATAGTGTGTTTTATATTGCACATTCACTAGGGCCACTTCGAGTATTCATATGTGTGGATGCAATTGATTTGTAAAACTTTTAGTATGTTATACACACATTTATACATCTATTTATTTATTTAGATGTCTTAATTTTTATTATAGTATTTATATTTTTAGGGAGGTTGTATTTTATTGTTTTTTATGTAATGTAGCCCTTTTAAACGTTGATTGACTTGAACACATGACCAATTTGGGAGATATATAAATGTATACTGGTTGTAGTTTTTAATGGTGTCTGAAAAAGTATGGCTATATAGCTGAACGAAAAGCGTTTTGAATAAATTCGGGTGCTTCACATTTATTTATGCACTTGTTTTTTTGTTCTTCGTGTTCCAGTTGCCTTTATGTGGTTATTTGAGTTTGTTTTTTGTTATTTTCGTTTACTTATATTTTTCCTTGGGGTCATCAGTGGGGGATCTGTCAAAGACTTTGAGAGACTGAATTGTTTTTCAGGAGGGGATGGAGATACGGGAGATGATATGAACACTGTGCTGATCCTGACAGAAGTTTAAATGCCAAATATGCTATCTGTTATAGCCCTGGGGCAATTTGTTAAAAGATAGCTTCCTACCATGGACATGGGGTGATAGACACATATTATTGGGGTTTCTATCTGACAGTTTTGCATGTTATTCAAACTGTTATAGATCATATTTCAGAACATTTAAATTCATAGTAAAAAGGAGCAATTTATCGGATGGCCTTCCTGAATTATTTACCTGTTAATTTGTCTGACAATTCAGGTGTGATATTTTGTTCTAAAGTTCCACTTGAAAAAATTGAGAGGCACTGGAAGTTAAATCTACATTTCTGTAAAGGGAATTATTTTTTATGAAGTAAAGAAACTGTATGAAAATGAGGTAAGAAAGCAAGATCCAGAAAACTGAACGTAGTTCAGAACAGTGGAATGTTTTTTAAATTTAAATTGTCTTGATGGTTAAAAAGTTATGCACAATATTTAAAAGGTTAGAGTATTGCAACGTTAAGAAAATTACAGCAGCATCTCCTAATGGAGCAATACACTTTAAGGGGTAACTGAGGGGGTGCACTCAGAAAATTTAAGGATTTGAAGCAGAAAATTAACAGTCTTCAAGAATTACAAAGTACGGCAAGCTCAAATATCTTCTTAGATAGTTTGACTCATCCCCATCAGCACAAAAGTCCCTAGCCTTCACAGCTTATCAACAAAGAGATTGGGTTCAGATATAGGGATGTCACCATACCCCTTTGCTCAGCCATCATTAGGCCAATCATTGAGTACTATGCCCTTTTGGCACATATCTGTCCAAACACATGTAGAAACTGAAACACCCACAGAGATACCTTACTAAAAAGATGCAAGGCCTAAACAATATGTGTTCTACAGACTGACTCAAAGCTCTATCACTATATTTGGTATCCTACAGACTGTTAAGATGTGATCTGTGTCTGGTATACAAGGCATCTTCTGACCCAGTACTGATGGATTTACTGCACATCAGCAAGTCAAAAGAGATCAGGAATTTTTGGTCTAGGGATCTAACCTTTTTCTGCAACATCAATGTAACAGTTTGGAGAGACAGCTATATCTAGCAGAGTATGTTGTTGCTATGGGATAGACTCCAGTCCACATAAAATAAAATGAATCCCTGTCCATATTAAAAAGCAATTCTGATGTATGGATGGGAAACAGAAAATATACCTCAGGACTGCCCCTTGTACTACTAATGGACAGAAGTGAGTTAGCTCCTAAATGTTTTATCTCATGCATCAGTCCTTCAAATTATCTATGGAATGATACCAGTTATTCTCACTAATGGTGATACATAATTATTGACCATGGGAAGGGGTAGGCTAGTCTAACACCAAATGGGATAAGTTAATTCAAGCACCAAAAAGGAGATTGGCTCATCTTAAAATGGTCCATAAGAGCAACTAGCCTACTACTTACTTATTACCTTATAAATCCAGGAAGTGTCTCTGGTGGTTGTTTTATGGATATGAGGAAACAAAAACCTAGAATCGGTGCTTAGTTGTAATGTCAGTCTATGGATCAGAGAGACAGATTTTAGGATAAAGCAAAACGTGTTTTTGGAATTAAATTCTGGGATCAGTTTCTTGAGCAAGAGAAACTGATTCAGTGGTGCACATTTAAGGAAATGTATTGCTGGGGAGCAAGATAAGGACCTGTATTACTTTTTTGAAAGAAGAACTTGCCACATTAAGGTTATCTAATATCCAAGTAGGGGCCTACCTCTCTTTTCATTAAATGTATAAAGAACACTAGGTAGTTGAAATATCCTTCTGAGGTGTTGATAAGTAAGCAATATAGAATAACACTGGAAGTTAGTCAAAATGAGAAAGAGAAATTCAGGAGAGTTTATAAGAAAGCAATTGGATACTTTTATAACCTGGAAGAAGTGATCCGAAATATTATTGGTTCCCAAGTGGGTATTAAATCTCTAAAGTCATAAATTATTTGACTACCAAAATGTCAATTTCTTTATTTTTTATACACAGTTATTATTGTCAGGTGTTTTTTTTTCCAGGCTGCTCCTTTGGGTCTTTGAGATGTGTTAATGAGTTGCATGGGTACTGGGCCCACATACTTTGGGGGGGTGTACAATTTTGTCAGTTTTTCAGAAAAAAACTGTATATCCTAATAGATCTGCTATGTAACCATCAAATAAAACTTTCTCTACCCATGTTTTTCTTGGGATTAGGCACGAACACAACAGGTAATACAGCAGACAAGACATTGCTTCAATCTTTAATTTTATTAACTAGAAAATGTACCGCTAGTGAATGGAAACAAAGATCGCTACCTGTAATAAATGATCCAATAGTCTTGTCCAAGGATTTGAATGGATTAAAATTATTGTCAAGTTGGGTGGAGGTGGAAGTACTAAACAAAAGTGAGCATTATGATCCCTACATCCTTGCATCCCCAAACTAATTTATCACAACGCATTTTAATCTTCCGAAGTTACCTACTGTTAAAGCTTTGGGATAGGTGCCTGAATACATACAGAACCTTGGCTAATAACATAAGTTGGAATGAAGAGGTGGGGTTTGCTTGACTTGAGCTACATGCACCTGTAGCCCCTTGCATCACATTTATATGAAAGAAAGACGGGGTAGAGGGTACTATGTCAAGGATAGCATGGACAGGTAATACTGAATGAAAGAAGAGCACATTACTACTGAATGGAATAATAGAAGAACATTTCTGATATAGTATAGAAATGGAAAAGCATGAGGCAGCTTGCAAGAGATCTGATTCAGTGGGGAGCATCAAATATCCAATGAAGAAGGTTATTTGAAAAATCAGTAAAGATGCAAAGTAAATTAACATAATGGCAGTTATTAAACCACAGAAGACTAATGGTGTTAGAAGATTTCCTATATTTGGATGGAAATGAAGAAGAGAGAAGTTTCTAGATGCCTGAGAAGGTTTCAGCAGTAAATGCTTTTCCCAGATTTGTCTAAACGCCTGGATTGAGCATAAGATCCCCAAGTTGTACACTCAGAATACTTTTGTGTATATAAAAATAATGTAGATGTATAATGTATGGGGAGAATTCTACATGTGGGAAATTTTTCCAACTCTTGATAAGTCAAAAGTATAGTACAACAATAGAAAGATTATGATCATGATGGGGTAGAGTAGATGGAGTATTTTTTTCTATGACTGAATGACAGCATGTTTTTTTAAAGGTTCAGCACGTCAATAGCTGTTCCAGTTGCAATGGACCAACAGAAGTCTACAATCTATTATCAGTTCAAAATACCAGGCCAAACAGTCTTGGAACCTAGGAAAACGGATGTACTGGAGATGCAGTGAAGGGACTCTGTTCTTAATCCATATGATTTGGACTGTGTGGAGGAGATGGAATTATGGGGAAGTTGTATTTTAGAAAGTGAAGAGATGTTTGATCAACAAATTCCACAATGGTGGAACTGCATGATATTTGAGGTGAGGGGTAGCATAAGGATGGAGTAACAATGAGAAACTCTAGCTGTTGTTTTTAACTGGTGAGTGAAGAGTATTAAAGCAAAATGTTAGAAAAGTGAAATATAATGACATGCAAATGCAGTGATGAGAGTGTCACCTAGAAATATATAGAGGGGTTCTTAAATTTCTTCTACCACACAGTTGGTTTTCTAATAACAAAGAAAGAAAGATAAAATTATGTTTTCCACATGAACACAACTGATCATACCTCTCAACCTGGAAACATCAAAAATCTGGACAAGGCCCATGAAAAATAGCTACAAATCTGTATGCTGATTAACATATGCTTTGCATACATAATTATGTAACCCCACCCACTCCAATGGAATTGTGGGATACCAACTTTAAACCACAAATTGAAGAACAGACAACCAAAACATGGCACCAGAGTCCCCCTGCAGCCATTCCAATGTCCCATTAACTGGCTATTTCACCCCATTTATCCATAAATGTGTGCATACTGCTTTACTTCTACAATGATTATTTGGATTTTATTTTTACATTTTACAGCACAACAATGCACAAACACTAGTAGACATCTGCTAAACAAAGCAGTACTGTCTCACAATGAAAATAGTTGTCATTAAAACTTCTCTGCCCTTGAAACTCACATTCATTGAAACAGCATTGAAACCCACACCACATCCAAAGAAAATGCATCTGGCCATTGGTGGAAAAAGATTACCTTTGGGCTGTTTTCAAATCATTGGCCCCTTCTACACAAAACAAGAAACATACATGCATTCTTTGATACACTTTCCTGACTTTATTAAATTATATTCCTTGTATAAAGCATCACACTTGTTAGACAGAGCGCATTTTAAATTTATTGTCTGAACATTTTCCAGTAGGCTGTAGGCAATGAAACAAACTGCATGAACCAATAATGACAACACTGCCCAATTCAGAACATTTCCACCATAAAGGTCTACTTCCACACCAACACAATAAATAGAATGACAGTAGTGTAAGCCACAGGTATCTTGCACAGCTTTTTGCACTTATTTTCAATTTTTGTTTTTGGTTTTTTTTTTTTGGGGGGGGTCAAAAGACCAAAAAATAGGGACACATTTTAAACATTGCTTGTATGATTTTGGAAAGTTGCTAGAATAAAATGTTGTTACCACCATGCATTTCACTGGCAAGACTTGAACCCAGGACCCTGTGCACTACAGACAGAGCAACATACCACTATGCCAAATCAGCAGTTTCCTAAAATATAGGAAGACTGCAACTTAAATGGCTATCATTTAGTGAATTCAGTTCTGACTTCTCAACATATCTCTCAACCTCTTAGCACAAAAAAACCAGGACAAAGCCAATAATGGGGGAATACAAATTCAGTTCTCACTTCTCCATAGCTCTCAACCTCTTAGCAAAAAAAAAAACCTGGACAAAGTCAATAGCGGGGGAATACAAATTCAGTTCTCACTTCTCACCATAGCTCTCAACCTCTTAGCACAAAAAACTAGACAAAGCCAATAAAGGGGGAATGCAAATTCAGTTCTCACTTCTCACCATAGCTCTCAACTCTTAGCACAAAAAACCTGGACAAAGCCAATAGTAGGGGAATACAGCCCTAAAATAGGGACACGTTTCAAATACTGGGATTATAAACTTAGAAAATTGCTAGAATAAAAGGTTTTGTGTTACCATTTATTTTCTGAAGAATATGAAGTCTGAAATTCAAATGCCTGTCATCATTTAATGAATTCAATCCTGCAGTGATAACCAAATGAATAAATTAAAATTAAGTAAACGTCATCACTGCTGAGAAATAGATTAAGTACTGCATTTATCATTATTGCACCAACTCAGAGATCTGCACCTTTTAATTAACCTGAAGTTTTTTTTTATCAAAATACCACAGTACACATTTTATATGCAACTTTCATTGGCTGTCTATGTAACATTTACACACCCAAATCTCATGAAAGCTTCCACAGAAATGCAAGGGTTCACAAATAAATCTAAATACCCAAAGTAAAACAACAGAATCACCGTGCAGACTCAGTCTAAACTCATGTATTATGGCAAATACAGAGACAAGGAAGTCAAAAAAGAAGCCAGAAGAGACCAAACATAGTAAAAAAAAACAGGTTTCAGCAGGTAACCCAACCTTCTTCAGTTAATCTTGTCAATATATGCTGCTGTATTTTCCATAATAAATAGCTTTGGTCTGATTCTGCATGGTGGTGTTTTTTTTTTTTTTTTTGGATACGTAACATTTCCTTTAAATATTTAATTTCCTTGGAGTAACTGAAAGTACTGCCCACTTTGAGGAGACATTACTCCTCTAAGAAAACTTTATTTTGATTTCCTTGCATTACCTTGTAGCCTATAACTTTTCCTATAACATTACTCTGTTAGCAATTAACTGAGCAAACAAAGAAACAGCTAAATTAATGAGAAAATGGTGTAAGTGGTGTTTAGCACATATGAAAATAAGCCACCCATGTACCTTGAATAACAGTGTAGCAAAATATAGTTTTAGCAACAGCTAAAGGTCTGATTAAGTCCATTGAAGGCTAAGAAACAATTAATTCCCTCGGGCACACACACACAGTCACACAAACACACACACACACACACACACACACACTTCCCCGACTGAAGATAATTCAAAAGTAAAGTTTCACACACACACACACACACACACACACACACACACACACACACACACACACACACACACACACACACACACACACACACACACAGAGTGCTTCTTTTGCACAGCAAGTCAGATAATATCAGATCTTTTCTAGAACAGCATCAGTGAACATTTTCCTTACTGCAAAGATGGGATCTGACAGACAAGTTTAATTACTGCATACTTAATTAAAATGACAGGTTTTACTTAAAAGAAATGGAAAAACTGTTGACCTGCTAAACTACAATGATCAGCAGTATGTCTAAAACTAAGAAATGAGATAAGGCAATGCAAGCAGTGCGAACGTGATCAGGAAATGTATAAGGAATGCTTGATTCACTCATTAACCATCTGAGGACATAAAGCTACTGAGTAAAGTGGGCATGCCTGAATTATGAAGTACAGGTATAACATAAAAATCTGTAATTAGAAAAATGCATTGAGTAAATCTATTGATCATATTTATGACCCTGTACACACACACACACACACACACACACACACACACACACACACACACACACACACACACACACACACACACACACACACACCTCCCCGACCGAAGATAATTCAAAAGTAAAGTTTGCAGTACCTCTTCCCCGACTGAAGATAATTCGGAAGTAAAGTTTCCTTACTGCAGGCAGGTCCGGTCCATTCCCAGAACATAAGCCGCATTTATAAATCACGCACTCCCTCTTTAACGATTTCTGCAGGTCTGGTGATTTCCTTACTGCAAGTCTGCAAGTCATCCATTCAGTAGCTGTTCCCACTCACAGAGCAACAGCGAGGCCAGCCAGAAATGCATGCATGATGCGAGCTCCTTCAGCACAATTCCGACAAATGTAAAATGCCCCACAGATGCTGCATACAGCTATATATACCACTCCAATGGAATCACAGTTTACAAACCCATTTGTTATGAGTGTTACCCTTCTCCCTGCAAAACATGTGGGCACTGAGAGCACTTCCCACATTTGTATGTTCCTATTTTTATCTTATTATGTCCCTTCCTTCTTGTTTCTAGTAACTCTTTAATGTTCCTCCCCTTCCTATAGGTGAATTTTAAGGGATCTAAAAAAAAATTTTCCAGGTCTGAATACTTACTAAACCTATTCCAGTGATTTGAAACTATATTTCTGATAGAGCCAGTATGGGCACTATAGTTTAACACATAATTACTACTCCAGTTGATCAAATCTTTTGTTTCTTTCCCATCCCCCCTCGTCACTGATGGTGATTCACCCAAAATGGGGGCGTATTTCTTCCTTCTTTCTTCCTTAATTTCTACCCTAATCTCATCAATAAGTGGTAGGGAATATCCTCTTTCCAGAAAAATTTCTTTCAGCTTTTGACTTTCTATTTCAAAATCATCATCTTCTGAAGTCATCCTACAAATCCTGATAAATTGTCCTCTCACTATACCCCTCTTGTGCCAAAATGGATGTGCACTCGAGTAAAAGAGGTAGGAGTTGCAGAAGGTGTTCTGTCTGAAGATGTTAGATTTGAATTGCTTAACTTCAATTATCTTTTCCAGGGCCACATCTTGATATTCAAGTCTCTCCGTAGAAATAGTATGGGTGAACTTTAAAAATTCAGTGGTACTATTTATATATTCAATAAACTTGTTCAATTCTTCTTCTGGTCCGGGCCAAAAATAATTATGTCATGCATGTACCTATGGTAGTAATTCCAGTAGTTGGAAAAACATGAATGTAAAATGTATTTCTCCTCCCAATTAGAAAGTACCAAGATGGCATGCATGGGAGCACAACTTGCTCCCATGGCTACTCCACTAGTCTGTATAAAAAATTCCCCCTAAAAGAAAAGGAAATTATTTGTTAACAATAGCTCCATAAGCTCTATTATTAACCCTATTAAATCATTGTTAAGGTCCCCTTTGTACCTCAATGCTTCTTCAAACCATTCTAAAACAACCCTTTGAGGTATCACGTTAAACAGGTCTTGGATGTTTAAGGTAACAAATATTAACTCATTGCTATACAAATTATTGTTAGTACTCCTTAAAAAGTCACAAGAGTCTTTGAGAACTCCCACTCTCCCTTTCCAAACGTTTTTAAGCTTATTGTTCAAAAACTTGGCTATTGGATATGTTTTAGATCTCATGGCAGCCACTATGGGTCTAAATGGTGGATCCTCTAAATTTTTGTGGACTTTTGGGATCCCAAATATAGATGGTACTTTGGGCTTGTCTATGGATAAGAAGTTATATGTGTCAAGGTTGATATCTCCTTCTTCCTTTAATTCATTCAGTATGAAGTCTATTTTTCTATATGCCATGTTAATTTTGTTTCTAGAGACTCTTAAATACCTATTAGTATTATTCTGCATTTCCAGCATTTTGGCTGAATATAAAATGCTATCCATTATAACCCCCCCCCCACCCTTATCGGGCTTCATTACCCGAATATATTGGTTGTTTCTTAATGAAGTGAGAAGCAGGTTTTCGTCTTTAGTGAGATTAAATTGTGTCCTTCTCCTCCTAAGACTTTCCCTAAGCTCTTTCTCTACCTGTCTTTCAAAATTCAATAATTGTGGATGAAGGGGTGGATTCTAAGTACTTTTCTTTTTATTTTTATTCTGAAAGATAATCTGATTATTCCCTTCCTTATACTGTTCCATAATCAACTCCAAATTCTTTTTACATACAAATAACTTCTAATCAATCAGGGTTCTAGAAATATGTTCTGCATAACTAGGGACAAATTTAAGACCCTTGCAAAAAAGATCAAAATGTGTGCTGGTGACCTCCAACCCGCTATAGTTGTAAATACTGAAATTATGGTACGAATACCTACTACATTCTATAACAATGTTTTCCTTATCTTCTTCGGTGGTACTTCTAAAAAAACCTGTCCCATTTAAATCTGGGCTCAAAAACACCTCATATTTGGGTACCCACCCCCTTGTCTTTGATAATAGTTGACCGGTCCCTGTTCTCTAATTCTCTCAGACCTCCTGGGTTCTGGAAATTCTTGGGGGGTCATCTAAGTCATAACTTCTCTCCCTATTGTCATTATGGTGGTTAAAACTATCTCCATTATCTCTTCTTCCTCTGAAGTTACTTTCATAATGTAGAAAATTACCTTCCAAATTATGTGACCCTCCCTGTTGTTTGTAAAATCCCTTTATTCTAGGTTTGTGGTAACTAATTTTGTCTTTATATTCATTTATATCATGTTTCAGTTTCTTACATTTTCTTTCATACAAAAACCTACATTTGTCCTTTATTTTAACTTTCATGTTAATGTATTTCATCTTCTCATCTTCAATGGTAAATAACAAGTCATTTACATTAAGTAGGTTGATTCTCTCAATGTTGGATAACAGTTTCTCCATTACCCTTCCATTTTCCTTAATAATGGTCCTAAGCATGTTCAACCCACAATTGTTACAAATTTCCAACAGTTCTAAATGGAATTCACTATCCTCTACTACATTATTGGGGTATTTGTATATACGTAACCCCTTTGGCACTATCCCTCTCTTAACACATTCTTGTAGGTAGTTATTGTCTATGCACAAAGTTTTGTATTTCACCATCTTGTCATACAACATATTCACATTTGTATTGTAACTATTAACATTAAAAACATCAGTAGACTCATTTTGTGAGTTAAAATTCGAAAAGGCTCTATTATTGTTGAACCAGGAAATAACATCATTGTCCCTACCCCAGTCCAAATCCACAGAACCATGGCCTCCTTTTCTGTTGGCATTCGAATGATTAGTCCCATACTGTTCTGTCCTGACGCCTTCATTAAAATCCATCCTTCTTTCTGCCTGTCTTGGTTTAACAACCCTTAAATTTCTATTGATAAAATCCAAATTCCCACTATGGCGTTCTCTTCTTTCCTCACAAGCAGAAGTAGGGTTACCCATCTCCATTGGTTCGTTTTCTTGTGACGTCAAATTAGATGTCTTTCCATTAAGTTCACCAAGTGACCATGCCTCCTGGTTACCTGGTAATGAGAGGTTTCCACTAAATTCTAAGTCAACCACACCAGTGGAATCTCCACTGGAAATCCCTTTATTGACGTCCTGTTGACTCAAATGTGCTATCAACTGTGAGAGTTGCCCTTCGACTCGTGTGAGCCGATCGCCAATCCCTTCCATAGCACCAGTTCCCAAATTGGGAGTGTTAGGTTCGGGAATGGATGTCTCCATAAACAACAACAACACCAAAACAAAACAAACCAGGAAAGTGTGCAACCCAAGACTCTAATCAAAACGACAAAGGCACACTGACATCTGATTCCTGAAGAAAAACGCCACACCATAAAGTCTGAAGGTTACTCTCTTTAATATAAACTAACGCTTATATTGTACACTGCGTTTTCATCCTATCACATCCAAGACATCATCAGATATGCCATTAAGTGAACAATCTTCGTACTATATCCTTCCTCCTCCCTTGCATCAAGCAATCAATGTTTTATTCCAATTAACTAATTAAAAAAATGTTAAAACATAGACTTCAAAATCTCCTAGGAAATCTTGTGTTCTAAAATTAAAAATAGTGTCAGTATGTTTTTAAATAACCTTTCAAAATAAATACAATAATAAAATGAAATACCATGTTTACTTGTAAAAATAGTGTCAATACTTTATACCTTGTGACAGATGGTACAACACAACACACACAAAAAGAGAGGACAAATGTACACAGCTTTACCTTAAATTTCCATATAATAATAACTATACTGTTATAATTTGGCTGCTATAAGCTTTAAGACTGGTGCTAAAGAAATGTAATCATTTAGCCCTGGCTTGTTAATGTCTTCCAGTCTTAACTGCCAAAATAATTCATGAAATTCTATTGTGGTCTCCCAAGGTCCCCCCTGTGGGTCCATGTCTATTTTCTCTATAACATAAAACCCATACTTAGCTGAAGTGCAGATAGTGGAATGTCTGTAAAGGGCATTATGTTCTTCCATTTTTTTAATATCATTAAATCCTTCTTTTAAACTTTCTGGTAGTTTTCCCTATGTAAAATGCGCACAAATGCTGCATACAGCTATATATATATATATATATATATATATATATATATATATATATATATATATATATATATATACCACTCCAATGGTATCACAGTTTACAAACCAATTTGTTTTGAGTGTTTCCTCTCTTTCGTCCAAAAGTAATGTTTCTCCCTGCAAAACATGTGTGCACTGAGAGCACCTCCCACATTTGTATGTTTCTGTTTTTCTCTTATTATGTCCCTTCCTTCTTGTTTCTAGTAACTCTTTAATGTTCCTCCCCTTCCTATAGGTGAATTTTAAGGGATCTAATTTTTTTTTCCAGGCCTGAGTACTTGCTAAACCTATTCCATTGGTTTAAAACTATATTTCTGATATATCCAGTATTGGCACTATAGTTTAACACATAATTACTACTCCAATTGATGGAATGTTTTGTTATTTCCCTTCCCCCCTCATCACTGATGGTGATTCACCCAAAATGGGGGCAAATTTCTTCCTTCCACGTGTGGGGCACCGAGAAGGTAAGTTTTTTTTTTTTTTTTTTTTTTTTTTTTTTTTTTTAATTATATATTTGAACTTTCAAACTTCGATCATATGTTGTTGAACATATGGGATTCGAAGTTTTGTTTGAAAGTTTGATTATATAATATAGACCCTCTGGCACACCTTACAATTCTTCCAGAGGTTTTCCAGGGGTGATGTCCCCAAAGGCCATTTACTGGGGGATGCAGGGTATGTATTGGAACCAAGGCTGATGACGTCCATCAAAATTGCAAATACATCCACAGAGTAATGCTATAAAGAGGCACATGCTTGAACAAGAAACATAATAAAGCATGTGTTTGAGCTGCTAGTCATGGTGTCAGTTCTTAGGTACATCAGGGGAGCCCTGCAGTACAATCCCAGTATTGTACTAAAATTATTACAGCCTGTATTATCCTACACAATATCATACTACAGAAACAGCTGCAACAGGAACACCAAGGGGTAGGAGCACGCATTCCACCACTCGCCACATCCACATGCAGGTGATGAATCAGAGAGGAAACAATGAGCTGCTGTGGGTATAGGTAGATGTCAATGTATATAATATGCCCTTGTCCTGGCCAACAGGCAATGGATATTGCACATGCTGACCACCTAAGGGGTAGACATTTCATCCTATTCATACAAACACACATTGATAGGAAACGGAAAGGTAGACCTTTCTTTGGAAATAGACAGTCAGTTTGAATAGTGAAGGAGTTCAGACCTCTATCAATAATAAATATAGAGCAGTTATTCCTTACACCTCTAATAATACAGCTATTCATGCACTGATACTTAATAATTGGAAGATACTAACAGCTGATGAGAAGCTTAAACAAAAAGCAGGGGAGACACCTTCTTTTATGTTTAAGATTAGTAAGTCTTTGAAGTGATTGTTATATGATGAGAGAGATAAAATGCCTAAGATTGAGTTCCAGAGAGCAGGTATTTTCTTGCATAGACGTTGTAATTTTTATTCATATATGGCTCATTCAAATAGGTTTGTTCATCTCACCACTGGAAAAATATATGAATTTAGCCATTATGCTGATTGTTGTACTAGAGATGTGGTTTACCTTGCTTCATGCATGACATGCCCATTCTTTTATGTAGGCAAAACTAATCATGCATTGGGTGAAAGAGTTAGGGAACATTTGTATGCTATAAATAGGGAGGATTAAAGTAATGCTTTAACCAGACATGTTTATAATAAGGGTTCAAGACATAAGTTTTCTTTTTTGGTTTTAGAAATTTTATATAAAAGTTCAGGGCTAAGTGATATTAAAATTTGACAGAGAGAACAGAGACCAAATGGATTTTCATATTACAAGCTGATAAGTCAGTTGGCCTCAATGATAAAGTATCAGTTAAACCGTTTTTTAAGAAATAGACCTATTAACACATTAGGGTTGCTCTTATGTAATTTATTTGAGTAAGAAATGTTTTTAGAATTAATACTCAGTTTTATGTTTGTATACTGCTAACTACTGGCTTACATTTTAGTAGTAGTGAGAAGCATATTTTCTATTAGAGGTTTTTATGAATGAATATGTAATTTGTAAGTGGTTTAACTGGTGAGTGAGTAACGGATATTCTGTTTCCATTATTATGGTTTTGAGTTATTTATTGTTAGCGATTGGATGTTTGTTAATTAATAGTATTAGTTCATTGGTCTGGTTATTAAGGTAGACCAAACATGTTTCTGTTATCAGTGTATTAGTTAGATGTTTCCATTGTTATTTCATTGAAGTCTGAGGAAACATCTGATCTAACACATGAAAGTGCTTACTTGTATTATTTGTTTTATTTGTTTTTTTAATAAATCATTATCACCTCTATCATGTTTGTTACCTCAGTGTTTGTGGAAATAACAGCTTAAATCCCCTATTAATTTTGTGAAAGGCAACTGTGGATCTGGTGGGATTATATATTTGGTAAAGTGTGTGTTCGGGATGTAATGGATTTTATGCAGGTAAAACTGATATGGCATTATGAAAGAGAATTTATTAACACAATTACAACATCAGCAAAGGGAACCTTAATAATGCCCTGGCTATGCACATGGACAGTTGTGATAAGTACAAAAGATTCTTGTTTGGTATACTGGAAATAGTATAAAAAGATCCTGGGGGCCATTGGTAACATTTTGTAGAATATAGGGATGCAATGTGTCAACTTAGGCTTATTGCAATAATGCTACCTGGTTTGAATGACAGGACTACTTTACAACCTGTACTTAAACTTAAAGCTATGAAATTATAAGGGCTAAAACTATTTTAATTCATCCAATTTTTTAATTCATTTTTTATTTCAATTTTCTATCCACTTGAAGTCATTCACTCTTTTAACTACATCTCTTAGATGTTTTTACTCCAACAATACAGAGGAGGGTAATAACAGCATTTTTATGTTGGATTATTTATTCTTGAATTCATTTTATTAATTTCTCACTTTTTAAATGCTTTCATGCCTAAAATGTGGACAAAGCATATAGCACCACCTTTTAGTAATTTCAAGATTTTTGAATAGTAACTTACAAATTACTTTTATTGTAAATATTGTAATATTTTGGGCGGCCGCGGTGGTGCAGCGATTAGTGTTGTTGCCTCACAGTATCCTTGGCTGGGGTGTCTTCTGTGTGGAGTCTGCATGTCCTCCCTGTGGTCGCGTGGGTTTCCTACAGGTGCTCCGGATTCCTCCCACATCCCAAAGACATACTGTAGGTGGATTGGACACTCTAAATTGGCCCTAGGCGTGAGTGCATGTGTGTTTGTGCCTCCTGTGGAAGGTTGGGTGCCGGGCTGGCAACTCGACACTGTAAAACTCCACTGCCAATCATGAGCAAACAGGCGATCCATTGTGGCGTCCCCTAACCGGGAAAAGCCGAAAGAACAAGAAGTAAGTATTGTAATATTTTGCATTTCTTAGTTCAGATGAGGGGAAAAAACAATAATTTTTGGATTGCAGTATTTTGGTACCTCTCAGCGGTTTTAAGGTATTTTAATAGTAGTTTGTGTAAAGTATTACAACTGAACTATGCTTCATGTTGTATTGTCCTTATTTATTTTCAGTTTTTTAATTCCTTAATTTTTTAAATTGGTTTCAATTAACTCAGGGTAGATTGGGTTATATAAGGAAGAGGAAATTATGTTACATTATTCTGATGAAGTTCCACGGGTGGGACAAAAGTGCTTAATCTATTTGTTGTTTTTATTTTTATCTTTATTAAAAGTTCATTCTACCAGGTTTGGATGTTTATTTCGCCAGGATTTACATCAGTGGTGGTCTATTTGTATTGTGTTCTCCTGCAGGAATGTAGTTCAGCACACAGTTGACTTTTCAGTTGAGACTAGCCCTCCTTTCCACTGTTGTTGTTGAGTTTTGTTGGTTACTTTGGCACAGTGGACACCCCTCATAGAGGTTAGTCATAATACAAACATGGTTTGTGGTTTAAGGAAAGAGTGAGACATTTAATTTCAGTCACCTTACAAAGCACAAGCACACTTAGTGGCATTACACAGTGGTCAGCAACATGAATGGCAATGACTGCAAAAATTCCTACCTGTTACCTGATTGTCTCCATGGTACAAGATATAGAGCTAAGAAAGAAAGAAAGACCATAAGTAAAGTGGGGTCGGAGTCCCACAGAAGTTGTTTTCCTGAGGAAGTGTCATAATGAGTATTTATACAAGTAATATATGTTCACTATTACCTTTTACATTTGCACATTGCCTACTTATGCACAAATGGGGTTCACTAGTTAAAGAAAAAATGAAAATTTTAATTTGATTTGCCTTCCTTTGTGCAAACAGTCTCAGCAGTAATGCATGGCTGTCAGTACTCTGAGCATTACTGAGTGTGGAAAATACACCTGCTGCCTAGATTTTTCTGTGGCACTATCTGTTGCATATCCATCTGTCTACCCCTTCTCCTATATAAGTATGCAATATGTCCCTATCATGTAAATTGTAAGGTGGGCCACAATTGATATAACTGTCAAAAATCAGTTCCTACATGACACCATTATATTTTAAATGTCCCACATTTTCTTCAAACAGATGTATATGAATTCATTAATTATTGTCACTCTATATCTTCTCTGTTTTAATCTCATGCAATTCATATTACAGAGCAGGACATATTCTGATTGAGAAGACATGTCACACCAACACACCATTAGGATGTTCAGGAATGTGCCAGGAGAGTACCTCCTACTTCCTCTAAAGCCCTGTGTCTATCATCACCTCCTCTGTCTCATTAGAATATACCATAGCATCTTTTATAGGATGATGGATAAAATGGTCATCTACTATAATATAGAAACTGTCCTTACTGTGAATAAGCATACTGCATGCACTTTAAAGTATATCTGGCCCTACACAAAAAGTTTGCATAACTGATGAGTCATACTAATCATTTCAAAAGATGTACCATCCCTTGTCATTTGTAGCAAGCTTTACACACAATTAACTTGTGACTTGCAGTGAGGCCTACAAAACAACTACTAGTTGTACAAGTGTACCGAGTAAGCCTTATTGATACATTTTGGAGAAGACACATACTTTAGTGTAGTCATTGATAGTCACATTTGCAGTCCTGATCACATTTACTTAGCAAATAACATCCTGAAACCATTTTCAAAAAAAAAAAAAAAAAAGAAAATCATTTGCATTTGAACTCTGGCTCACTTCTGCTCTGGCCAGGTGCTCAATGCTCTTACACCCTGTGCAACAGAGAAAGCTACATAACATGTGAATTTTCCACACTCAGCATTATCTAGAGTGCTGCTGGCTGTGCATCATTAGTGTGTATGTTTGTGCAGAGGAAAGTGTTCTACATTACATTTATTTACTGTTTCCTTAAGCATAGAACCACATTTGCTCGGTGCTTAATGTCGTGCAAATGGGGAAGGCAAGGTCAACAGTTATTTTTGGAATAAAACAATGGCCAATACATTGCAAAGATAGACTACAACATGCACAGCATACTAGCTGCCAGAAATTTCTCCCATAACATATCTTGCAAGCCTGACACCTCAAACAATAACATCACGCAGATGTATTTTGCAATTAACCCCGATCAGGTCAGTTACTGTATGTTCCTTTTGCACACAGTATGAAAATGAGCACCAGTGGACATGGCTACTTCACAAGTCCAAGTTGAATTCTAAAAATTTGAATAACGCATGCGATAATACTCTGTCATCGTCCATGAACACCAACTTCTTGGTGATGTGCTTTGTGAGGTGTATAGCATGTCTAACTCTGGTTACTGGGCTGTAATTCTCCAATAAAAGGAAATGCATTCACAAACACAAGAAAAGGGCAGTGACATGGGTGCTTGACTGAACATGTACTTTTTGATATTCATGAGGCCCTGCAGCAATGCACTTACAAATGATATATTGGTACTTGGGCCGTTGTCAAACAGAATCTAGAATTACAGAGTGTAACTGCATTGTTCCATTTCAGATGGGTTTATAGTCACACTGGACATTGGTCAATCATAATCATATCCCATTGATCTTGTTAGTAACTTGTATTAATGTGGATATTCCTTCATCCGAATATGAAGGCACATAACTCCATCATTACACTACTGCTGTTGCTAAAGTGTGTGTGTGTGTGTGTGTGTGTGTGTGTGTGTGTGTGTGTGTGTGTGTGTGTGTGTGTGTGTGTGTGTGTGTGTGTGTGTGTGTGTGTCTGTCTGTGTGTGTGTGTGTGTGTTATCTACACAGCTTCCTGAAAAAACTGGTACATCTGTCTACATTCTGCAATATACATCCATTATTTATTTATTTATTTGTTTGTTTATTTATTTCCAGTTTGATGACCGGGGAAGTCCACTGGGCCAAGCAGAGCCCATTTTCAGTGGAGGCCCAGGGCCAAATCCTCCAAAAGCAGTTAACAGTGTATAACATGAGTACAGTATGGAATATACAGTATACAAAAGCATAAATATACAATTTAAAACACAAATACAAAATCAGGGAGTATACATTTAAAAACACAAATGTTAATATATAGCTAAAGTCAAAAGTAATACAGAGAAAATAATTAAAAGTGCAAGTCATAAAGTGTTTATACAAGTTTAATGTTTATTCTAACAACAATATTAGTGATCAGAGGTGATAGTAGATGAGATAGAAGGGAGGTCTGAAAGAGACAACAGTGTAATTTAGGTGGGAAGGAAGCAGGAACAGCCCCAGTTTGAGGTAAGGTACGAATGGACGAGAGATTTGAAATTAGAGTAGTTGTGATAGCTTCTTTCAACTAGGTTTTCAGGATGCATTTGTATGTACTTTTGCAAATTGCAATCATATCACAACTCCTGGCTTTGCATACAAGTCTCATAACAGTATATGTTACCTGTGATACTATGATGATTTTATCCTCTGTAAAGTGCACTGTAAGACTGTTAAAATCAGACTTCTGTGTTGCACAAGCACTAAGTATTGTGTTCTCTAGCTTGTGTAATTAGATTAGTAGGGTTGCTAATCTCACTGCAGTCAATGTGTGAGTATGTGTCTATATCTGAGAGGGTGTGTGCATAGTCAGACGAACAGGAGTCCAGGTCATTCTTCCCTCACTCAAGTAGTATTCAGAAGATACTGATACATGACTCCACAGCAATTTCATATAACCCTCCCAACATCTTCTTCTCAGCATATACTGGTGATGTCCTCCTCTATAAAGTACACTGCAACACTTTTAAAATCAGACATCTGTGGTGGTGCAAATGTAAAGTACAGTGTTCTCTAGGTTGTGTAATTAGACAGGGGTTCTAATCTCACAGCAGTCAACTTGTGTGTGTGTGTGTGTGTGTGTGTGTGTGTGTGTGTGTGTGTGTGTGTGTGTGTGTGTGTGTGTGTGTGTGTGTGCATATGCGGTGTGTCTTTACACTAGGATGTGAGTCCCCATCTATGTCAGACACTCCTCCCAACATCTTCTTCTCAGCATACAATAATGATGTCATCCCCTATAAAGTGCACTCTGACACTATTAAAAACAGACTTGTGGTGTGGTTGCGCAAGCATTATGTTCTGTGTTCTTTACTTTCTCTAACTTAGATAGGTAGGGGGTTCTAATCTCACAGTAATCAACTTGACATGTTCATTCAAGTATCAGTCTGGAAAAAATTTACACTGCGATACAAGTCTACTTCTGTCTCAGACACTCCTCCCACACATTTTCTTTTCAGCATACACTAATGGCAGCATCCCTTATAAAGTATATTGTGACACTGCTAAAGTCAAGAGTGTGGTGACACTAGTCTTACTTTGCATGGAATTCAGCTTGTATACCTGCACAGGTGTGGTATTTGAATCTGACCTCAATCAACTGGTGTGTGTATATGGTTGGTTGTATATTACAGTCATTGTATGATGTGTTGAATCTTTTTCATTTGACTCCTGCTCAGAAGAACCTTTCACATAGCACCCTAAATCCAACATCCCCTTTTTCACTCTGTCCACATAACGTCTTTTCTGCTGAACAATAAAGATGTCATAATCTTAAAGAAAGATGCATACCCACATCATGAATCAGAGCCCTTCAATGACCTTCTGCAAGCCATCTCCAGACCACTGGATCATGTGTGACTGCTAATGATGTCATGGGATGGTGCACATGTCACATATGCACAGAGGCAGTTTGTATTAAATCAAACACATACACACATATGCACATACACTAAATATCTTACATCACGTAGCTACAGCAATTTTTGTTTAAATGGTATAATAATGGTTAGGATTTTATGCCCTCTTGGCTGTTAGCGTATTAATGTTGTATGCCCCTATGAACATTACACATGTCAGTGTTGTTGTCATCTGCATGTGTTATGTTGAGGTGTGGATGTACTGTAGCCCTACAACTGTGTATTATAATCTGTGATTTCAGCTATTGTATTGATGGCCTCTGTTGCCATTTGGTTACATTTTCCTTCCTTAACAGCTGTAGTAATATGCCTCCTGAGGACTGTTGACATGGGATGATGCTATGTATATTATTGCCATACTAAGGAATGTATTCTTGTAGTGAAGTACATCAGCATTCTACACACTTCTCATTTAACCATCACGGTGACAACTACAGTATGGTACAGGTGTGCATGCATATACCTAACATCTGGAAATGTTATCTGACATACAGCAATATTACAGCATAGTGATTACATAGGCACATACGCCTGGGTTCATTCACATGTTATAATGCTGTTATACAGACAAACATATGACATGTTGGGACTCACTTGCAACCTTGGGGAATTCATTGCATGCACTATTGTGCTGCTATTCACAAGGATTATACAGGTGTTACCCAGCAGCATTGTATGAATGCCAATATTTGTGTCATTAACTGATTTACATGAGCTGCATCCACCTCAGTTGCCATGTGTCCACATATGGTGTCAGGGCCCTCAGACACACATTTCTACTGATAAGCATATAGGCATATGATATACAACTGATGTAATGACATGAAACAGACAGAGTTCTACAGTTGTGTTAACAGTCCCACTGTGTCACATGTGATTCCTAACCAAGGTTTTATTGGGAGGTGATGTACAGCCTGAAGTCCAACGGTAGCATCGGTCCAGCTGTAATGTGCCTGTACTGAGTCATGGATGTACATCACATCAGTATTACCACGTGATACTTTGCATGAATACATGTGGATGTATGAAAAGATTTCCTGGGAGTATAACATTCTCACTGGCAATGTCAGGGGGCAGTAAAGTGTGGCAAGTGTTGAGGTTGGATATTTACTTATAGATGGTGTTCAATGTATTGTGTGGTATGTGTACAATATCATAGTGATAGCTTCCTCGATCGTTGACACTTGACTTTGTACTGCTACTTGCTACTTCTATGCATGATGTACTCTCCACAGGAGGTATAGACAGCAGTACATACTGTGCTATGTACACACATGCTTAATGTTATGCTACTGACTTGTCAAGAAGTGTGCATATATTGACATACCCTATCTTGGGGATATTGCCATATTTACCATGACCTCTTCCTCTTTATTCATTCCTATCATTCATGTCTGTGGCCATTTTCATCAGTACACTTTCCCTGGCAGTGTGTGCTTTTGTATTTGCCCTTGCCATTTACCCACCATTATTTAATTCTGTAAATAATTGCTGTAGTGTACCTTGCACTGAGTACACTTCTTTTCTGTGGTATTACTGCTGTTACTGCAGTATTTTCATCTCTGGTAGTTATTGTGGCTGTCTGCGTGATTTTATGGAGCAGGTTTGCTTGTAGGAAAACTTGAATACTTCATATTCCTGTGCTCATTTTGCTTTGCATGGTTTCCTGTCAGTGGCACTATTGTTGGCCATGAACATCTTGCTCGTATTTGTGCAAACAAGATGAGCAGCATGAATATGCAATTAGCACTGCTGCTTATTTTATTATTATGTAAACTCCATGTAGGCTTTGCCTGAAGCCTACACAGAGTTTATGGAACTTCTGGGCTTGTGTTCTTACTATACACACCTCTCTCTATATATATATATATATATATATATATATATATATATATATATATATACATATATATATATATATATATATATATATATATATATATATATATATATATATATATATGGGTCTACCACTAAAATGGGTCTACTTCTAAATTTCAAACTTTCAAAATTTCGAAGTTTTTATGGTTGAGACCATAAGATCAAATCTTTCAAATATGAAATTTAAATAAAAAAAAAATGTTTATGTTTTTGCAGAGGAGCAAGGCCCCCAGCACCCCCCCACTCTCTGCTTATTAAATATACCAACTCCAAGATCACACTACAGAGAGGAAAACAGTATCGGTAAATATACTGTTACGCACTGTATGGTGATCTCCATTTAAATGGTTCAACGTTTCAAAACTTTGATCTTATGGTCTCGACCATAAAAAAAGTCAAAATTTTGAAAGTTCGAAATTTAGAAGTAGTAGACCTATATATATATATATATATATATATATATATATATATATATATATATATATATATATATATATATATATATATATATATATATATATATATATATATATATATATATATATATATATATATATATATATATATATATATATATATATATATATATATATATATATATATATATATATATACATATATATATATATATATATATATATATATATATATATATATATATATATATATATATATATATATATATATATATATATATATATATATATATATGTATATATATATATATATATATATATATATATAGATAGATACACACACACACACACATATATACACACGTGTATGTGTGCATTTATAGACATTTTTTCATGTGTCTGTGCCTGCATAAAGGTAAATTTCTGATATAATGGTGCAGTATTATCAAAGAAAAGTTGATGCTTTAATCATTGACAAACAAGTAATTAAGATCACAAAAAAATAAATAAATTTATTTCAGACTGAGCCTGAAAATGGTCAGTACTGATCAGTGCACTACCCCAGGAAACAATTATAAATAAAATAAAATAATATAATATAAAATATAATAATAATTTATTAATATCTTGCCTTTCATTACTAGGAATATCTTGACTGGGCAAAGTCCTTTTCAGTGGAGGAGGCCTGGGGAGACAAACTCCAAAGTACTTAACATTTGCACAGGTACTTAAAATAAGCTAACCATTAAAATATAACCCTGAGGTATTATATAATTGAACAGGTATAAAGTTAAGTACACGGCATACTATTTGCAGCATGTGGAGGCCACACAAGTTTATAAATATTCAGCCTTATTTTACAATTCATGTGTATAGTCACATTGACATATTAGTACACAGACAGAAGGTTTTATCCAGTTATTCACCTGAGAGCTTTAAACAGGAGACAAAGTGTGAGAACTGTGGGATTCCTCTATGTTTTGACTGCATAAAGGGGAGACTTAGTAATGGCACTGATAAAAGGTCAGGACTATTCTGTTGATAATGTATGATTTCATTAGGATATTAAACTATAGATGGGAGAAGACTATAATAAAACAGTGGCTTAGTAATGTGGTTGTTACGAATGCAGGACTATTTTGTTGCTTCAGCAATGTATATGAGTATGGGCAGTCGCTCTTATAATTTTTACATTGTTTTACAATGAAATATACTAGGAAATGTTCTTCCTTTCTGAGAAGGGAGCAGGTAGCTCTTTAATACTACACCTGCATACTGGACACCTACACACACATATACACAAATATATATGTTAATATTACATTATTATACTTGTATATATAGAATATCTATAGACAAATATATATAAATGTATGTGTGTATATTTATAGACACATTGTTTAAGCAAAGTAAAAGTTTGACATTGTGATGGGATATTATCTATGAAAAATAATGCATTAGCCATTAATGAACAAGTAATCCAGATTACAAAGAAACATAAATCATTAATAATCTAGAAGAAAATATACTGGGTAATGTTCTCCACAAGGAAAGGAGCAGGAATCTCTTTAATACTGTACACGCATTCTGGGCATTTTCCATATATCTATAGATATATGGAAGAATTATTAATATTCTTTGCAGAGAAATGATTGCCCCATTCCTTGTCTGAGAGGTTTTGTTAAATAAGCAATTTGTATAACACCAAGAATTCTAAAATTAAAGAAATTTTTATCTAATCAAGATAGCTGCAAACATTTTTATGCTGGTTTAGAAAGAGTGCTGACCGAGTTTGTTAAGTTATGCCTATTAGTAACATTTTATATTTCAGAAACAGGTAAAATATGATACATAGATGATTTTATTCTTTTACATTCAGTATGGCATATTTTTCTTCAACTTAGCTTTTGTGTCTCAAATAAAACCACTTTAGGTTATTTGCACTCATACCCATTAGACTATAGGTTAGGAAACAGATTTGAAAATTCATCTCGACTGTTGACTACTTCACTAGGGCATTCATTTTCTGCCAAGTGACACTAGGTCATAACGATTCCCCATGGTGATTATAATTACAGCAACTGTCAATACATAGCTGTAGTAGAATTTTGACAAGCCTGCCTATTTTTGTCAGCTTTTTTGACATCTGTTATGTAATAATAGTGCATGTAACAAAGCAGCAATTTCTGACCAATTACCTGCAAATTAAATCTCCACCCCATCACTGAAAATTCCAGTGAAGCTTTAGCCTGCAGGAATAAAACAGGCTAAAGGCCAGAACAGGTTAATGAGTGCCGTGAAAGTATCACAGAATGGCAACTTGATGTCGTTAAAAATAAAGAGAAGAACACAAGTACAACAAATCAATACCCAAGTTCATCTTTGCTTTCAGAACTGGCTTGTATGTGATGCTGTATTAATTTGGAAATCACGCATCTCTGTGCTGTCACATGCATTGTTTTATGCTGAAATCTTTAACCATCAATTGAGGTTTGACTTTTGCCTGCTACATGTTTAAAGTGGTTTCAAGTCAGAAAATAGTGTAAAGACAGTTTGAAGTACTAAATCGACTATATATATTGAGATTTAACAAGTGTTAATGGCAGGTGGACTGGACTGTCAAGAAGTGAGTGCTCACTGACACTGACTATTCAGGAAATGAGACAGTTTATTTTTTCTGATTGCATCATGACTTGATACATATATATGTCATACAAAACGTGAATGTTTATCATTTGCTTTAGCGGGTGGTTAGAAAAGGAATTGGTCATGGAAATTAAGAGACATTAAAATACAACACTCAATCTCATAAGTAGTACATTGAAAATAACCACAAAAATACTACAAAACATTGTAAAGGACTCAAATTGGAGTATTTTATAACCTGTATACTCTGTTATATGTTTTGGTAAATATTTTCCAACCGTGTTTTCCTTCAGGCTTTCAACAATAGAATTAATTTCTTCTCTCTGGCAACTGCTTCTTGTAAAAAATACTCAAAGAAGATGTGGGGCATATTCACATATGTTTCCCAATGTCAAACAAAAGTGAACCTCTTATGCTTTGCATAATGTATGTTTTAAGTGTATTTCTTCTCCGGCGAACAGGCTATAGAAATAATAAATGCTGTAGACCAAATATACTTTTTATGTAGCCATGTATCTAGTTTTTTTTCAACACAAAAGCCAAAATGCTTTGCAATCTGTGTGAATTTCAAGAGTATACCCATACTCAGAAGTTTTGAACCTATTCATATCAATGACAAAGCACAGCAAAGTCCCTGGTAGTTTATTTTTCTTGCTCTTTTTTCTTGCTTCTTGCAGAATAAGTGCAAAAATGCACAACTGAAACAATATTTTATAGAGAGGCTGGAGGGAACCATTTTGTTTTTCTTATGAGCGTATAAAAAGGTTTTAAATAAAAAATAATCCACCTATAGAGGACTTATCATGTGAATTTTATAATACTGTGTTGACATAAGGCATTAGCTTAGAATTCGTTCCTCTGAAAATACGAGTAGTCAGGTTCGTTGGTTTGATGAATGCTCAGATGCAAGTATGAAAATCTAACCATGCTGTCCATTTTACTTCACTCCCCCACATAATGCCACACTGTGTGTGTGTGTGTGTGTGTGTGTGTGTGTGTGTGTGTGTGTGTGTGTGTGTGTGTGTGTGTGTGTGTGTGTGTGTGTCTGCTTATGTCTGTGTCTTTGCATGTGTTTGCATGGATTTCAGTCTCGGTAATGCTGGTATTGTTAACTACTAATAGTTTTAATTTGTATTTACATGTAGTGATTTGGTCAAGTGCATATTTTTGTTGAGGAATATAATTTAATGTAACTGTCCCACAGTAGTGCAAAAATCATTATTCTAACAGAACCAGACAATAATGAAGTCTGAATTGTTAAGATGTGTTGTGTTTTGGGATTGTGGTTTATTTCAGGGATTCTACATGTATAGTACTATACTGGCCAGTGGCAGTGTGTGTTTTGGGGGATCAAAGGATAATACAGTAAGGGTAGTTTCACTCTCCCTACACTGTTGTGTCATCACAGAGTGGGTATGTGTAATATTTCCAAGGGTTTGGTGGGTATAGCTATACACATGAAGGGTGCAGGGACTCTTGTCAGTGACTATTCACAGTGTGAAAATAGCAGACTCCAAGTCAGACTACAGACCAGTCACGAGTGGAATCCCACAGGGATCGATCATGGGTCCTCTCCTGTTCCGTATCTACTTCTCAGACGTCCAGGCCAACACAAAGCGACTCTGGCTGACCAAGTTCACAGTTGTTTCCAATCTGGGAGCCATTATTAACTCCTCAAGTATTGCAGACATCCTACAGAAAGGCCTCACTGAGACCAATGACTGGTGGCAAAACCATGGCCTTAAGCTTAATGCCAAAAAATGCGTCGTCATCCCTTTTGGTAAAAACTCAGTTCCCACTAAGTACCATATTGATGGGAGCCCACTGAACACTGAAGGCGTTATAAGAGATCTGGGGATGCAGGTTGACAGCAACCTCTCCTTCGACCACCACATCTCCACTGTGTTCAGAAAGTCCTTCTATGTGGCACATCTCATTACCAAGGGTTTTGCATCCAGGAAGAAAGAGGTCATCATCTCTCTCTACTCTTCCCTCATTAGACCAATCATCGAGTATAATGCCCCATTTGGCATGTACCTCACTAGACACCTGCAACAGCTGGAGAGGCTACAGAAGTACCTCACGAAGAGGATCCTAGGCATTAAACACATGTCCTACACAGACAGACTCAAAAGACTCCAGCTATTCTCTGTCTCATATCGCCTACTTAGAGGCGATCTCTGCTTGACTTACAAAGCCATATCTGACCCAGCTCTGTTAGAAATGCTACATCTAAAGAAATCCCAATCCCTCCACACCACATGCTCCAGAGACCTCCACCTCATTACCACAATCAACAGAACATGCTGGATGGACAGGTTCCTCATCCAGAGATGGCCCATGCTCTGAAATAGACTTCCCATACATGTCAAGCAGATGACCTCACTGTCCCTCTTCAAGAGAAATCTTGATGAGTGGATTGGTAATAGAAAGTTCACTCCGGGATCAGTCCAGTGGCTCTACTTGACAGAGGCACTGGGAACTAAGGTCGGGTGGTACGATGCTAAGCTAATCCTATAGGCTAGGCTTGTAAAGGCTCCAGGGCCATTAGCCTAGTACACATCTGTAAACCTATGAACCTATAGCTACTAGCTATCCTAGTTTCAGTGGGAAACACTAGAGACTATTTAACATAGCAGAAAAATAGCAGTGAGACACTGAGAAAAATGTTTAAAACAGCAGAAAATCAGCCAACCCTGTTTGGTTTCATTAAGGACTGATCATGCTTAATCTACCTGGTACAATACTTTGAGAAGGTCATCAACCAATGGACAAGGGCAAAACAGTGCATACTGCCTATCCTGACCTGACCAAGGCATTTGACTCATTATTAGAATCCAAGAAGTTAGGATAGGTGAGTTTGCCTTCAAATAGTGGATTTTCACTAGTGAGCCCCTCAAAGTTCTGCTCTGGGTCTGTTCTTTCTGGCATCTACTTGTCTGAAGTGAAGGCCAATATCAAGGGCCCCTGGCTGAGTAAGTTTGCAGATGATTGCATACTAGGTGCAATCATAGAACGCTGCCACGATAGTAATGGTGCTAGAGCAACAGTATTAAACTCAGTAAAAGTATGCTTTGGGAAGTCAGCTACCCTGGAAGCAACCACATTGATAACACACCCCTAAGAATGGACCCATTAGTCAGGGAGTTGAGGAGGCACATAGACAATAACCAGGCCTTCAACCATCATGTGTCTATGGTAGTAAGGAAATTATTGCATATTTCATAGCTTATAAGCAAGGGTGTGCCATCTAGGTCCAAGGATGTCATCATCTCACTGTACTTGGCCCTCATCAGACCATTTATGGAGTACAACGCCCCCTTCCGTATGTACCTGGCAAAGCACATGCAACAACTGTAACATCCAAAGAGGTTCCTCACAAAAAGAATGCAGGGCATAAACAAAAGATTCTACATGGATTTCCTCAAAGCTCTGTCCCTGTACACTGTCTCCTACAGACGGTTGAAGGGTGATCTATACAGCTAACCTTTGACGCCACTCTGATGAACCTTCATATCCATAAAACAGATAAGGTCAGAGTTACCTGATCTAGGGACTTAAACCTTGCTTGTGGCATAAATATGACATGTTGGAGGGACAGGTATGGGTCTCAGAAATGACCCCTTCTCTGAAACTGAGTTTCTATCCATGTGAAACAAAGTTCTTCTATAACATAATTCAAATGTAACTTGAATCAGTGGATGGGGAATGAAATATCACTCATGGCCTGACACCTGTTTCCCTAATGAACAGAGGCAGCTTGTAAATGCTGGAAGACCCAAACCCATAGCCTATGTATACCCCTTAAAATAACCTTAGAGCACAAAAAAATATCAGTAAACAGTAAGTAGGCTAAATATGAAAAGTGATGATATACTATAATATCATGATAAGCTATAGTCACATTATGTGAAAAGAGCAATATTGAATTGTAGTCTAAAATGTTTATGTACATACAATTGATTGTGAGACCAATTGCAAAAGATGTTTGAAAGGTAGTGATAAGAAATGTGAAATAGTGTACCAGCTGTAGCTTTATGTGGGTGGGATGAATGATGAAAAAGGTTTTTTGGAATAATAGGTATAATTTCCAGGGGGAGTGGCTGGGGAATTGGGGATGCGAAGGAAGCAAAACGAGTCACATACCCTCCCCCATCCTTGTGAGTGGGAGTTACGCTGTCTGAACATTAACAGACTGGAGCTTGCAAAAGGACACAACTCCAGTCTTCATTTAGTTATGAAACTAAATTACCAGAGAAAAAATTATGGCAACCCCGCACTGACCAAAAACCGGAGGGGAAATGATCTATTCAGCCAAGCAGTAATGTTAAATGCTACTCCCATTGCAAGATGATACTCTCATGACTACTGTGCTCCCAACGAGGCCATGAGTAAAAAAACAAAAGTCAACCTGAAAAAATGGGAAAGAAGACTGTACAGCAGTAATACTGGGTGCCTGGCAATCTACTGGTATTATGATTGGTCCTTTGTGGGGGAGAGCGGGTGTAAAGTTGGCACCCCCCACCCCCCATTAAGGAAACTACAGTAAAAAATGTCTCCAAAGCCAACTTCATGCTTCTTAAGACAGAAGTAGTGAACATCATGATACCCATGCAGATGGACAATACAGTTACAACTGCTGAATCCTACACAAATGCACTCTATAAGCACTTACATGAGTGCATGGATCGTGCTATCCCAAACAGAACCAAGATGCTATCCTTCAAAAAAAGGAAGCCAGTCTGGTGGTCCCCTGCCATAAACAAACTGTACAACAAAAGGAAGAATCTGTTGCAAAAGGGAGTAAAATCCCATGAGTGGAGGAGCTCGCTGGTCAGCCTCAGTAAGAAGCTGAGATCCCTTATAAGATCCTCCAAAGCTAGCTATGAAAACAAAATCACCACTAATTCCAAGGACAACCACAAAGCATTCTATAGCTATTTCATGAATATCGATGGCAACACCCAGATCTGCTCTGAGTTACAGCACAAAGGCAAGAAAATTATAGAACCAACTGATATTGCCAGCATCCTGGCAAATAGGTTCAGTGCTAACTTTGCCACCCTCTCACCCCCTAAAGGGCCAATATCTATACAGGAAGAATGCAGAGTCCCTGTAATCACAACTACGCAGGTAAAAGCTGCACTCTCTAAAGCCAAAAACACAGCATCCATGGGACTGGACAACATCCCAGGCTGCGTTTTACATGAACTTCAGAACGAACTGGCTCCCCACTTAAGCACCATGTTCAATAATAGCCTCGCATAAGGCTTTGTGCCCACTGAATGGTGCACAGCAACAGTTATCCCACTCCACAAAGGGGGGGCCACCACTGATCCTGGGAACTATCTTCCTATTAGCCTGAAAAGCTTGGTCTGCAAGGCTATCAAATGTATCATCATGGAACTCATAAACAAAGACATTGGTAACCTCCAAACTCTGGATCCCACCCAGTTAGGGTTTGTGAAAGGCAGATCATGCCTCCTGAACCTGATCAACTTTTTTGAGGCAGTCACCAAAGCTGTGGATGAGGGTAAGGTGGTTCACACAGCCTATCTTGACCTCGCCAAGGCTTTCAAGACCATTCCCCACTCTGGAATTATAGCTAAACTCACTAAACTATGTATAAATCCCTACATCACAAGATGGGTTGCCAACTGGCTCACTGACAGAACCCACACTGTAAAAGTTGCAGACTCCAAATCTGACCTCAAAGCAGTGACAAGTGGAGTACCACAGGGTTCCATCCTGGGACCTCTCCTGTTTGCTATCCACTTCTCTGAAGTACAGGCTAACTCAGAAGGCCTCTGGCTAATGAAGTTCGCAGATGACTGCAAACTAGGAGCCATATTCCAGTCCCCAAATGATGTGGACATCCTACAGAAGGGCCTCGCTGAGACAGATGCCTGGTGTCAGAGCCATGGCTTCAAGCTCAATGCCAAAAAGTGCAGTGTCAACCCCCTTGGTAAAAACTCTGTACCCATGAACTGCCACATAGGCAGCAATCTACTTAACACCGAATGCATAAGAGAGCTTGGGACACAGGTGGACAGTAGTCTCTCCTTTGATAGTGACATCGCCACAGTAGTCAGGAAGTCCTTCTACATGGCACACCTCATCATAAAATGATTCTCATCCAGGAAAAAAAGAGGTCACTGTTCCCCTCTACTCGACACTCATTAGACCCATTATAGAATACAACACCCCTTTTGGAATGTACCTCACAAGGCATCTACAGCAGCTGGAAAGGCCACAGAAGTACCTCACAAAGAGGATTACTGGCCTCAAACAAATGCCCTACACTGACCGCCTCAAAAAACTCCAGCTTTACTCTGTAGCATATCGCCTACTCCGAGGTAATCTCTGCCTAACATATAAAGCTATGTCAAACCCAGAGCTGTTGGACATGCTACACCTAAAGAAATCCCAATCCCTCCGAGCTACACATTCTAGGGACCTAAACTTGTCACCACAATAAACAGGACATGCTGGAGGGATAGATTCCTGTCCCAGAGACTTCCCATACTCTGGAACAGGCTACCCATCTATGTCAAGCAAAGTTCTTCATTAGCACTCTTCATGAAAAATCTTGGTGAGTGGATAGGAAATACACCCTGGGGATCACTTCTGTGTCTCTGCTCGACAGCGGCACAGGAAAATAACTTTCTTGGGTGGCATAAGCCAGAGAACCTTGTTGGCTAGGCTTACATAGGCCCTTGGGCTGATAGACTAGTACCTACCTATGAACCTATGATCCTATGAACCTATGAATCTGTCAGCCAGTATATTGGCAATATCTGTTGGCTCAGTATAGGAGGTACCATTATGCAGTAGCTCAGAGCAAATTTGGGTATTGCCGTGAAGATTCTTTTCATAACTATAGAAGGCCTTGTAGTTGTCTTTACTATCTGCTGCAATTCTGTTTTCATAGCTAGCTTTAGAGGATTTGACGCGGGATCTCAACGTTTTGTTGAGGCTGATAAGGGAGTCATACACCAATGCATTGTATGAACACAGTCTTGCGACTTCACCTTAAATGAGGATGAATAGCCAATATCTCCCACTTAAGGTGTCTGCTTACAACAATAAATGTCCAAGCAAAATAAAATTAAGCAGAAACCACCAGGCTGAAATAATTGCAATGATTAAAATCAAGATAATATTTAATACAATGAGCGCTTTTGGGTAACACCCTTCATCAGAAATGCAACATCTTAAAACACACATCAGATTAAATACAAACTGCAGTTTAAAACAACCAATCAGCATCAATAATTTACTCTCTATTTTTAACAGCCGGCTTTAAAGGTATAACACCATTTAAGCCTGGATACCAATCTTCTCCTATTTCCAAAATCCATTGTAATTCATTAATTCTTCACCTTATTCCGGATCAGTTTCCTCCTTCAGTTGTAGAGTTTGTTTATGGCAGGGGACCACCAGATTGGCTTCCTTTTTTGGAGGAGAGTGTCTTGGTTCTATTGGGTATGGTGAGATCCATGCATTAGTGTACGTGTTCATACAATGCATTGGTGTATGATTCAATGGTCATGCAACTGTTCTCCATTTGCATGGGTGCCGTGAAGTTAGCCACCACTGTTTTTAGGAGCCCAACGTGGATTTCCCTGGTGATTAGTTTGGATTTCCAGGGTAATTAGTTTGTGGTCGGATCTAACCAGGGAAGAGGTGACTATTGGCACAGAGCAATGGTTGCCCATGTTAGTAATGACCAGGTCAAGGATGCTACTACCTCTAGTAGGGGTAAGAATGAGCTGGTCCAGGGCACTGGAATTAATGAATTTCAGGAAACTTTGGGCAAGGGTATTGGTACACAAGTAGTTTTCCCAGTTATTGGAGGGGTAGTTGAAGTTGCCCAGTATGACAGTGCTAGGTTGGACCCTAATATTCTCCAGGGTGCTTAGGAACATGGACTATGAGTCTTGGGACATGGTTGGGGACCTATAACAGGCTAGGACATGAATCATTGTCTTACCCAATGTTAGCCGCATCTGAAGTATCTCTGATGCATTATGTTAACATAGTCCAGATCCAGGCCTGCTGCTTCTGGAACTGTTTGTAGTAGTTTGTTTGTTCTGAGCACATTTTCCAGGCCATCTTGGATTAGAAGGGGCTTATCTGCACTTTTGTGAAAGAATCGTGTTTGATTGGCACCTGACTGGTAAAGGGAGGCCAGTCTGGGGCTTGGAATAAGCATCATAACTGGTCCTTTTGAATTTTGTTAACGTTTTTTTCATGTCTTAGCTTCTGGTATTTAGACTCTGCATCTGAGCAGGTTTCTGCTTGCTTGCACATCACACAGCACCGTGCACTACCTCGCAATTGTGTTCCAAGGGCAGACAGTTAAATTCAACAAATTTTCCCTTAAAACCCAGGCAGAAATATCCATTAGCCAAGCTTCTCCGTGATCGGTTCTGAAAAGCCACTCCTAGTGACAACAGTCTTCAACCTAGCACTATGGACAGTTGGACTATCCTTGTTTCTTCTGCCAACCTTAATAACTTGGGACTTTTGAGGCAGTGTAGCAATTGCTTCATGTACACAGACAACCCTCTACTAATAACATAGTCTAGTACAGATTGTGAGAGCTGTATTTACACCAAGAATCTAGGATTTATGCTCTCTCTCACTCAACACAGTAAGACACAGAATGTTGACAAGGTACATATTCACATAGTACCACTACTCATACACATACCATTACTCATGTACATAGTACACATCAAACGCATAAAACCACATATGTGGAAGTTGTCTCGAAAAACTTACCAAAACACCAGAGACCTCCAAAACACTTTTGCTACAGCTGACACAGTCTCCACAGCACTCATGACAAATAACAACACCAGTGTCTCACCCACCAATTCAGTAAGACGTAACACTCAAAAAGCAAGTTTTTGTGTCATTGTAGACTCGATAGTGAGACTCACAGATGTCCCACTCACCAGGCTGGCCAAGAAGAACCGTTATGACTCTGTCATAGTTCATGTTGGTGTGAATGACCTGAGACGATTTCTCACTGGACTATATGAAGAGGGACATGGTTGAGCTCTCAGAGTATGTGTCCCAGGCAGATATGTCCCTAGCCTTGTGCAGCATATTAACCTCACCTAGAATGCTGCCACAGTATAAACAAAAAAAAATCGATTGATTTCAATAATTGGCTTAGCTTTTGGTGTCATTCCAAGGGGTTCGAATTCCTGTCTCCCTGAGAAGCCATGGTCGACAAACCTTGCTGCTTTGCCAGAGATGGTTTGCACTTGGCACCCCTCAACGTTCAGCTGCTGGCAAAGGCTCTGGCATCCCCCATAGTGCCTTTTTTTGGCAAGGTCTCGAAAACAACATTACTGATGTGAAGTTACACAATCAGAACAAAATAAGTGTTGTGCTGCTAAATGCTAGGAGCTTAAACCAAAAACTGGACTCCATGGAAGCACTTCTGTTACTAGAAGGTGTAGATGTCTGTGCAGTCACAGACACCTGGTTCAAGGCCTCAGACAGTACCTTGGCCCTGCAAGGCTACAATGCCTTCCACACCTTTAGACTGAAAAATGAACGTGTGAAAATCAAAGGAGGTGGTGTTTCAATCTATATTAGAGCTAAATTCACCTCATGTCTAGTTAGACTGGACAATTCCATGGAGTTACTCCAGGTCTAGATTATGGTTGGTAAGACCCCCATTCAAGTTCTAGCCAGTTATAGATCCCCCTCCATGGGTCACAACACACAGGTAGCCTACTAAACCAAACTAAAGACAATCCAAATTTGACCGAACACACTGGTTATGGGGGATTTCAATTATCCCAATAAACTACCAAAACTTCATGCAAGTAAGGCCATGTGCATGTAAAAAAAAAAACACTTGCTATACACCAAAACACAAGCCAGCACTCCTCACACTACGGTGAATGGAAAAATAAATAGCACATTTCCTTACTAACCAAACATAGCTTTATTCCACCAAAACAGCATACTTAATTAGCCTTCATCAGTGCTTCAATATCAACAACCAGTGTTACAAGACTTAAATACAAACCCCTTACAAATGATTAGTCTCTTACAAATTTTCATTAAATCCAGGAGGAAAAAAAGCTCCCAGCCTAATAATCCAACATTTGTGCCAGCCTCCTTTATTATCCCTGTTTAACACATTCTTATTAATAATAACAAAATGAAACCTTGCAGTTTTATGCTGTAAAGTATGTATATATAAAGCATTGGATCCTCTGGTACATCTAATGTCACTAAGATGTTCTGAGTTTCAATGAGAGTGAAGTTTGTCTGACATAAAATGATGAACAACTGCATGTGGCTAAATATATGACACAATCTGTATCACAATTCCCAAAATATTAATTTGATACACCTTTGATGTGTTAGAAGGTGAAAAGCACTCAGCCTTAGGAACATATTTACAAAAACTACAATGACCACAGGGATGGCAACCTTTCACTACTGCACCCCTTAAAGTCAACTGCCCAACATTGTTTGGTTAATTCACCTTTCTTATAGTGATTAAACCATTCACCTAAAGTTTTGCCCCATTCTAAAAGAAAAAAGACATCTGCCAGGTAATATATTTTTAAACGATCATCCACCAGTAGACTGTACCAGTATTTTTTAACCAAGTCCATAAAAAAGCTAGTGTTGCAACCAAAATTTGTAATAAACATAGGAGGTCCAATCATATACTTTCTTGGTTGGTATTGTAGTAATTGCTCCCTACCAACTTGCCTTATTGAATCACAGACATTCTGTATATTAGATTGCTACAGTCCCCTATCCCAAACCCTCCTCAGCATGTCCTGCATTTCAGTATTGTATACCAGTTTGGAAGAACATTCTTTTTAATCTCATAAACTGAGATTTTAGTATATTTCTTATAATATGTGGGGGTGGAAACTACTCACTTCCAAAAGAGCACCTTAATGATAATAAATGGGGTATCCAATTCAGCATACATCATGACCCCAGACAGATTACATTCGCAGATGTCCTAGGGACTGTGGAGGAAGATGGGACTTTGAGTTGTCGCATCTTTAGGATATTCCCAGGTAACATGTAGTTGTTCAGCATTTTATGTTGGACAAACTTCACTCTCATTGAAAATCAGGATTTCGGAACATCTTAGTGACATTAGATGTCCCAGAGGATCCAATGCTTTATATAAACATACTTTACAGTATAAAACTGCACAGTTTCATTTTGTTATTATTGATAAACTTGTGTTAAACAGGGATAATAAAGGAGGCTGGCACAAAGGTTGGATTATTAGGCTGGGAGCTTTGTTTCTACCTGAACTTAATGAGAATTTGTAAGAGACCCGTGATGAAGGCTAATTAAGCCAAAGCTGGTATGGTACTGTGGTGGAATAAAGCTATGTTTGCTTAGAAAGGAATTGTGCTATTTATTTATCCATTCACCATAGTGTGAAGAGTGCTTGCTCGTGTGTTGGTGGATTTCAATTATCACACATTCAACTGGGAAACCTACTGTAGCCCAAGCTTGCTAGCACAAATGTTCCTTGACTTTGTGAATTCAAATTCCCTGGAGCAAATTGTCCATATCCCGACAAGAGGAACAAACATTCTAGATTTGGTCCTCACCAACATGTTGAACAGGAGCACTACTGCAACTGTTGAACCCTCATTAGTTAAAACTGACCACAAATCACGCCCTTTTGAACTGACACCAACACCAGAACTCACAAAGGGTGAAAACGGGACAAAAAAACTCACCCAAGCAAGCTATACCCTCCTAGGTAAAGGTATAAATGCATTCCAAACCCCATCCCAAGATGAAAGTGGTAACTACACCAAAGCTTACACTAAAGCCCTATACAATCACTTGCATACATGTATAAACTCAGCTGTACTGGATAGAATCCAAGCCAGAGCTCAAAGTAAAAACAAGCTGCCATGGGTGACTTCCAGCATCAACAAACTCTACAATAAATGCAAAAAGGTTGTTGTCTAAGAAAATAAAGACAACGACTCAACAATGGAAAAGCACCCTCCTCAGTATTAACATGCAAATAAGACAACTTGTCAAATCCTCCAATAACTCCATTGAGAGAAACCTAGCAGGTACTGCCAAGGATAACCATAAGGCTTTTTACAGCTATGTACATGACCTAAAGGGTAGGACCCAAACATGTGCAGAACTGGTGGCCAATAGTATCACACACACTGACCCGCCAGAGATAGCAAACCTGCTAGCAGATAGATTTGGTGAATATTTCACTCCCATATCCCCTCCTAACTTACAACAAACCCTCCCCCAAACTACCCCCTACCTTACATATCTAAAGAGTAGGTCCTCAAAGCCTTATCCAAGGCAAAGAACATGGCTTCTATGGGATAAGACAGCATCCCAGGCTTTCTTCTAAGCGGGCTAAAACATGAACTAACATCACCACTAAGTACCCTTTTCAGTCATAGTATAACCATGGGCTTTGTTCCCACAGAATGGAGGACAGCTACTGTTATTCCCCTCCACAAAGTTGGCCTAGCAACAGGCCCAGGGAATTACAGACCCACAGACCTGACCAGCCTTATCTGTAAGGCCATGGAATACATCATTATGGACCTCATAAATAAAAACATAGGAGACCTCCAAACCCTGGATCCTACCCAATTTGGCTTTGTGAAGGGCAGATCCTGCATGTTAAATCTGGTGGATTTCTTTGAAAGTGTGCCCAAGGCCATTGATGAGGGCAAATCTGTGCACACAGCATACCTCGACTTGTCAAAGGCTTTGGACACAACCCCACATTCTTTGAAATTATGCCCAAGGCCATTGATGAGGGCAAATATGTGCACACAGCATACCTCGACTTATCAAAGGCTTTGGACACAACCCCACATTCAGGCATTACCGATAAAATTAGCAAACTGAATATAAATCCCTTTGTTGTAAGATGGGTTGCCAACTTGCTCACAAATCAGACACACACTATAAAAGTGGGTGATTCCACATCAACCATCAGACCTGTTACCAGTGGAGTGCCACAAGGGTCAGTGCTGGGCCCCCTACTGTTTGGTATATATTTCTCAGAAGTTCAGGCCAGAACTAAAGGGTTGTAGTTAACCAAGTTTGCAGATGACTGCAAACTAGGTGCAATCATTGAATCCCCAAATGATGTCAGTATACTCCATGATGGTCTCACACAGACCAACAACTCATGTATTAGTCATGGTCTCAAAGAAATGCATCATCATTCCTTTCAGCACAAATAATCTCCCTTCATACAATCAAATAAATAACAATGCCTTAAGTACCCATTAAGTGGAAAAGAACCTGGGATCACAGGTTGAATGTGATCTTAACTTCAACCACCACATGTCTACCATTGTAAGGAAAGCTTTCCACATATCTCACTTGATTAGTAATGGCATTGCATTGAGAGCAAAAGAAATTATAACCCCCCTATACTCGACACTTATCCAGTCCATATTTGAGTATAATGCCCCATTTAATATGTACCGTACTAAACATCTACAGCAATTAGAGAAACCTTAGAGGTTTCTAACAAAGAAGGGACTCCAGCATGTGTCTTACATGGACCGACTGAAATCCCTGTCACTATACTCCATATCATATAGACTTCTTACGGGAGACCTATGCCTGGCTTACAGAGCAACCCAAGACTCAAACCTAATGAAATTACTTCATATCCATAAATCAAATGGGTCTAGACTACCCATTCCAGAGACTTAAATATGGCCTGAAACTTAAATAGGACATGCTGGAGGGGCAGATTTATCTCCCAGTGACTGCCACTTCTTTGGAACAGCCTACCAATTCATGTGAAACAGAGCATCTCTATGACATTGTTCAAGAGGAACCTGGATGATTTGATAGGGCAGCATAAATTCTTACCAGGGATAGTGCCCACAACCCTCCTGGATGTGGGCAGTCATCACTAAATACAATCTTGGGTGTTGACTAGTACTTCTATGGTATAACATTGGTTTCAACAGCTAGGCTTAAAATGACCTTTGGATCAATAGCTTAGTAATCTTCTATGATTCTATGATTCTATGAAGGTTAGTGTTAATCATTTTCTGATGGTGATTCTTTCCAAGGCTTGGCATATAACACTCTCAGACTTCTGGGTCTGTACTTACCAGAGTTTGTAGATGGCCCACCCTTGTTCAGAGGGATAAAATTCCAATTCCCAATTCACATGGCATGGTGTCTGCTTGGAGGCTATGGTCCTGATAAATTGTGTTTCAAACTATATAGAATGCATCCTGGGATATTATCAGGACCCATCGATGAGGTGATCTTGACTGTGGAACGTGCATTGAGAACTTGTTTCCTATTGATAGTTGGTGGAGTTATGTTCAGGGGTATTTGCTGAGGGGTGCCTGGGGGGATAGCGGGTGGAGATTGGAGCTGAATTTGATAGCCAGTAATGTGCTTTAACGTCCAGATCAGTGTAGCTGGCTCCATCTACAATTAGTTCTGCACATTGTTGTGTGCTGCCTTTCAAGTTACTGGCAAAGTTAAAGAAAACCATGTGAATGTCATTGGTCTGGGAGGCTATTTGTACCTTGCATTTGGCTTTGGTAGACTTGATTAGCCATCTACATTGCTATAATACAGCCTACTGATATTGGAATTCCACCAGGGTAACTCATTTTTTGAGTTTGTTCTGTGTGTCTTCCTGCTGGGTACATATGTCTCTATATAGCTATTAATATGATTGTACATGGTTTCTGTGAACAATTCTGTATAGGCAGCAGTATTTTCAGGAATTGGAGATGGCTTTAAATTTGGCTTAGTTCTCAGTTGGTAATAGAAAGTTTACCTTAGAATTGTTTCTAAAAGTTATAGAATTAGCTGGGGCCTTGAGTTTTATTTGTATTTCAAAGGAGACAGTTTTATGACCTGATCTTACACAGAGAATATTAGACTAGGGGAGGGGGTGCAGCATTCTTCCATGTTAGTGCGGTCCAGTATGTTTTCTTCTGTGATGGGATTATGGACTCTCTTGTCCTGAGTACATCAACACCAAACATTACCTCAACCTCCATGACAAAATTTCGTCCCCTGAACTCCTCAGAGAACAAACTTGTTATCCTCCTTATGCTGTTATTCACCAAAACCCTGACCCATAGCAACTTACAATGAAAGTATGCATTATAAACAATGAAAGTATGCATTATAAACAATGAACGTATGTGTTATAAACAATGAAAGTATGCATTATAAACAAAGTATGCTTTATAAACAATGAAAGTATGCGTTATAAACACTGAAAGTATGCATTATAAACAAAAATCGGCACAAGTGAAAACCTTTTTAAATCAACACAACCCATTTATTGTGGGTATCACTGAATCCTGACTAGGGACTAGATTTTCCTTGAATTAGTTAACAATGCACATATGTTTTACGAAAGTAGACCATAAACACAGACCGGTGATAGTGTAATTATACTGGTTAATAAAAACAGTATGGTCAGCCTAGCTCTTATCATTAACAGTAATGCCAACAAACAACAAATATGCTAAAAGGTCATTGATTCTAACTAACATATCTAATCACATGAAAATCTATAGCACTACCCTCTACGTACCCTCACCTGCTGCTATAGACCAACTTGCCAAATGTCTGGATACCATCATCCAGGTTGCATTGATGGATGACGTTGAAAATCACTCAGGTAGGAGTAACATCATGATAACTGGAATACAAGAGAGAGAGAACAACAGTGAACAGCAGTTAACTGAAGCAATTTGTAATGCAGTTATTACAGGAGAGATTTGTGGTACATAGAAATCAAGAAATACTAATAGTCGAGATACACAGAATGGAGTGGCAGCAAGTAGCAGCTAAAGGCAGACCCAGGTATGTTTTAAGATATTTCCATCCTCAGCTGTGAAAAATGAGTTAATAAGGCAAGCAAAAAAGGACTTAAAAGTTATTGCATTTGCAAAAAAATTCATAAAAATGGTTGGGGATTACTTGGAAGTACTCTTTAAGTGAAGGAAAGCTATGCTGGAGGTATTAAATGAACTAAGAATAAGAATTAATGGAACAGTAGCGTGGTTAAAATACTCTAAAATTCCGGGAATGGTTTAGCCTACACAATATGGATGACGTTCCAAAGTTTAAAAAAAGGGTATCAGAGAAACCTCAACAACCCAGGCAGTAACAATGGGAATTGTCTGTCAGACATGGACTAGTAGAGCAACTTTAGATGTAGCAGGGGTGATGCAGGGACACTAGTAGGACAAGCTAGGTCAAACACTGAGACCCCATGAAGAAGACAAAATCAGTTAGTACAGAGGGATCACATGCCAGTGAAAGAAATGAGCAAGAAATAAACAACATACAAAGAAAACCACAAAGAGATGAGAAAAGAGACAATATGGTGAAAGGCAAACAAGTGGGAGTGCTATATCAAAGGGACAGAATAACTAGAAACCTCTCCCATTGGAGATTTAGGTACAAAAACAGACAAAGAAACAGAGATAGAGAGAAAGACAAAGGAGCACCTTAAGAAGGTGGGATGATGATGTGCAGGATACCCAGCTGACTCAGACGTGAACTGATAGACAAATGAGAGACTAAACATGCTGGATATAAGCATGTATGATAGATGGCAGAGTCAAAGAGGTAAAAGGCAGGACTACCAAAGGACTGAAAGCGATCACAGTAAGAAAGAAGCAAAACATAAGTGGAAGGAATGGACAGTGAAAGACAGATGATGATGGACAGTGCAAGAATGATGCATTACATGAATCAAATCCTTGCCTTGAGAAGCAGGCCCCAGGCAACACAACATGAACACCTTACAAGCAATGGTTTGAACTGTCTTAATTTATGGGCTATGATCATACCGCTCAACTGTATAGATTTTTGCCTCATATTTTTGGTCTGTTCCTCATAAAAGTTGTGGTTTTCTAGCAAATTATTGAAGACTGAAGTCACTAAATAATGACAGACATGAGTTTCAGACTTTATACCCTTCAGAAAATATATAATATTGCAAAACCTGTTATTCTAACAACTTTCTAAGTTTATACAAGCAATTTTTCAATTCTGTCCCTATTTTTGGGCATTTGTCCTCCCATTCTTTCTGTCTTTGTTCAAATTTCTTGCACTGAGACGTTGAGAGGTATGGCTATGATGGGTAATGCAGTCAAGGGGGACAAAGGAGCAAGCCCTCAAGGTAAGTGATATATCTTTCATAACTAGTTATTTATGTACAATAAACTGCCTAGTAGTAGATGTTACAACTGGGGATATGAAAAAGAATGTATGGGGGAAACAGAAAAGTAAACAACCTAGAGATAAATGTGAAATAAAGGAACAGAGGTGTATAAACAGCATAGTAAAGAGCTGTAAAATTGTTAGAAAATGTTAGATTATCGCAGCGGACCAGATTAGTGAGCAACGGTGGGAGTACAGATGAATGAATGAATGGGAATGCTGTAACATAAAAAGGCTGGTATATCAGTACAGGGTTGGCATGCAATGTATTTGTGTGAAGGACACTGCAAAAGAAAGAAAGTCTTAAAAGACTATGTCCAGGGCAAACCCATGTACATGCAACAGCCAAAAGGCAGGGATCCAAGGTCTGGGGATTGGCAAGTGGGGTCTCAGTGTAGTCAACTGACAAAGAACACAATTTTCAGCTTGGAGGTTAGGCCCGATGAAAGGATTATGCTGACTGCCAACTGGGAAAGCAAGGAGTGGTTGCAAAAACAAAAAGGAAAATATAAATAATTACATGGAACATTGGGGGGTTTAAAAATCATATAAGAAGAATAAAAAAAAATACAGGAAAAGGTAAAAGGGATGGGGAAAATGTTCAGTTCCAAGAAACAAACTTGAAAATCAGACTTTGGGAGAAGATACTGTTTATGACTACACAGAGAAAGAAAAGGACAGCAAATTAATTTTGTTGAGTGCTTCAGACAACCACAGTGAAAGTGATAAAAAGTGGGAATAGGCAGATAGGTCATCTGGCAGGGAAGGATGAAAGGTATAGGATGGACAATAGGAAACATACATACACCAAAGAGAGATGAACAAGGATTGTGCAAGATTTTTTTACCTAATGGACACACACAAGAAGGAACTGAATAGATATAATAGGGTAGGGACTGCAATGTAACCACTGAACAACAGGTTTTATGGAAGGGGGAATATACAAATAGATGAGACAAAAGCTAGTCTGAAGAATGAATGAGGAAAGATGGCTGGATATTGAGGTAACGATATCAAGAGACACTACAGAAGGGAGCTGAAAGAAATGAATGTTGAAGGGAAGCACTACGAATCAGAAAAAAATCTATGAGAATGCAATTGGATAGTAAATTATTAAAAAGCAAGAAATTCAAATTAATACTGTTATGCATATGATTGCTAGTATTGTTAGAGTGACAGTGAACATGGTAGGTTTTAACTATTTTCTTCTAGAGAGTGTGCAGTTATTTAGAGTATTCAAAACATTGCATTGAAGGTTAGGACTGCTTCTAGAATAGACCATCTGATGGATTATGGGATTGATGTGAAGGTATCTGGGAGGAAATTTGTGAGATTATGGGTCCATTTATAGTTGTGTTTAACATGACTGTTGACTAATCAGTGAGTTTAACTGTGGGAGAGGGCTGCTAAGGGAGTCTGCAAGGGTTACTGCGATTATTTGTGAAATTCAGAGACCATTATCAAGTCTGGGGTGGAGGTGTTATCAAAAGTTGTATTATATCTAGTGGGTGAAGTGGTTAGCTGAATTAGATGTGGAAGTCCAGATAGTTAATATGTAAATTGAGAAAGCTGGAGGTAATAGTTTGCCAGTCAATATTTACATCTCTGAATATGCTTTTTTTCATTAGGAATGTTATAGGATATTCACTGAAGAGTGTTTATAGTGTTTCCAGGGGGATATAGAGAACAACAATACAAAGTTATTTTTATTTATTATTATTTAACTTGAGTTATGAACTGAGTATTTTGGCATTGCAGAATTTGACAATATTATAGTTGAAAGGATCGCTTTAATCCAAGTTGGAGTATAGGATGGCTATACCCCTAGCTTTTTGGGGGGGTGTGGTCTGTTTAGGATGTTGTATCCAGGGGAAGTATTTCAATGTCTTTTATGCTGTACTTTATCCAGGTTTTGGTATTGCCAGGATATCTGAAGTATGTTGGGCTACCCATGCATCACATTTTTTTTTTATTTTCTTACATATACTACAGATTTTTAAAGAAAATATGTTTAGTTTTTGTAATTTCTGTGAGGAAAGGGGTGTTGTAGCATTGGGGTAGCAGATGGCTTGCTGGTTGTGTTATAATGACTGAGATGATCTATATTTGGGTGAAAGTCTCCACACTGAAATGTTTCATGTGAGTACAGGTAAGATTGGGGTGTTCCTTTTGAAGCAACTTTTATTCTTGCTTTTACAATTTGGATGGGTATAATGCTATTCAAGAATTCTATATTTTTAGTAGAGATTGTCAGAATATTTGTAGAAGTATGGTGCAGGTAAAGCTTGGACATGGCAGCCTTGGCTACTTTTATGGCTGTTAGTTGGAAAGCTGATTATAGGTGTCACTGTGGTATGGTAGTCTATGAGGTGACATTGTAGGCTAAGAAATATAGGTAGAGTTGTGTATAACATCTGTGCAACAATAGAGAAAAAAGGATACATTAGGTACATAAGACAGTGAAACAGTATGAGGGATTAGATCTAAAGGTGAGATGAGTGAATGAACAATAGCAGGAGTTGTGAAGGGGTGGTGCAGTGGAGCTATAGGTGGAATATGTCTACAAATACTATGTGAATGTTAGGTGGAGGGAAAGAGGCAATGAAAGACACTTTGAGGGTAAATAATGATTGTATAGAAGAGTGTGAAATACTAGTACAGGTATTGGTGGGATTATTTGTTTTGAGGTGGAAAGGAGGAACATAGTATGTTTTGGGATGGAAGGTAATTGATAGAGTGGCAAACAGTGGGATGAGATTTAATTTGTCAAGTGTATAAGGGAAGCAAAAGATGAATGACATGACAGGCCAGGTGGGGGAGGGGTGGGTTTTACTATGAATACAAAATGGCAAAGGGGTGGGTGGCTGGGAATTAAGAGTAGAGTAGTGAAGTAGAATGAGCCTGAGCTGAGTGGGCTCAGCTCTGAAAACCAAAAATGCCTGCCAGAAAACAAAATCCATTCAAAGCAATCTCTACAGGTATGATGCTGATAAGTTAATATTATTATTCATGGGATACTCCCTTTCTATGTTGCAATATGAGAACATTTAGTGGAGCGTTTTATACTACTTGGTAAGGATTTCACTGTTTTAAGAAACTATTTGTATAATTGTAAAATATTTCACTGTTTTATATAAGTCTCTTTATACTGGCAGTTTATGACATGAGTTTGTGTAGGACATACTTTGAAGTATGGAGGTTGCATCCAGCCTAGTCACAGTGCACCACTGATCACAGAATATCTTTGTAAACTTGAGTTGTTAAGAAGTAAAAGCAAATTCTGTGAAAGTATTACCTTAGCCTGTTGTAATCATATACAAAATGCTCTACAGAAAGAAATCTTACATCAATTTATTTTCTTTTTTTAATAATCACTTGTTTCTCAAAAAGTTGCAGAGTGTAGTGTTCTGGAATGAGGGCGAATCAACAGGTTAGCTCTTTGAACTTAATGCCTGACAGTGTAGCAGTGCTAAAACAAGACAGTAATAGGTAATGATGAGGATAGAAAAGCCACAAAAAGATGAGCACAGAAAAACACCAGAGTTTTAGACGTGGGCAGAAGGCATACAGCAGACACTATGGTGTTAAATGTAGGAGAAAAGGTAGAATTAAAATGTAAAAATGATCACAAGTTAAGTGAATAAGGAATGAGATTAAATCAGATAATGACAGAGTTGACCAATAATAGCAGAACTGGGGGGTGGGGGGGTGGGAGTAAATGGAGTTTAGAGACAGAACAGCTGTGTCTCCATTTTAAACAACGCACAGACCACCAAGTTCAGGAGCTAAAATCCAAGCAAAGAGGGAGTAAAAAAAGAGCCAGTCTGGAATATTCTAGCAGAAGAGAAAATATAAAAGAAATATGTGTTACTATCATGTGCAAAATTGTAAGACAGATGAAAGTAAGATGTTTAGAGATCTAATAAGATTGAAGAGATAGAGAAAGAAAGGTGCAGAAGTTACAGAGATGAATGAACAAAGAAAAATCCTTTCTACTTGGCAAAGAGTTCACAGTAGTAAAACTAATAGCAGTATAAATACGTACATGACACCCAGACAGATAATTCTTGACCCTGAGTCCACAGAGTGCATGGGCCTCCAAATTATATACTGAAGGAAGTGGTATATATATATATATATATATATATATATATATATATATATATATATATATATATATATATATATATATATATATATATATATATATGTATATATTGTGTAGTTCATGTCTTATTCTTTTACTGACACAGTTGCATGTACTGCTGTTTTATTTGCTAGGACAATACTGCAACAGTAGAAGTCAATGAATGGGGGATGGGGCAGATGTTTAGAATCATGGACTTGTAGATTGGTAATTCTTTCCATACGTGTGCAGGGTCTTTGAGTTGAAAAATGTTTTCCAAGTGAAGAGGTCCATGAGTAATGTGCATTTCGATACTGCAGCAGTAGGATAACAAAGCTTGGGATAGGGGGACTCCTTGCCATAAGATTGCATTGCACACGGACACACATACATACACATACACACACACACACACACACACACGCGCGCACACACACACACACACACACACACACACACACACACACACACACACACACACAGAGTAAGTCAGTACACACAAATGAGAAGATAGGGATGCATGTGACTGGGCGGCAGTAACACTATTTTGTACGTATCCATTTTTGTTTTACTGACACAGTTGCATGTACTACTGCTTTATTTGCTAGACAGTCCATATCATACATTATACAGAGACACTTGTTTAAAAAAAAAAGAGCTTATGAGCACGTAGATATTGTTATTGGAATCCATTGATAAGATATACACATTACTATATATGCAAAAAGAAATGGAAGAAAGCATATGGGAGTTCATAGAAGAATTATATTATTGGCATACAAGCATTTTGGAGAGAGAGTGGGAGATGATTAAGGTTACTACTGTTATTTGTATAAATAACTAATAGATGTTGATGTAAATGAAGACCTTTTTGGCTAGGAGGACAAGAACAGGCACTATGCTAAGAGTCTAGCGCATAGGATTTATGGTGGGGTTTGAAGAACTTTGTACATATTAGTTGTCTAAAGAATGATGGTAAGGAAATATATTGTTTAGGATATGGATGTGGAAACAGGCAATTACTACAAGTATTGAAAGACTTTTGTAATGAGGCAAGGAATTTGTCTTAAGAGGTGTAGTGAGATTGTAACATTCTACTATTGTCATTATTTCTGGGCATTCAGTGCAAAATAAGATGCTGTTGCAACTTTTACTTGTGAGGATGTCAGGAAGTTAGGAAATTCAAGCCAATTTAAGGTTCTTATGACATTGCAGTGATGCATTTTATTGGTCAGATGGACAGCAGATTTATTTATTTTGCAATAGCTTTGCTCTAATTGGTTTAATTGAGTTTCTGGATTTTTTGGGGGGGGGATTGGAGTAGCATATATAGCATTGGTAGGAGGTAGGTGGTTGCTGCTTTTTTTTTTTTTTGGTGTTATGTTGTTATATATTGGGATTCTCTGTAGAGGAGACCCAGTTTATGTGGATTTGTTCAATTGTATTTTTTGTATGTGAATGCCAAATTTCAGTTTGTTGTCAATTATATGTGTGGGTGAAGAGCATTAGTTTATTTTACTTGGCATTGAGCAATAAGTAGGGTAGATTGAGCCATTTCTGTATGGAAAAGAAAAGACTATTGTATAATATTTTCTAGTTCAGAGACAGAGCAAATCATTGTGGAGTCATCTGTTACTGTTTATTTGTGACCTTGCCCAGTGTTGGATGCAGGTTGTTTATAAAGAGGTTGAACAGTAGGGGACCAAGAATGGAACCTATGGCACTCAACTTGATACAGGCATGTAAGATGAGAGAGCCATGTTAGCTCTATTGGATAAATAGCTGGTAAAAAAAAAAATAAAGTGGAGACAGACCAGTGTTAGTCAGGCTATTTAGCTGAACTGGTCTGGATATTATAAAGAATACTTTAGAACAATCAAGGAATATTTTGGAGCTTTTCTCCCGGGGCCTCCACTGAAAATGGACATACATCCAGTCAGACTATCCCGGGCAACAAATGAAAATAAATAAATAAATAAATAAATATAGACGTCACCAATTTATTTTGGTTTCTAAATTGACTGTCTGTGGCTAAGATTGACAGGAATTATGCTTTTGTGCTGTGACTTGGCTGAAAGCCATGTTGAGAGGATGACAACAAGCTGATATTTAAAAAGCTATTGCATTATTTGTGAAAGCACATATCTGTCATGGATTTTTGTCAGTAAGGGAAAATGGCTATAGAATAAAAATTGGATGTGTCACTGGATTGGCTGCCTTTGTGACATGTGATGATATGTGAGTTTTCCAAATGATAGGGATATGACTGTCAGAGACAGATTTATTGACGAGAATAGAGAACATATATGCTGTTATGCTGTGGTTTCAGCTTCAAGTTGCAATTATTTGTCTAGAAGATTATCAGCTGATAGGGTAGTAGGTTTCAGTTTGCTAAGTATTTTTTGGTGTGTTTCATGGAGACTGGGTGCAGTACAAAAGCAGGATATTTTTAAGATATATGGAATTGTATATTTAATAATTAGGGGAAAAGGTTCATGAGTAATGGTGAGGTTACCTTAATGAAATGAGATTAAATATGGATGCTACACTTAGGTCAGTCTTACTGGGTAGGATCTAGGTTGAGTGTTTTTCTGATATGAAGAGTTTATTGATGGTTGACCAAAACATTTTAGGATTTCTAACTTGGCATTCTTATAAATAAGAGAAATAGGATTTTTGTCCCTCTGAACTACCTTCTTGTTTAATTACTTAATACTCTGTATGTTTGGTATGAAGCAATTGAGTTGTCAGAGTGCCTCTGTTTCTAGGCTCTGTCTTTGTGTCTCATATACTTTTTCATTTCATAATTTAGCCAGGGTGCTGATTTGGCCTGGCCACTTTTCTCTGGGAGTATGGCTTTTAAGGATGTATAGTAAATAGAAGTTGAATATTTCAGCTGCTTTATCAAATGCTACAGCTTTTAGACTGTGCCAGTTACATGTTTAAGTGATGTCATAAAGTTGCTAAGTTTGATTTTTGTATATTTCTGACTGGATTAAAGTATGCAGTTTTAGGGATCTTATTCTGTTGTTGAATGACAGACAAGGGAGCCCGCAGGATTTTTTGCAGGGGGGGGTGCAAACCCAGAGCCCCGCCCACACAGCCCCACCCCCCTCCACCCACACACCCCCACCCCCACCCATGCAGCCATTCCAGTGTCTCATTACTTGGATATTTCTCCTCATTTGTCATAGACACTGTTCAAATCTCTCAGTGTACATACTGTTTTATGCTTTATGTCTACAATAATTACAGATATTTGGATATCATTTACAACTTTTATTTCAAATTTTATAGCACAAGCACTGATAGGCATTTACTAAACCTAAACAAAGAAATAATCTTACAATGAAAACAGACTTAGCATTAAAACTTCTCTACCTTTGAAACTCACATTCATTGAAACAGCATTGAAACTCACATTCAAAGAAAATGCATGTGGCCAGTGGCAGGTTAAGTTTACCTTTGGACTGTTTTCAAATCATAGGCCCTTGCATGCAATTTTTAGGGCCATGCAAACGTTCTTTGATTCACCTTACTGATTGTATGAATTATAATATATAAATTGAATTATATCCCTTGTATAATACAGCACCACTTGTTAGAGTGTGTTTTAAAGTTATAGTTTTGAACATTTTGCCACTAAGCAATGAAACAAAACATACAAACCAATAATGGCAAACTGCCCATTTCAGAAAATTTCAACCATAAAAGGCCACTCAAATGTCTGTCATTATGATCCACCAATATTAATCAATATGCACAAGCTCTGCAGAAGTAAAAGTCATCTGAATAACTCCACATTAAAGATATCTGAAACTAATGAAGAGGTTGTTGCTAGAAAACAACTTTATATTTCACTGTTTCATCTACAAATTCAGTGCCTGCTGTCCTCAAAGAATAAATTGCCTCTGTTACATTAAAAAAAAATAGTAAGCTGGTATATTGCAATAGGAAAAGGGCTGGACAGATTCATAGTTTCTAGGCATCTCATCCAGAGAACATCATACTCAGGACTGTAGCACCCCACCCCCTTAAAATACAAAATCAACTTGCTGTGGGACTACAACCTACAGCCCTCTACATCAAGATGCAAGGATGCTACCTGCTGTGCTACTAACACTGATTTAAAATTCTATACCACAATAGTGATAACATTTACTAAACAAAACAGTTGCACATTTTAAACAGACTTGGCATGAGCAGCAGTAATCCCTTGAAGCTCACAATTCCTTGAAAATAAATTCCATCTGCTAACTCTAACTAGGGCATTACACACACACACACACACACACACACACACACACACACACACACACACACACACACACACACACACACACACACACACACACACACCTCTCAATCTCTTCGCACAAGAAATCTAGACAAAGCCTGACAAAGCCTATATATTGTTGGGGACAAAGGCCCAAAACTAGGGACACATTTAGAATGTTACTAGAATAGCAGAATTTGTGTTAGAATGCATTTTCTAAAGGACATGAAGTCCGAAACTCAAATACATGTCATTTAGCAACTTTAATCCTTAGCTCATCCCACTGATTTGTCAAAAAAAAACAGAATTTTTATGAAGAACAGATCAAAAATATAAGGCAAATATCTTGACATTCTGTGAAAATCTGTAGAGTTGAATGGTATAACACACACATACATCCCCCTACCTCCTTAGAAAGTGGATAGGACAACAAGGTTTGCATTAGTATGCATTTTCTAAGGATATAAAATCTAAAACTCAAATGTTTGCCATTATTTTCTGATTTCAATCCTGAATGATTTGCCAGAAAAAAACAAAAAAGGGAGTACCATCACGATAAATGCTGGTGAAGCATGTTGGAACAGATGTACCAAACTTTGTGCTTTGCTACCAACTATGCAACTATTTGTTAGCTTCAGCATTACAGTTCCAAATGCTTAAGTCTCAATATGCGGCCTCTTTAATGATAAAGAATTTATTTTAAGAAACTATAGACTCATGCTTCGATCATTAAAGTAACAGCGGTTGCATAACACTTTCACAACACCGACATGAACACCACAAACAGTTGATGTTTAGTCTTCCAAAACACCATCCAAAATGGCAACTTTTTTGAACGAGCCAACCAAGAAAGGTGCAGACTATCACGGATCAGTTGTAAAGAACAAAATACAATAATTAGTTGATAAACTTGCACAAGCATGCCAGCAACGCGTGCTCTTGCACTGCCCCAAATGTAAGTTTAACGATCAGTTCAGTAGAACTTACAAGCTGATTCATCCTATTAAGAGAAGGTGCTACTGCTGAACTACTCCCACCAACAACCATCCACTGCTCCTCCTATTCAAAGTACCCTTCCACCCAACCTTGTACCTTTTAGCATATTTCTTGACCACTTTCATATCACTGCCTCCACCACAAACACTGCATTGCAATGTTCATATCTAATTCTAATCAACCTACACAACATGCTTCAAACTGTTTCCCATACAGATCACAGGACTTCATCTTCGGAGTTGGAAGTGGAGGTAATGGTTAAAGTATTTACCTCACAGACAGGAGGTACATGGTTTGAATCTCACTAAGGGAACTTGGCTAGACTTAAAATGGCATAAAAAAGAGCAGCTAGCCTAGTACTTACTTATGACTTACCTCCTTAATCTATCAGCAGACCTCACGTCTTACCACCATCACCTCACCTATGAGACTTTACACCATATCACCTTTCTTGGCTCTATCAGTAATAACTCACCTAGCCTCTTTTGCGTTGCTCCTGTATAATACATTACAGCATGCATTCAGATCTTTAAACTCTCTGCTTGAGTTGGGTTAGCAGTCAATTGTCTCAGAAAAAACATGCTGTCAAATGAATTCAGTAGCTTTAAAATCAAACATAAGATAAAAAATCAAATACTAATGGCTAAAAAACAGGTACTCAGTTTCTACCCTTTAATACAATGTCCATAGACTAGACAAAACAAACGAAAAAGTAGATGTTGCTGTAATTTATAAAACGTCTCACAAATTATTGTCCTACCCCACAATATTCCACAATTTCATAATTTGGAAATAGTTATCTCACTACTGAAACTTAATAACTATAAATCCATAGTAATTACAGGTATATACATTCTACATGGTAGCAATACTGCCACTAAAGACTTTCTCTGCTGGGTTTCAAATAAAATTGCACAGAAACATTTATCCTAAGTGACCTAAACATTGACTGAATGACTATTAGCTCAGCAGAATTTTCCAACGTCATACATCTGTATGATTTCACCCAGCGTATCATCTCTTCAACCAGACATAATATAATATCCATCAAAGATTCAGCATGTGACTGGATCATTACTTTGTCAACAAGTAGTATTGCAGCATTTGGTACCCTTACAGATACTATGAGTGGCGCTTTGCCTGTATTTGCAGTCAGCCAGATAAACATTCCCGGAAAAACCACACCATTATGAATACGTCAGAGATTTCAGTAAGTTCCATCCAGAGAACTTTAAAAATACCCTAAACACACTTTAACTGGGACATACTTAAAAAACAGCCCCTTGATGCTGCAGCTTCAGATTTTAATACAGCCTTTCTGAATATCTCCAGCACTCATGCTCCACGTAGAACTAAAAGAGTTAACTCAAACCCTATGCCATGGCTGTCCACCGAAACTAAACAAGTCATGAAAGATAGGAACAAAGCTTGGAAAACCTGGTCACAAAATAACTCCAAGAAAAAAATGCAGTATTATAGACATCTCAGGAATCAAGCCAATCATTGTATTAGATCAGGTAAAGTTATCTCACTACACGTCTTTTCAAAATAGAAATAAATATAATCCCAAGCAATTCTGGACATCAGTAAGCAATCTCTTCCATCCCGGACAAATCAGTATGAGAACCCATCCACTACAGACCTCAGAAATACTGTTGCTGACCAGTTTAACCACCAGTTCATTCATTCAACTGAATCATTACATAATAACAATAACAAACTCACATATCCATAAGTTGTATCACCTCCAAACAATGCAAACGGAAGGTTATACTACTAAGTTATTTGACGATCCAGTATGAATAAAGTGACCCGGGCCTCTAGCAAAAATACACAAATCAAAGCCAATTTGAAGTTTCAGCTTGCGGTCCTTCACCACCCCCTTGAGAGACTACACCACAAAAGGTTAGCATAAAAACAATGCATTGCAGGAAAGACTTGGCCTATGAGTTTATGCACCTGTTTTAAACCACTCAAGCTCCAAAAGTAGCTTTTAATGTTGTGCCATGACACAGAAAATGTCTTGGAATACCCTCTATGTGTACATAGTGTTGTGTCTTGTGTGCAACTAAATTCCCTTACCTGACTTGACGTGAAGAGAAGCAAAATAGCGAAACAGAGTGGGTGAGGAATTCCCTTACTTACTGCAGCATTCAACACAATTCCCTTACCAAACAACGTGAACAGTAATTTCAAATAGCATGGGTGAAGAGGAACATGACGTCTGCACGCACAGACTTGATGCGACCGGACCAGCAAGCTATGAGACAGTTCTTAAAGAAGAACTCCCTTAAATTTTTTTTTTTGGTTATTAAAAGAAAATTAATCTCCTGCCTTTTTTTTGGTTATTAAAAGAAAATTAATCTCCTGCCCACCCGCCCGTTCCAGGGGGGTGCAAGTGCACCCCCTTGCACCTGCCTGCGGGCGCCCTTGATGACAGAGGTGGTGTGTTGATCACTTAGTGAGTTTGGAAGTGCTCCATTTTGGCTAATTTTGGCTATAGCATTAATTAGTTAGCTTCCAGTGTAATTTATTTATTTATTTATTTATATTGATTTTATTTATTATTTATTTTATTTTACATTTGTTGACCGGGCTAGTCTAACTGGATATATGTCCATTTTCAGTAGAGGCCCAGGGATATAAGCTCTGAGGAAACAAAATAAAATCACTCATACAAAAAAATTAATGCATACAATGAACATTGCAGGTACAGTACAGAGAATAATCAAAGAGGTCATTCATTCATAGCATAGTGCAAAATATACAGACACAATTACTACAATACAAATGTAGTTGCAATACATCATAAAGAAAAAGATGGCAGCTGAGTTATACAATATATTAATATACAAGTAGTCATAAAGGAAAAGCAGGAGCTGAATTATACAATATATTAGTAAAAGTAGTCTCCTTAATGAGATTCTGAGGCTGTAAGTTACAGTATCTAGAAGGACAAGGTCAGTTGTTATTAAGAAAAGGAACAAGATTACTGAGAATAGGAGGGCAGGTTGATCCAAGTAAGAGAGCTAGTTGATCAGTCAGGTTTAGTACAGGGGCACAACCAGTGTGTTCTGAGGAAAAGTTTCAGTTTGTTTTTAAAGAGTGGTATAGAGGGAAGAGAGGAAAGTTCTCTAGGAAGAAGGTTCCAGGATTTTCAAACTGTATTAGGGAAAAGAGAGTCCCTAGCCCTGTTGTTTGATTTACAAATATTTACAAGAAGTTTATGTGATGATCGTAAGGTCTTTAGATTGTTGTAGGGGATAATGAGGGCAGATAGTATAGGGGTATTGGTAAGCTGGTAAAGGGTTTTATGGGCAATGGTAACTTGGTGGAATTTAAGCTGATTTTGTAATTCAAGCCATCATAGTTGCTTTAGATTAACACAGTGGTGGGTTCTGAAAGGGTTACCTGTAACAAATCTGGCTATGTTATTGTAGGAGTTTTCCATTTTATTAAGGTTGTTTTTAGAGAGATTAGTATATATGTGTGAGGCATAGAGGAGAGTAGAATTAGATGGGTGTGAGCAATAGTTATTCTAGATGAAGGAGCGAGGAAGGGTTTGATCCTGTAGAGAGAGCCTAGTTTTTTATTAACAGATTTTAGAGTATTGTTAATATGGGTGTTGAAGTTAAGGTTGTTACTATGGCAATACCTAGTAGTTTGGTAGTTGGATCTGGGGATATGAAAGTACCATTATTGGATGTTACTGTGAAGTCTATTGGGGGACTTACAAGTAGGAGTAAAAAGGAGGAGTTTAGTTTTTTGGGGTTCAGAAAGAGACAGTGTTGTGTAAACCATTGTTCAACTGTGTTAAAGACCTTTTGGGTAAGCGAGTGAAGTTCAGATATAGATGTGGCTGAGCATATAAGTGGGGAATCATCTACATATTGTATGCATGTAGCTTGGGGGATTGCTAGGTGAAGGTCGTTGATAAATATAGAAAATAGGAGAGGTCCTAATATGGACCCTTGAGGGACACCAATGTTAACGGGCAGATGGGTAGATAGAGTGTTATGCCAAAGCACAGCCTGCTGTCTGTTGTCCAAATAGGACTGGAACCATTTTATAGCTAATGTATCTAGTGACAGAGATTTGAGGATATTTATAAGTATCTGGTGATTTACCATATCGAACACCTTAGACAGATCTATAAACAGTGCAAAGGAAAGCATGTTGAGGTTACAGTTTTTGTTAATACAGTCAGTAAAGGAAAGGAGGGCAGTAGTAGTGCTGTGAGAAGGTCTGAAACCATGTTGAGAGTTGGAAAGTAAGTCATTTTGGATTAGGTGGTCTAGCAATTGTCTATGGATGCATTTTTCCATGATCTTTGCTAAGGGAGACAGTAGGGCTATGGGACGGTAATTGGAGAGTTCAGTAGAGTTTCCACCCTTATGAAGGGGGATAATATGGGAGACTTTCCATATTCTAGGGATGTGTCCTTCAGTGATGGTTCTATTGATGAGAATGGAAATGGGATAGGCGATGGATATGGCTGGCTTTTGTAGATATTCAGTGGGTAGTTGGTCTGCTGAAGGAGTGCATGGTTTCAGTTTTTGGATAAGGGTAAGAATATATGTTGTTGGGACTGGTTGGAAGAGAAATGGAGGGGGTGGGTTAGAGTTAGAGTTGGATATAGTTAAGTCCTGAGTAGATAACTGACTGGCAAGAGTCTGAATGGCCTCAGTGAAAAAGGTATTAAAGGCATTAGCAGTCTGCTTGGGATTCTCTTGGTCTGTGTCTTGCGGGTTTGGTGTGATGGATTGAACTGGGTATAATAATTGATTAATACTTGCCCAGAACTTTTGTGGTTTATTATGGCGAGTCTGCTGGAATTGTAGGTAGTAGTTTCTTTTGTCAGACAGTATAGCTTTTTTTAGTTTCATTTCTTAGTTGTCTGAAGTTTTGTTGATCGACTGGGTTTTTAGTTAAATGAGATTTATTTCAGTATTTATTTCTGAGATGGATTTTTTGCCTAGTTTCTTTTGAAAGCCATGGGGCAGATTTAGTTCTCATTCTGATATAGCGGGTTGGTGCATGGTGGTCTAGTATGACCAGGAAGTTAGAATTAATGTAATTAAAAGCTTCCTCCAGTGTGAGGTATTTTAACGGAGACCAGTTAGATGCACTTAGTTCTCTTTGGAAGAGATCGGGGTTGAAGTTTTTCTTGGTTCTTATTGTCCTAAATATGGTTGGATTAGGTAGATTGGTTTTAAGCCTGATGATGTAGATTAGTGAGTGGTCACTTACATCATCAGGGAGGGTTCCAGATTCATATGTCTGTGGATGATTATTGATGAGAATCCAATGTAAGGTACTTTCTTTCTTATTATACTTGTTTATCCTAGTAGGGGAGGTAATGGTTTGAGAAAAACCAAAAAGGTTAATATGGCTTGTAGAGTGGCTACTACTACAACACTTTCAATCAATGGTAAAATCACCTAGGATTATGGTTTCTTGGGGTAAATTTTGGGATAGCCAACAAAGGATATTCTCCATGGTGGTAATGTTATTGTCAGGAGAAAGATAGATACAGATAATATAAATGGATTTGAATTTGTTAAGTTGAAGCTTGTTAATAAGAATTTCAGCACTGGAGTCTTGAGGTGGTTTATAATCATAGGTAGTAATCTGTAACCCAGAGTTATATAGGATAGGTGCACCACCACCCTTTTTGGCTGCACGGTCAAGTCTCAAAATATTATAACCGGGTGGGATGACTTCATTGTCTTTAGTTACAGGTTTTAACGAAGTTTCTGTTAAACAAAGAATGTCAAAGGAGTAGACTTCCAAGAGAGCATGGAGTTGTGCAACTTTGTTATCAATGCTACGTATGTTGAGGTGAGCTAATAAGAGTGAGTTAGGTGGTTTGGTAAGGGAATGGATAGTAGAGGGGTTAGTATTGAGGAGTTGAATGGTAGCAGCAGTTGTTGGGCCTGCGTTTTGGTGAATGTCTCCATCTTTTAAAGAGAGGATTCATGTTTGAAGTCTAGGATTTGGGAATTTACTATATAGAGTTAGAGATTTTCGGGGATCGGGAGAGTTATATCTAATGTGGGCTATCCTATGGTATTTTGCTAGTAGATATCTGGGTGTAGATGTTATGTTAACATGGTTAGTAAAATAGGTAGAGAAGGAGAGGTAGATAGCTTATTGGGGTAGAAAAAGTGTGGATATATTGGGTGTTCATAACAGGTTAGCAGGTAAGCTAAAGTTAGAGGTGGTAGAAGTGTAAGTATGATTAACCTCTGTAAGAGGGCTGTGGTGGGTAGCTTATACATCTGGAAGAGTACGTTGTTAGGTTCTTGTTATAAGCTTGGAGGTATACTAGGTTTGGAAAGGAAATAGGTGGAAGGTGCGGTGGGAGAGATAGGGAGTAGTAAGTGAAAGGAGGGAATTGGAGTTATTTGGCCAATGGTGAAGGGTTTGTGATTGGTGGAAGAGGGAAGGGGTTTGGTTAGATGGTATAAGAGTAGGACCCCTGGGGTGGTTGGGAATTGGGGGTAGGGTAGGGGAGTGGAGTGAGCCCGCAGAGTGAACGGAGCAGGTAGAGACAAGTGAAGGAGAAGCTAGAGAAGAAACTATCAACAATGCTGGTAACTGAAGGTAAGTAGTTAAGTCGGAAGTGGGAAAGATCAGAGATAAATAAGGAGAATGAAATGAAAACAGGTGGGAGTAGACAGTTGAAGTAAAGGGTAAGTGAGAAAATAAGAGCAGGTCTAGGATTTAAGAGATGTAGTGTAATTATAGAGGAAATACAGAGGGATAAGCAGGGCATAAGGAATGAGATAAGGTGCCACCTAGTGGGCAGATCTAGTATTGCATGTAAGTATGTAAGGGAGCTAGCTGGTTTAGAACTAGGGAAGGAGTGATAGCTATTAAAGGGGGTTATTATAAAGTAGAAGATGTTTGTTGGATACAGGGTAGAAAGGAGGTGGGGTAAAGGCTGCTGGCTGTTCAGGCTCATAGCATACTTTAGAACCCCTGAAGCAAATAGTAGATAGTAGTCAGTTTTACAAGCAGGACTTAGACAACCACATACTTTCTTGCTTCCTTGAGAGAGGGTGCAGAAAATATAAGGCTGTTAGATGAGATTGCAGATAATTGGATAGGGTCCTTTGTCACCAGGTAGGTAGGTTCTTAGAGACTATATCAGGAACAGTGCAATGGAGACCAGGGTACTTTAGGGAGAAAGAGAGGCAAACGTGGAGGAGAGAAAAAAGAGTTAGCACATAGCAGGTAGTTATGGCAATTAAATAAACAAAAAAGCTTTACATGAAGACACAATTAATAAAGTAGCTTATATACATGTTCTTAGTTTTGAAAGAAGCTATGAGAATCAATTTAAGCTAGTAATACTGTGACATTATAAAGTAGCAAGACACTGTTAATAGGCTCAGTAGGCAGAAGACCATATATCTAAGCTATAATTCATACTTATAATGCAAAAGAATAAATGGATTGCCATGTATTAAAACAAATGCATAGTAAAATTACAGGAGTCTAGACTATAATCCCAGGTATGAGTTAGGGTAGACTAGCAGGCAGGCTCAGAATCTACCTTAAACAATGAACCAGAAGGGATACAACACATTATTATTCTAACAAAAAGTATGCCATTCCCACTAATAACTCATTAATGAAGGCTTAGAATTTAATCAATTAAACATGCACTCACTAGGTTTGTATGCCATACATACGGGGCAAAGTTAATGTTATTCAGGATAGTACCCACTAGATACTGCTAGTTACCACAACATTGTTATATTCTGTAATTTAGTGACTTTCTGATTGGTTTTATTGTATCTTGTTTGAGTTGGCAATTGTTGAATGAAGTTATAAAGACTGTGGGATAGAGAGTATGACTCTTGATTTATAGTGGATCAATCATAGTTGAAATCACTTGTAATAACAGTTTCTTTGTTTATAGTTGATGGTGCCCAGGAGAAGCTGTCCTTTATAGTGGACATACTAGTATTTGGGGGAATGTAAAGCTTTCTTCCTTCCTTCCTTTCTTTCTTTCTTTCTTTCTTTCTTTCTTTCTTTCTTTCTTTCTTTCTTTCTTTCTTTCTTTCTTTTTTGAGATAAGGTAAGATTTCAAGTCATTTTGCATAGATAATAGCTACACCACCACCCACTTTGTTGGTTCTGTTTGTATGAAGGAAATTTTATCCATGGAACAATTTTTCTTCATTTATTCTGTTTTCAGTCAGGCTTTAGTATTTGTGACAATATCTGGTGAAGTTTAAGAAATACAATCATAGAATTCTGGTATTTTATGTAGCATATTGTAAATAATAAGAGTGTCTGTTTTTACACCAAAGCTATTATTGATGTTGTTTGTGTATTACAGGGTAGCTGATTTGAAGTTCTTGTCAAGGTTAGGATGGGGGTCTAAGGTGTGGGTGAATGTCCACCAAACATACATCATTGGAAAGCAGAGCCCTTGGACAAATAAAAATACTTGAATAAACAGAAAAAACTTCTTTAATTAACGCACAGTCAATCACAGAAACATTTTCGTCACACATAAACTTCATTAGATTAAAATAACATTAACTTCCCCCTGCCTTTTATACTTCCTGTGGTTGTCACTAACCAATAAAGTAAAATGCTTCATTAAACTCAGTTAACAAAGTTAAAAAAATTTCACATAAACAACCCTGTGCAATATACCAACTTAATTTTCAATATAATCATAAAATTCATATACAAAATGTTAATAAAACAGTTAAAATACATTACAATACAAATAAAAAAACTGTATGTAAAAAACAGTGTGTAAAAACACTTTCATTCTTAAGGCTTGCACTTAATCTTTGCAACTATTGATATCAAAGATTTATTCTCGGTCATTCCCCATGAAGAAGCCCTTGAACTTTTTGAGGAAGCATTGGTTCTAAAAAAATAAGGGAAACCAGAATGATTTTCATTTATGTTTGGTTTTGATGGAGTTGGTGTTAAAGAACAACTTCATCTACTTCAGTGGGGAATTTTTCCAACAGATTAAGGGAGTGACCATGGGGGCTAACCTCCCATATATGCAAATGTTGTTTTATCCATGTGAGAGCATAAATACATTTTGAATTCTGACTTTAGGTCCTGTTGGATTATGTATAAACGATTTTTCGATGACATATGTATTTTTTGGAATGACACCCAGAGTAAGTTTTCTGAATTTATGGAGTATTTGGAAACTACTACCAGTTTTTTAAGATTTACACATCAAGTAATAATGGACAGGATGGATTATTTAGATGTCACCATACATAAGGTTAAGGATGGTCTTAAATCAACTGTTTATAGAAAAGAGCATTTAGTCGACCACAACTAAGAATAAAACAACAAGAATAAACGCTCACAGCAAATGGCATCCTCCAGGAAGAAAAATTCGGGCGAGCTGAATAAACACACTGCTTTGTTACACACAATGATTTAGCACTTTCATTCACTGAAATGTGGACTTCTTCAGAATACATTGTGTATCTAAATCATACCCTGGGATTCATGAAGCTCGGTGCAAGGACGGTGTTAGCCTTATGCCGAGCATGTGGCGTAGAGATGGCACAGCAGCACGATATGCATATTAATGAAGGTGCACTGCCACACCATCCACGTGCACAGGAAATGTGTGTGAGTGCAGGGGGCGTGTTTAAGCACTGCATGGAGGCGTGAACATGTCGGCTACAGTCGCGCAACCTAAAATGTTGACTAGTACAGCCTGCCTCTAATAGTAATCACTCCTGTCAGTGTCCATGGATACTGAAATGTACGCAAAGCATACAAGAGAGTTCCGTGAACACCAAACTAAAATCACAGGAGTAAACACACAAGCACTTAGCTGAATGTTGAGACCCTATCCCTCAAACAATTACATTTAAAACCCCGTGTCCATATATCATTGTAGTGTTGATTTTTATACCAAGTGGAAGTGAAACGCAGCGTGCTTGCGTGCCGCTGACCTTTGCTAAGCCTAGCCCAATGGTCAGAGCATTCACTTAATATCTGCCCATTCGTGGTCCAAGTCGTCCTTGTCTGGATGGCCCAAAAATGAATGGGTATAACCTGGGTCAACCTACCATGTCATGAAAGATAAGTATTTGCGTGTACCTATGTGCGTGAAGTACAGCATGTGGAAGACCAAATTTGCTAGGGTTGGCCTCAAAACCATAATGGTACCAGAGATATGTAGAGTAGGCAATGCGTGCCACTGTCTGTGCCATGGGCTAACAACCAGAGAAGGGATGGATGGTGTGTATGTGGATTTTGAGGGGGTGATGGGTAATGTAATAATCCGCCAAGGGGAGACTGGGTTGGATGTATAATAGGTGAACTGGAGGTGTATGAGGGTGCAGTGGGAGAATCCAAAAGGAAAATAAAGAACATATATTCACATCCCCAATACACCCTGTCAGGTCATATTGCAGAACACAATCCCACAAACATATGAACATTAAAATGTACGATACACATGTACAGAAATGGTACCGGCTCACACCACATAATAGTTTGGCCTGAACTGAGCCATTCAACCCCTACATACCTGGATACCTAATTGAATACCCATTGTCCCCTCCGCAGCACACCCCCCCCCTTGCTGAACGTCCACCAAAACCACCCATACTTGGGCTGCAAGCTTGGGCCAGCCATATCTGCACATAGTGCCCCCAACCCACATCTAGTAGGCAGTCACACCCTAAGCAGTCCCAGGCCTGCAAACTAGGTATCCCATGCATGTATAACCCCCCTCATTTTCATATAGCCAAAAGAATGGTGTCAATGGCGTTCACAATTTTTGGACATCCCTCACGGGATAAGTGTCTGTTCTCAAGATTAGACATGGTGGCACAACACAATTTCCACCCCCATTGACATCCGGACACAAGTTGGATTAGCAGTACTTGTCCACAGCCCTGCTCAGCCTCCACCCGGTCCTGCAGAATGTATGACCCGGATTAAACACCTGACCATGATGCACGTCTCCCCACGTGCATTATCGGGAATATATACCTTTCACATGTTCCCAAGAAGCTTCCCCATAGCCATCTTTCAAATAGTACACGTCCACAAATTGTATACCCTTTTCAGGTACCACGCCATAATGATGCACACAACCTGTGAACAAACGGTACAGGTCCCTCCCAGATGTGAGTTTTCATATACGTGGGCATGTATAACCCCAGATATGTAGTCATATATCTATAAATGTACATACTTATATTCGCATAGCTACACATCACACATACATGCATATAAGTAGTTGTCAAGTATGTGTCCTATTCATAAATATGTATACTTGCAAATGTATACATATGTCTCTCAGAAAAATAGTAACATTAACATGTACTATACATATGTACATCAACCGACTGTCACATTTGTTGCCAGTAGTGTGGAATGCCTGTAGTAAAGTCATATATCCTAACTACCATCCATGCAGAATGTATCACGGATGGTTTAGTGGTCAAACCAGTGACTATGGTGTTTCTGTTTCTGGGTCCAAGCCATGCAAGGGCTGCTAATATTATATGATGCCCAGAATAATGGCTGTCGGATGTAGGGTGAGTAATGCACAAACAAGCAGATGTAAGCGGGTATGCACTGCGGTAAGTGGCGGACATTCAACAGTATGGGAAATGTAAATAAGCATGTAGGTGTATATGCATGTGTATGTACAGACATATATATATATATATATATATATATATATATATATATAGATATATATATATATATATATATATATATATATATATATATATATATATCCATGAAGAAGGGACATGGTCACAATAAAGCATTCATAACAAATGCGAAGGAAAACAGCAGCAGAACTCCCATATTATTTAGTGCTGTCATATCTAGCTGGCCAGAGGTGAGCAAACCCCATGCATCTACAACCATAGGTAGGATGCTAACAGTGGGACTAACTTTGTCCACGTGCTATGTCTGACTGTCAAACAAGTACAGGGCAGTCCCAGTCCCTAGTCGGACGAGCTGAAAAACGAAAGACTATTTGAACACCCTGACCATTATATGAAAGTATGTTCCAGGACTATAAGCTTGGGACATCTGAATATACTTGAAGTGAGTCAACATGCGAGACGGGTCTAAAGCGGTAGGGAGTGGCACATGTGTAGTGGTGTAGTTTTTTCAACTGGAGAATGGATGACTGCTGTGTTAGTGAAGTGTTGAGGCATGTGTTCGGGTAACTATGATCCATGGATATACATCAAAATGAAGCAGCACACCAATAGTGTAGTGGTTAGAGCATCCGCCTAATGAACAGGCATTCACAGTTCAAGTTCAACTATAGCACATATCATTTTCCATGTGGAATGAATGTCGGACTGCTGTAAAACCAACATAATAACATGTACAACTGAACTTGAGTATCACATGGGACTTGTATCCAAATCCATTCAATCAAAGTGGTATTGTCATAATGAATAAGGCACATGTAAGCACAAATAAGCATCTGTAAACATATATAACAAACAGTAAGCAAATCTGAGTGCACTTGCGTGGGTGTAAGCAGTGCCCAGCATAGGATGTAATATATATATATATATATATATATATATATATATATATATATAGATACACACACACACACACACACACACACACATATATATATATATATATATATATATATATATATAGGTGAAGAATGAACATCGTAACAATAAAGCATAGAAACGGAATGAGAAGGGAATCAATAGCAACTATAGTATTATATAGTTCTGTCAGAGTATGTCATATCAAGCTGGCCAGGAGTGAGCAAAGCACTGCTACTCACACCACAGGCAGGGATTTACCAGTGGGAATAATATTGTTGATCTGCTAAGTCTACTTTACAAACAATCAGAGGGTAGTCCCCAGTGGGACTACCAAAAATTCACAGCATATTTGGATCTCCGTCCATTACACAAGCAAGGGCTGGTATGTTCAAGGACTAAATGGTGGGAGAGCATGATAATACATGTGTTGGGACAACATACGTGTAGGGCCCCTAACGCTGGGGGGAGGGAAATGTATGGAGGTGTGTCATGGCCATGAAAGCAACTGGATAATAGATGTATTGCGTGCATGTCAAACTCGGGTGGGGTCGGGGAACCATGGGTATGTGATTATGAATCCAGGCGTGTCATGGTTGGATGGCCTGGTTCTAACTGGACCGCATCGTGGAGGCCAGCAAGTCAGTTATAAATATGAATGCATTCACACATGCATACATCTATATGTAGATGTACAATCCCTGTAACATATCTGTTACATTTGCAGACATAAACACATGAGTGTGAACTTACAAACCTCGGCAGTAGATAGAATAATAGGTAGTGCATAAGAGGGAAGGTCCATAATTGCTAAAATGCAGAAGTGTGTACAATGTCCGAAGTCAGTGCTGTGCTGAATAAATCAAATGTGAGGACTGTCTCACACAGGGAATTATCCCTGTGATCTGCCTGCAACGGCAACTCCAAATACTAAACCAGTCTATTTGTAAATGAAACACGCCAAACACATACATAATTAGTTGTCATGTGTAACGTGTACATTACCATATAGTCAGACTAATTAATTCATTGTAGTGTCATATTAATGGGAGTAAGTATGTAAGGAAGCAAGAGTCTAATCTTGACATAAAGACAACCGTGTCCCATGTGGGATAACGCACATATTGTGATTAGTGTCCTATTGGTCACTCATGTCACTAATGTTTGTGGAATAAACAATAGGGATTCCTGAGGATACATGTAGTGAGTCAACTGATGGTGATGGGTCTACAGGGGTAGTGAGCGGCCATTGTGTACTGGTGTGGATACATCATGAATCCAACTGGAGAATGGATGACTGAAGTGTTAGTGAAGTGTTGGGGTGGGTGATTGGGGAAGTAGGAGACATGGATATATGGGTACATATACAACTGAAGCAGCACAGCAATAGTGTATTGGTTAGAGCATTTGCCTAATGGACAGGCATTCACAGTCTGAGTCCCACACTAGCACATATAATTTACCATGTGGAATGTGTATATAAACATATTTACACATCGTATTGCTGTACAACCTACATAAGAACATGTACATCTGAAATGGAGTACTGCATGAAATTTGTAATTAATGTCATTCAATCTCAGTGTTAGTGACATAATGAATGTTACTATTAAGCAGGTGTAAGCACAAATATGAAGTAGTAAACATATCTAAGCACCAGTAAGCATGATGAAGTGTGTTTGCACGTGGGTACATTCCCGTTAACGGGGCAACACTGTTAATGCAGTTGCTGACCTCCGAATCCAGTGTCAAAACGGGTATTTGTGTTAGTCTTAACATGTGTGTGTAAAATGTAGAAGTTACAGTTGTTCTCATTTTGTGTTTACATTTTATCCATTTAACTGATTTGCACACAACTGTTAACATTAACATCCAAACCACATGGCTTGAGGTTGGAGTCGGAGCTGAGCACCCGCACTGAAAGTGTTTGCCCGAAAACAGCATACTGCATAAACAAAGACAAAGGCCTACTATTACAGCAGTCTAGCCATTATAGGGAAAGCAGGCATAGTAGAAAACATTTTCATTGTCAAATACCAGTCCTCAACATCTCTAATTATACTAACTTGGCTTCTTCAAGCTGCAAGGATGCGATTACAATCAGTAAACAGTGATCGTTTGTTTGTTAAGAGTGTCAGGCATGGATTTAGGAAGGCATCGCTGAGCCTGATAATAACTGTGTTTACGATGTATACATCTGTTGCTATTGTACAAGGCTTTAACATAATTAATCCAAGTTGAAACCTAATCCTAACAACCTGTGTCTTGTAAGCCCTTCACAGCAGACATATTAATAGTAATTTCACTGTCTTTTAATCATTTCACATGCGTCACAGAGGAATGAAACTGAATGATTACAAATGGTCAGCATGACTACGTCTTCATAAAATGTAAGCACAGGCAGTTACTTCATGTTAGGCATTTCATGCAGTGTACATATCACCATGTCATGACTAATTAACAGAAGAAAGGAATGTCATGTTATTTGCAAGTATTTCCTTATTGCTGATTTCCTGTCTGTGTAACTTACCGGGGCAACACTTTAAATCGATCGCTCGGCTGTAATGGAGTACCTTAACACGTCTGTCAGGCAGACGTGTGTAAAATTAGAATAGTCACTTAATTAAACATTTAATTATTAACACAAGCATTTTATACCAACATGTGCTCAACAGGCATGTTAATGAACTGCATTACACCTGAATGATTGCATTAATAGTGTTGCCCCGATAAGAAATGTACCCGATCAACAGTAGCACATGTACTCAATTACGTAGATGTATGTGTGTTAATGTTTATATATAAATGCATACATAGATATAAATTATATATATATATATATATATATATATATATATATATATATATATATATATATATATATACATGCATAGATATATATTCTATATATACATATATATATATATATATATATATATATATATATATACACACACACACACATACATAGATATAGATTTTATATATATATATATATATATATATATATATATATATACACACACACACACACACACACACACACACACACACACACACACACACACACACACACACACAGATATAGATTATATCTCCCAAGAACAAACCTCGTGACACCAAATCATTAGAAAAGAATGAAAAGGAAAACACCAGCAGCTCCTGTATTATGTACTGGTGTTATTCTCAGGGCAAGTGTGTGTCTGTCCGACACATGGGCTCAGACTGTAGTCTGGGTAATAATAGGGTTGCTGACGTTACTCACCAGGCCTATTGCCAAATGTATGGGTATGTCTCACCAACCCTGTCACTTGGCTGATTGTGACATATATGGCCACTATATAGGAAACTACAAAACATGCTCCCCAACACATCCAGTGGCTAGTCACTCACAGCCACCAACACACAGGATATGACGGACAAACACACACACCTGCTATGCCTTGGAATAGAACACCTACCTAACTACTTTAATACACTACAGAATTATGCAGTTACCGAATGCGCTACCGAGATTACTAGGTTACAGCAGTCTGAGAGGTGTATTTCCAGTTGGGTGACATCAGCCTTGCCAAAGTTGAGTATATGAATTGTACAGCCTGTGAGTAGCCTAAAAAGCATTTCTCTCTATACAGTCTGAGACAGACAGACATGCACACAATCACACACACAATTGGCATGTCTGGGGTTAGAACTACTACCTAACTATTTTATCACTACAGCACATACCTCTCAACCTGGAAACATCAAAACTCTGGACAAGGCCCATGAAAAATAGATACAAATCTGTACGCTGATTGACATAACATTTGCATACATAATTACACAGCTCCACCCACTCCAATGGAATTGTAGGATACCAACTTTTAAATGCAAACTGAAGGACAGAACCAAAATATAGCACTAGATTCCCCCTGCAGCCATTCCAATGTCCCATTACCTGGCTATTTCACCCCATTTACCATAAACACTAATGTGTGCATACTGCTTTACTTCTACAATGATTATTTGGATTTTATTTTTTTACATTTTATAGCACAATCAAGAAACACTAATAGATATCTGCTAAAATAAAGCAATACTGTCTCACAATGAAAATAGACTTTGCATTAAAACTTCTCTGCCTTTGAAACTCATTCATTGAAACAGCATTGAAACCCACACCACATCCAAAGAAAATGCATCTGGCCAGTGGTGGATAAAGATTACCTTTGGCCTGTTTTCAAATCAGAGGCCTCTTGCACACAAAACAAGAAACATACTTGCATTCATTGATACATCATCCTGACTTTATTAAATTATATTCCTTGTATAACACAGCACACTTGTTAGACTTAAGTTAGAGCACATTTTAAATGTATTGTTTTAACATTTTTCCAGTAGGCAATGAAACAAAATGCATGAACCACTAATGACAAAACTGCCCTTTTCAGAACATTTCCATCATAAAAGTCTACTTCCACACACAATTGCATTTTACATTTATTGTTTTAACATGTTTCCAGTAGGCAATGTAACAAAATGCATAAACCAATAATGACAAAACTGTTCAGCAGAAGTGCATTTTGTGAATATTATGCAAAATTAACTAAATGTAGAAGCAGAGGGCACACAGTGTAACAAGTGCCAAGCAACTCACTAACTGAATGGACTAGGGAATTACAGGAAAATGTCAACAATGTTGTGTATGAATTAGATATTGGATAATATAATGTTAGAATCTACATTCAAAAAGCAGTCCGTTAACTGCAAGATAAATCTGTGTGCATGAACATGGCTATAGGTTCTGGGCAAAGACTAAAGCTGCACAATCAGATGTTAGGAAAATGTGTACAAAAACAATATATAAGCAGTCAATATTTTAAGAAGGCTATATTTGTGAATAATTATGTGAACAGTACTAGCTCTCCTCAAACATGAGAAAGTCTTTTTTTTCCAAGGGTCAAAGTGACATATATAAAATAGGTATTTCTAAATGAAGTACATTCTGATAAAGTGGCTCATTTAAAGAGGTTATAAGGAATCTTTTGTAAATACATTATTGACCATGTTTTACTCGCTTTGTTGAGGAGTCAAAAAATACAGCTATATTTGATGTGGACAGCATCATAGTGAATTATACACAGGCATTTGCATGTATTATAACAAGTGACAGCTTCAAAATGAGAAAAAATATTGAAAATGGCTCTACAGGAATTTTATATAATAATGAACTAAAATTCAATATTTGAAACTTGATTTTCCTACACAGTCTTGAAGGAAACTCTGCGAGCTTCAGAAGCTCAAAGAAAAAGAAGTCAAACAGCATAAGGCCAAACACTTTTCTCCAAAACATTGCCAGAGCAACTTCTAAATGTACTCTGGCAGTAATTCACTTTTTACAGATTTTTCTCCCTTCGAGTAAGTGTGACCATGGGGTTGATACACACACACACACATGCACACACACACACACACACACACACACACACACACACACACACACACACACACACACACACACACACACACACACACACACACTCATTCCTTCAGCTAGCTCTATTAGGTACCTTATCGACCGCGTTCGTCATTCTGACTTACAAGGCAGGCAGTCGTCCTCCCAGAAAAGAAATCCTGCTTTAAATTGTCCGCAGTTTAACAGCAGATCTGCAGCTTAATATTCAATCAACAGATGCGTGGCAAATGGCAATTGCAGCAAATAGAAATCCTACAATTAACAGAGGACCCGCGGCTTAATATTCAAAATCCTGCTCCTTCAAACAGATGCGCGGCTAATGCTGATGGAGCTGATGTCATGGCACACATGATGACGTCAGCTCCGAAAGCGCAAATTCTAAAAGAGAATAGATAAAAAAATTGGAAATAAAGGGGTGCCACATGGGAATCATGGCACCCCATTATTGGGACCCCAAAACTCAGTAAAAAACGAGTAATTTGGGATGGTTGGGAGGTATGCTACAGCAGTATGCAGTAATGGGATGCACCATGGAGATTACTGAGCTACAGCTCTCCCAAAGGTGTATTACACATTTGATGACCTCAGCAGGCTTGTCATAATACTGCTATGGGGAGGGAGGTGTGTGCATGGGCCATAACCCATTCATGTAGGGGTTGGCATGGCACATGCGGGCACACACGGGGTCATATTTCACAGGTACGTGTACACAGCTACTAGATGACTACTTCCTTGTACAATCATGTTGCACAGCTGGCACGTGCACCACATAGTCTGTCATGCTGACAGATACTGGTGGCTATTATCTGCAGTGAATGACATCTGCACCTCATGTGTTTGGGGCCCTTTGGCTGTGTGCTGGGTGGGACAGGCCCGGATGGCTCATTGTCATGGTCACCCTCTTCTGCACATCTATGTCCATCTACCTTTGGCTTACTATAGTGTGTTGGCCTTACATATATGCCTGTATTCCTATCCACTGTGTGTGCAAGGCAGGGGTGGTGCATACTGACATGTGTCTGCACTAAGAACTGTGACTGCCAGATATGTCTGGACCAATGGTGTTTACAGACATGGCCTTCATGTGTTTAAGTGTGTGAGCATGCCAGTATGACCTTTCAGTATGTTGCTGACTGACATTGCCTTCATACCTTCAAGTGTGTGAGCATGTCCAGTATGGCCATCTGTATCGCATGTGTGGAACAAGTCTAGGTAGTTTGTACTGCAGTGCCGACCTTTGTGTTGTACACTGACAGGTAGCATGCTGTGTCTGCAGGGTATCCATTGGTCATTTGGCATTGTCTGCTGCTGCATGTCTGCATAGCGGGGGGGTACCTGACTCTACATTCCTGCACAGGAGTGGGGGGGCACACCTGACTGTTGCTATATGTGTACATTGGATGGGGGCACACCTGACACCTGTACACATTTGCTAGGACTGTACTGGTATGTCAGGTACTCCATTTCAGTGTGTAGTCTTACCTATTGAGCTGGCTAGAGGCATACCAGTGTACTACAGATCTTAGCTTTAATTACCGACATATTAGTGTCTGACTTCCTAGCCTTCACAACTTACATCCAACTGGCTGCCCTGCTGTAGTCTGTCTGTGTGGGTCTGGGGGAGGGGTTACCCATAGGGCACAGTCAGAGGCCATAGTACAGCATTTGTTTGTGTCTGTCTACACCTGTCCTGCTGGCTGAGACTTGTGTGGGTCTTAAGGACACACATGTCTGGGTTTTGTCGCTCTGTGTAGTACTGGCTACTATGGTGACTCCAGTATGTGTTACAGATGTCACGGTGCCACTATGGGTGTCTACTGTCTGCTGTCTTAGCATTTGGCCTCCAAATTCCCTTGCATGCTCACATCCATACCATAGTTACAGGTAACAACACATTCTACTCCATTTGGCACTTGTTAGGTTGATTGACTTACCTTGAGGGTGTGCCAGATGTGAGGATGGTGCTGGAGGGCTGCCTATGTCAGATGCACATGGTACACACCCTATACATGGTTGAGCACAGGTAGTGTCATGTTTGGCATCCCTTTTACTGTCTGAGTGAGTCAGAGATGGTGTCATTCCCTGGGTCCTTACTGTGTCAGTGCATATGCTATGGGTTGCCTCTTTGCCAAGGCCAGGTCATACTGGGCACGCCACCTTCTGCCTACTGGGTCAGGCTCAGGTTGTTCCCCCTCTGAGTCACTCTGTGCCTGTACAGGCCTTGGCAGTGGTGGCAGGCTGTGTGGCCCTGCCCCATGCTGTTCCTGCTGCAGCTGTTTCTGCAGGATCATATTGTGTAGCATAGCACATACCATAACATTTTGGGTGCATGTAGCTGGTGAATATTGCAAGGCTCCACTGGATGTGTCCAGACACTGGAACCATGTCCTGAGCATCCCAAACACATGCTCTATTATATATCTGGCCTGTGCGTGTGCTTCATTATGGCGTTGTTGTTCAGGCGTGTGTGCATTTCTGATGGGTGTCATCAGCCATGGCTCCAGTGGGTACCCAGCATCCCCCACTAGGTGACCGTAAGGGATGTCCATATTGGCAAATCTGTGGTACAGCTGCGTCAGATGCCATATTTCAGAATCGTCATAGCTTCCAGGGCAGCCAGCACACACATTCATTATAATGCCCTGGGCATCACATATGACCTGGCAGTTGATGGAAGGGATGCCCCTACGGTTGATGTAGGCCTTACCCTGCTCACTGGGTGGTGCTTTGATGCATACGTGCGTGCAGTCTATAGCACCCACTACCCCAGAGTAGTCTGCTATTTGGTGGAAGAGATGCATATTGCTGGTCAACACGTCACGTGTGTTAAAATATACGTGCTCACTGGCATGTGCTGACATGGCATCCAGGAACTGGTGGAATACTCTGGATGCTGATGCCTGTGAGATCCCCATGATATCCCTAATTGTGCTTTGGGATGTACCTGTGGCTAGTATACCTAGGCCTACACATACCTTGGTATCCACTGGGATGGGTTTCCCTTGGCCAGTTTGATGTGAAAGGGGTGGCCGGCACAGCTCAACAATTTGCTGTAGGTCTCTGTCTACCCTATAGTGCTCCACTATCTCCAGCTCATGTAGCCCCTGGTAGGATACCCTGAGTCTGTACACTCTTCTCTGTCTCCTCACTGTGGGTTGTTTGGCAGCATTCACATCCTCACCACCCTCAGCCTCTTGCACATTTTGTTCTATGTTGCCTGCTGTAGCCCTTCTCATTTTGTAGGTTTGTTTGATACAATTTTCCTACTTGTATACACCAGTGGTGTAGAGTGTGGAAAAACCAGAGGGGAAGGTGTTTGCTTAGTTTATAGTAGTGTTCTGTGCTGGGCTGTCCTGCTGCCTCTGTAATTGGCTTATCCTGATACATTTCACCTGTCAGCTCAACTGTTACCCCTTCCGATTGCCCTAGGCAGGTTTAGACACACCCATTGCTTAGCCGTGCTAAGCTGGGAGCAATCCTGAGCCACAGCACTCCAATCCACTTACAGTATGCCTGACACACCCACCATGATGTCAGTGATGTCACCTATATCCAAGTCTTGCACTCGGTTATCTATACTCTTACACTCTTGGGACCTGCCTCACACCCTGGGCAAAATTGGGATTCACTGTCCTTCACCGCATTTGTATAGGATTGCCTGCTAATACATAGTTGCATGTCCCATATTGAGCGTCCCCTAAACTAACTGCTGCTTACCGTCGTGCAAATCCGCACACACCTGCTCACAACAGCTTAAAAGTGCATTACACACTCCATATCCAATGGCCCTTGTTCAGCCCAGCAACAAGATAACCGTCATTTGCAAGGCTGAAAACCAGGATTCTGCACACCATAGCTGATGTGCTTTACCACTAAGTCATGGCAGATAGACAGACAACAGTTGTTATCACAAACATATCATCCAGCACAGTCATTCATTCAACAGTATAGGACATGTATTCCATTACGTAGATGTATGTGTGTTAATGTCTATATATATATATATATATATATATATATATATATATATATATATATATATATATTTATATAATAGTTTATATATCCCAAGAACAAACCTCATGACACCAAAGCATTAGAAAAGAATGAAAAGGTAAACACCAGCAGCTCCTGTATTATGTACTGGTGCTAATCCCAGGGCAAGTGTGTTTCTGTCTGACACATGGACTCAGACTGTATTCTGGGTAATATTGGGGTTGCTGACTTTACTCACCAGGTCTATTGCCAAATGTATGGGTATATCTTGCCAACCCAGTCTCTTGGCTGACTGTGACTTATATGGCCACTGTATAGGGAAACTACAAAACACACTCCTCACCACATTCAGTGGCTAGACACTCACAGCCTTCAACACATAGGGTATGACTGACAAGCACACACCTGCTATGCCTTGTAATACAACACCTACCTGACTACTTTAACACACTACAGCATTACACAGTTACAGAATATGCTACCGAGATTACTGGGTCACAGCAATCCCAGAGGTGTATTCCTAGGTGGGTGACATCATCAGCCTTGCCAAAGTTGAGTATAGGAATTGTATGGAGTGTGAGTACTCTAAAAACCATTGTTCTGTCCACCGGCAGGCAGACACACACACACACTTGGCATGTCTGGGATTAGAATACCGACCTAACTACTTTATCACACTACAGCATTATGCAGCTACAGAATTCACTATCAAGATTACTGGGTCACAGCACTCCCAGAGGTGTATTCCTAGGTGAGTGACATCATCAGCTTTGCCAAAGTTGAGTATAGGAATTGTACAGAGTTTGAGTACTACTAAAACGCATTGCTCTGTCCATTGTCAGATGGACACACACACACACACACACACACACACACACACACACACACACACACACACACACACTCGGCATGTCTGGGATTAGAACACCGACCTAACTACTTTATCACACTACAGCATTATGCAGTTACAGAACACTCTTTCGAGATTACTGGGTCACAGCAATCCCAGAGGTGTATTCCTAGGTGGGTGACATCATCAGCCTTGCCAAAGTTGAGTATAGGAATTGTACGGAGTGTGAGTACTCTAAAAAGCATTGTGCTGTCCACAGATAGACAGACACACACACACACACACACACACACACACACACACACACACACACACACACACACACACACACACACCAGTGGTGGGATCAAAACACCTGCCTATCTACAGATCACTATTACAGTATTACACAGTTACGAGTTACGCCACAGAGATTATACATTCCAAGGCAGTCCTCATGACCTTCTAGGATTGCGGACATCAGCAGGGATGCTGACAGTTAAGATGTACATAGCTGTGAACCTGTGTGTTTAATGTAGGAGTCCATCCTAACAGGAGTATGCCCTTCTGTGGAATAGATGACTACTATCACTATACAGGGTTACATTGGCCATGCTCAAACACATAGAAGCACATAACTTACACAAGGTATCAGTGGGCATGTTCACACACTTAGTAGCACAGGGCTGTTTGGAATGCACTATGAGTCCAAATACACAAGGTTATACTGGGCATGCTCATACACTTAGTAGTACAGGGCTGTTTGGGATGCACTCTGATTCTAAACACAGAAGGCCACAGTGGCCATGCTCATACAGTTAGACGTACAGAACATGTTGTAATGAACTCTGGTGTTAGTAGTTGTCATTGTTAGCAGGAACGCTGCACTGCATGTATCTGACACTGGTCATCTACACAACATCTGCTGCTGTCCGTCACCTTAGATATATCAGTCTATACCAAGCACAATACCACCACTCACAGTGATTTCATGCTAGGAATGGCAACTACTTGACCAACACAATGAGCCAATGTCCTGCTGTAATTATGAGGTTGTCCAGTGTCTGTCAGTCTGGGATGACATGACTGACAGAAGACAAACCTTTGTCACAGATCACATGCATCCATGATTCAAGGGAGTGGTGATAATACCTCGTTTGCATTTGCCCATATAGTGCCATTCAAAGGCAAATGATCTAAACACAGCATAACACCCTGACACCTAGAAAACAATTGCATTGTATGCTTATGCTAACCAGTGCTAGATGTGTTGCTGTTGTAATCACAGCTGCTCACTGTTGAACCTAAAATGGGGAATACTGACATCTGTGCAGTGAGGAACACCTGGCTGAAGGCTCTGTAGTACACAACAGCACTACCACCATATAACTCAGAACCAGACATGTGGGCCATAACACTGGTGTGGACCACTCCAGGTGGTTGTGTCCCCACATTCATAATGGCTACTCACATGTACAGACCAGTACTCCAACATAAGTCATCACAGATGAGCCAGGTGCAGGTCACAGTGTCAAAAGCTGCATTCTAAGATGTAATCCTCAGACACCACCATGTCCTCAGACCACCAACACACATCCATACACGTGGTATTACATGTAATGGTACAACACCAAGTAACCTTTGACTGGTGGACTGTAACTTGCCCTACAACAACTGTGCAGAGTACCCATGTACTGACACAGTTGCATTATGGGTTATGCAATGCAATGATACCACTGTTTGTAACCAGGTCAGCTGTACACATACCAGGGTCCCTCGGATATTGACAGCATTAACATATGACTGTTGCTGTGCACCATTCAGTGTGTACACAGCCTGACATGAAGCTATGATTGTACTAGATGTTTATGTAGGGAGCAGATTGTTTAGACATTTGTGTAGGATATAACCTGGAATGTGGATAGGTCCCATGCAGCCTGTATGTATGGCATTAGAGAGTGCAGCTTGTACCTGCATAGTTGTTATTACAGGGGCTCTGTAGTGTACATGGATATATGAATGTGTACCTGTTGGGGGGCAGTGTGTTTATGTCATCCAAGACCCTATCTGGCTGAACAGGTGCTATTTCTGTAGGAACAGTACTTCTCATGCCGTAGTGCTGTGAAGCACAGCAGGTCTTGTTGTTGCCATTATGTTTCATGATACAGCTATGGAATCCTGTGTGTTTGGCCTCATAATATGTGGATGATTAGTTTTACAGTAGCTTTGCGTGGCATTATATGGTGTATCTGCATCTTACTGAGATTGACCATGGATCAACTTCCACTCGTGTTTTGACTCTTGCAACAGTTACTACCTTCTGTGGTACAGTTTAAGGCAGGGTACCACCAGTTTGCCTTCATGTTTGTGTTTGTTTGAATCCTGTTTTTGTTTCAATGGCACAATCACTGCACATATGTGAGTGCCTAAAGTGCACTTGTGTAGGACCCAGCATTTGCACATGCATTTTACATCTGCATGGGTGCCATGACCATCACCACTTTGCTCTTAAGGAGCATAACATTGGCTTTGCAGACTGACCATGTGTGGCATACTGTTAGCCCTGTTGGTGTGACTATGGTGATCCAGGTCATTGGTGTTGATGACATCCAACATGCACTGAGCACATGTGTTGGTACATGATGAGTCTTCCTGGTTCATAATCGGATAGCTGAGTGGCCATAATTATGGTTTCCTGTCTCAAAACTGGTATTCCATATTACAGCACAATGACAGTTGGGATTTCTGAGGCATGGTTGATGATCTGTCACAAGGTGAAATTTGGATTACACTTTAGCACAAAGGTAGTTGCTCAGCATAATGCATCTTATGTTGTACAAGTGCAACTTGCGTGGGGGTGTACACATCCCTCAGGAAGTTGGACAAACCTGTGGCACATGTGTTCCAATAAAGGATGTTGGCCAAGAGATGAGGTATGTGTTATAACATGGTCATGCAGGGGTGCTCTACAAAGCGTTGAACCATATCTCAGTCACTGCACAGATATGTTCTCCATGTTTCAGATGCCGTAAGTGAGTCCATATCTAGTACCTGATTTGTATCATTGAGTAGCAAGACCCACAGTTTATTTCTTGGCTGTCCCTGTTGCACCAGTAGACTTTCACTTGAACCTGGCATGATTACAGATGATGCAAGTGTGAACAGGGCTGTATCCTTGTCTAGGGGAAGCATGGGCTGTTGCCAGTATCCAGATTCTCAGGGGTGACAGGTGCAGGCCCTGCCTGGCAAAGCATCATGGTCTGTTAACCATGTTATCCCAGGCAGAGAGATGCTGGATACTCTTTGAATTACACCAGTACATTTCACAATTGTGGAATACAATCATTGTCCCTGTACTGCTGCATCATTCTGGCCACTGGTAGAATGCTGCCCAGGACTTGAGACATACCTGCATGGGCTACAAGACCTGACAGTTCCTACATGTGTTTCCATGCAGTCCAGGCTACTGCATCACAGGTCCTGCACAACAACATAGCATATGCCAGAGACATGTGTATAGTTCTAAAGGTGGTCGGTGTGCATGGGTATGTGGCTAATCATGGCAGACAGGCAGTTGACAGTATGTTTGCCCTCATATAGCTTGGTGTGTAACATAGTGCTAGGGTTTGCATTCACAAATGAGTACTGTTGGCCATGTTTCCGGCCACGTGTTTTGAGGTGTGACACAATTATGCAAACTATGTCGTACAGTCTTTGTATTCTGTTGTCTGTCTATTCCAACTTGGGAGGTTTCTTGCTTGGCCAGATACTTAGAAGCCTCTGTGGATGTGTGTGATATCTGGTGGAATGTGTGTGTCCTTACTGTGTTCTGGTAAGGGTATGTGTTGGTTGTGGTGATGAGATGCATGTGTTAATCTAGATCCTCTTGACTGTCTAGTCCAGTCATAGGTGTAGTATGGACAGCCTCCAAGATCACCCCTGTAGCTGCATCCCAGACAATGTGTGGGGTGTGGTGTCAGGCGGGTTTGGCAGTATACATGGCATAGAGATTGCATTCCCACAGGATTGCCACGTACACAAAGCTGACATTAGTAAACACCAGTAGCTGACTAGTGGACATGCCTGTATGAGCATTCAGTACTACAAGTACCATGTACTGTATTTATTATACTTACTGCTTATGAAGATGTTTTAGACAGTGATGGTCACATGTAAATATTTGTGTTATGGACGTGGCAACACTAGCTATTACAGGAACATGGTAGCTACCTTTAGTAGCAATCCCCCTCTGAGGGCCACATCACATCTTGATAGTTGATTACAGATGATGCAAGTGTGAACAGGGCTGTATCCTTGTCTGGGTATATACTCACATACCCAGCAGAACCATGAGCTCTGTTGGACACAGACATCCACTCCCCAAACAGAGTCCAATATCAATAGACTCTGCTGGCACTATCGACATGATCAGGATATAACCAGATAGAGTACACCATCACCTATGAAGCAACTATTACACATGGGCAGCAGTTTCCTACATCTTACACTCCTACTGCAGATGTCACACTGGAGTTAAAGATGATATGCACCCTGCTTCATTACCAGTGCTGTCAACATATTTCCCAGCAGTTGTTAGTCTGGCAATGAGAGGTTAGACTACACAAATAAATGTTCAACCAGTGCGTCTCTACTGTCAATATCCACTCTATGTAGGTGTGCACATAGCCATTTGGCACAGCCCTGTAACAGAGGTCAGTGCACATGCGCATAGCATGTACACATACACAGTTGTCATTGCTTGCTAACGATAGTAGAGAGGTGGATATTAGGCAAGGTGGACTTTTAGGCAAGGCTTATAAGACAAACCCACCACCGTACATAGCACAAGTAACCAGAAACTGAGGGTATTCCTACCCAACGTCAGAAGTCTAAACCTCAAATTGCACACACTTGAGGCACTCCTCAGTATGGAGAACATCGATATCTGTGCAGTAACAGACATTCAGTTTAAGGCTCCAGAGATCACCCCAGCACCACCAGGCTATAACTCATACCACACCTTTCGGCCACAAAACCCAGACCGGAACACAAAAGGCGGGGATGTATCCATATTCATCAAGGAAACTCACACTTCCAGGTTAGTGGTGCAGCACGATGATTCAGAGATCATCCAAGTGCAACTGACAATGGGCAACACTGCAATCCAAATTGTAGCTTGCTACAGATCACCCACCATGACCCAGGACCCACATTCCGCATTTTTGGGGACACTGGGAAATATGCGGGTCCTACCAAACACCCTAATACTGGGTGATTTCAACTATCCAAACATTGACCAGGAGGACTACTCAAGTACTAACTCCCTTTCCCAGCACTTCCTAGAATTTCACAACTCAAACACCCTGGACAACTGGTCTACAACCCCAACAGAGGGAACAACATATTGGACCTGGTCATCAACAACATGGGCGACCGGTTTCCACACCCGACATCAACCTCTCTCTGGTTAGATCAGACCATAGACTAATCACTCTGGATATTCACATTCCCCCCACAACCCCAAACAAGGAAACCACTGTGAAAATCTTTTCCAAAGCAGACTTCACATTGCTTATGCCCGAGGTGGAACGGTTCACAGCCCCCACTCCAATGGACAGTGCTGTCCAAGAAGCTGAAACTTATACAAAGGCACTCTATGATCATCTGCAGGAATGCATGGATCATGCTATCCCAAGTCAAACCTAGACTCACCCCTCCAAGAACAGGAAACCGGTCTGGTGGACTCCTGCCATACACAGGCTCTACAATAGTAGGAGGTAACTAGTACAGATTAGAGCAAAATCCCTAGAAGGACAGACATCCCTGATCAGTATCAGCAAGAAACTATGATCCCTCATGAAATCATCCAAGGCTAGCTTCAAAAGACAATTTCCAAGGACTCTACAGACAACCAAAAAACATTCTTTAGCTATGTCAAGAACCTAAGTGGGAACTCTCAGAGACTGGCACAAAATACACTGAACTGACTGATATTGCCAACATTTTGGCAGACAGGTTCAGTGCAAACTTCACACCCCTCTCAACCCCTAAATGGCCCTTAACCATACCAGAAGAATGTACGGCCCTGACAATCATTGACACATAGGTTATAACAGCCCTATCCAAAGCCACAAATACAGCATCAATGGGACAGGACAGTATCCCAGGCTGTGTCTTACAAGAGCTCCAAATGAACTAACCCCTTACCTAAACACACTGTTCAAACCCAGCCTCTCTACAGGCTATGTACCCACAGAGTGGCGCACAGCAACAGTTATCCCACTCCACAAAGGTGGTGCCACAACGGACCCCGGGAACTATTGCCCTATAAGCCTAACTAGCCTGGTCTGCAAGGCTATAGAGCGCATCATCATGGAACTCAACAGAGACATTGGGAACCTCCAGACACTCAACCCAACCCAGGTCTGCTTGATTGAGTGCAGATCATGCCTACTGAACCTGTTTGATGTCTTACAGTCACCTAGACTTTACGTGTGGTGTGTGGTAGTTCACACATGCTACCTGGACCTCACCAAGGATTATGACACCATTCCTCACTCAGGTATTGTTTATAAACTCACCAGCCAGTACATACACCCATACAACACAGGTTGGGTTGCAACAGGCTTACACACAGAATCCACATGGTAAGCCTAGCAGCCTCCAGTCCAATTCTTAACCAGTCACAACTGGTGTCCCACAGGACTCAGTCATGGGGCCCATACTGTTTGCCATCTACTTTTCAGAGGTACAGACAAACACAGGTGGACTACAGAAGACCGTGTTTGGTGATTACTGCAAACTGGGAGCCATAATTGACAGTCCACCTGTCACAGACATCCTTCAAGGGGCCTCACATAAACAAACTCAGGGTGTCACAGTCATGACTTCCAGCTAAAGGCCACGAACTGCATGGTCATTCCATGTTGGGAAAACTAAGCACCCACATATTAACACATGAATGGCAGCCACTTTAATACAGATGAGGTAATGGGTATGTGGGGCCTACATTAGATAGTGATCTCTCCTTTGACAATCATATCTCCAAAGTAATTAGGACATCCTTTGATGAAGGCCATCTGATTACTTAAGGGTTCACATCTAGACATACTGAGGTTATTGTGCCCCTTTACTCATCACTCATCAATCCCATCATTGACTATGATAACCCATTTGGGATGTACCTCAGAAGAGACATCCAACAGCTGGAGGGTCCACGAACGTATCTCGCCAAGAGGATTACTGGCCTCAGACATGTGTCCTATGCTGCCAGAGTGCATGAACTCTTGCATTACTTAGTGGCATCTCATTTACTCAGAGATGATCTTTGCTGCCCAATAAAGCCATGTCCAAGTCAGGCTTAATGGATGTGCTCCACCTATGGGAATCCATGTCACAGTTAGCCACTCACTGTAATGAGCTAAACCTTGCCACAACCATAACTGGAAGATGCTGGACTGACAGATTCCTGTCACAGGTACTCCCCATGCTTTGGAACTACATCCCTTATTACATTATACAGAGCCCCTCACTAACATTCCAGGGAAACCTTGCAGAGTGGATGGGGAACAGTGGGTACACCCCAGGGTTCCTGCAATTGGCTCTGCTCCACAGAGGGACAGTTAGTTAATCAATGGGGTGGCAACAGCTGACACATTTTGGCTAGGCATATGAATGGCCTCGGGCAGTTAGCTAAGTACCTACCTATGAACCTCTACATACAGTATCAGCACATGCTGAGACCTTAATTTACTGTTCATGTGTTGACTTACCTTTTGCAATAGCGGTTGTGTGTGCAATAGTTGAGGGCTGCCTGTATAGGATGCACACAGTAGACCACCTATACATGATAATTTACAGGTAGTCTTGTGTGTGTGTGCCATCCATGCTTACTGTGTGTGCAGGTGGAGAAGGGTGTCAGTCCGTAGGTGTCTACACTGTCAGTGTGTGTGCTATACGTTCCCTCTTTGCCAAGGCATGGGCATACTGAGCATGCCTCCATCTGCCTACTGGGGCTGGCTCAGGGTGTTCATGGTCTGAGTACCTCTGTGCCTGTGGGGCCCTTGGCAACGGTGGTGGGCTGTGAGGGCCTTCACTATTCTGTCCCTGATGCAGCTGTTTCTGCAGGATCATATTGTGTAGCATGGCACATACTATGAAGATGTGGGCACACGTGCCTGGAGAGTACTGCAAGACTCCACCAGATATGTCCAAGCAACTAAACTGTAATTTCAGCATCCCAAACACACACTCTATGATGATTCTGGTTTGTGCGTGTGCCTCATTATGGCGTTCTTGCATGGGTGTGTGTGCATTTCTGATGGGAGTCATCGTCCACAGTTCCAGTGCATAGCCAGCATCCCCCACCAGGTGGCCATATGGGATGTCCCCCTGGAAAATACCTGATACAGCTGTGAGGCATGCCAGATGTGGGAGTCGTGTTATCTTCCAGGGCTGCCAGCACACACATCCATGATAATACCCTGGGTATTGCACACGACCTGTCAGTTGATGGAAGGGTATCTCTTGCGCTTTATGTCGCATCTACCCTGCTCACTGGATGGTGACTTGATGTGTATGTGCCTGCAATCTATTGCACCCAGTACCTCTGGGTATTTTGCCACACGGTGGAAGAGATGCATATTGCTGGCCAACTCCTCCTGCATTCGGGGGAAGTATATATGCTCATTGGCATGTGGTAACATGGCATCGAGGAACTGGTGGAGTACCCTGGATGCTGATGCCTGTGAGACCCCCAGGATATCCCTAGTTGGCCTTTGAAAGGTACCTGTGGTTAGTATTCTCAAGCTTACATACCTTTATGTCCACTGGGATGGGTTCCCCTCTGTTATTTTTGGCTCTGAGGCATGGCCAGCACAGCTCAACAAGTTGCTGTATGGTGTCGCTGTCCACCCTGTAATGCTCTACTATCTCCAGATCATTTAGCCCCTGGTAGGTTACCCTGGGTCTGAACACTCTTCTCCTCCTCTGGTGCCTGAGGTGGTTGTCAGCATTATCCTCCACATCACCTTCAGTCTCCAACACATGCTGGTGAATCAAAGCTATGGCAGCCCCTAACATGTATATTTTAAAAGTTCCCTGTCTGTTTACACCAATGGTGCAGAGTGTATGGGAATACACAAGTGTATGTGAGGTGCTTTCCCACTTTATACTATTGTGCTATGGATGCTGCTGATGTAATTGGGTGTGTATGTGCAATTCCAGCTGCAGGGTATCTTAATTATGGGTTTTACAGCAAGTACTGCAACTGTGGGGCCTTTAGTGTTGAATTATGCTTGCCTGCCATGATTTATCTGTTGCCCTTTAATTCACTTTTCAACCCGCATCCTCTCCCTTTGACAGGCATGCATCCAGCTGCCAGCTTTATTGTTTTGTACTTTACCTACCCAGGAATGTCTTGCAAAATGTTTTATGTAGCTGATCTACTATAATTTTGCTTTGTTCTGCTGTGACAGTTCTGTTTTCTTTGCAGTACGGCACCTCCCCTTTCCTATTCTGCAGGTAGCTGCTAGCAGCCTTGTTAGCTGTTGTCAATGGCCCACTGTGGGTTCCTAGGTATTAATTACTCATTTGTACTCCTATTTCCATGCTGCAGCATTTCCTTATCTTTTTCCCGTATCCTTCCTGTTTCCGCTCTGGTGCGCACTGCGCACAGCTGTTTACCGGGTTTACAGCACGTTTTCATCCATGTTCACATGCACATTTGATTACCTTGTGTGCTCTCAGCTAAGCAAAGCTATGGCTACTTCAACACACCCCTATCCTGCAGCTTTGCTTAGCAACAGGCAAACCAGGTTAGCAATACTCCAATGTGCTTATAGCAATGGCGACACACCCCTCTCTTGATATCATTTTTATCTCAAGGGCTCACCTTGGTGTTATAACGGTATGCTATTGTGTGCATCCTTACACCAGCGGGAAATCGGTGATTCACTATTACTCCTCTCATTTGCATGGCATTGCCTACTAATTCCTAGCTACTGTGCATAACACTGTCACTGCCCCTTAGCAACCCTTGCGCCATGAGTATGGTGTAACATGCCTGCCATTGACTATTATGGGGAAATCATGATATGTGTTTCATTGCAGTTTTATTCTATATTTTTATATATTCCTTGCAATCCCCTTTGCACACCGCTGCCCTGCACTTTAACTTCATGTTAGTGTGGGTATAATACTAAATGTTATTTTTCATATTTTGTGTATGTTGTTTTATGCCAATGGCTATATATTTAGCCATTGGCATATATTAACAGTATAATACATGTGTTTGGTTTGCTGTCATGGCTCCCATTTTATGTTTGAAAAATGTAAACCGTTTTTTTTTGGTTTACATTCTTTCATGCTTACACTATGCCTGCCCCACTTCCTGAATTGCTATATACCTTCATTTGCATGCTATACTGCTGTGCCTGGGGTGATTAGCATGCAGGCGCCGGGAGCTGTGTAGGCGTAGCGTACACAGGTAGTGCACGTGGAAACAGCTCGTACCTGAATCGCTCGGTGGCCATATTTGGTGTTAGATTGCCGATGCTATGCCTGCACCTGGAGCAAGCTTCATGAATTCCGGGGATAGTTTAAATACCTTTCCTTTTGGTGCCAAAGAAAACAAAACCATTATGCACACTCCCCGATTTAAAGTAAACTTGCACTAATGTTACATAAATAATACTGTATAACAAAAAATGTATATGGTAAAGGTACTAAACAGTTGCATTACATCAGGTGGATTAAGATGCTGGTGAATAAATTATTGTATGAATAATGTATTATTTAAAAAAGATTTTTGTAAAAATCCTTAAAAATATTCATAAAAAAAATCCATAAAAAATAGTTTTATAAAAAAATTATTTTGTATTGTGATACTTTCACTAAGTATATACATTAATGTTAAAACTTTATTGACAACAGTAATACTTATAATTGTGTCTGCAAATTAGGTTTGATAGAGATGTGATCATTTAGACCAGGCAAATTGGAGGCATCAGTAAGTAATTGCTACTTGACATCCCTGTGCCCCAAAAGTGCCTTAAAGTTGCTCCCCCTAGGACAAAGCCTAACTTGTTCTAATATGGCAAACTTAAAATAATGGCTTTCCCCACATTTTTTCATGTCTGTATAGGGCATTCTTACCATCCCTCCTTCTTATATTATATAGATGGTCATATATTCTTTTTTTAAGAGGCCGCTCCGTTTTCCCTATATATTCCCTGGTTATTAAAACAAGAGCTCAGATTGATAGCTCCCAGCATTCCAGACATAAGGAGAGCAATACCCACAGGTTGAGCGATATACTTAAAAATTGAAACAGAAAATCAGAATGTCAACTTGTTGCTCTCATAATAACAGCAAATTACCTTCTCTCATAAAATAATCATTAGCAATGCTCCAAGATGGCCCACAACCACTGTCAAACTGAGTTAGTGCTCAATTAGCTATGCACACTGAAATCAGAAAAAAAATGTTATCCCAGATGTTAAATTGCAAGTTAAGTAATCAAAGCACAATTCCATGGTGTTTGAAGGAACTGAATAATGGAGAATAATCTAGAAAAGAACAGTTGAAATATGGTTTCAGTAAATGCTCGGATGCATAGCCGAGAGTACTCCAGACAAACAAACCAAATGGTTATTGGAGTTTTACATGATCACAACAGGACTAGAACATGTAATTTTCTGATCTAAAGTAAGGCACCTTATCCATTAGACCACTAGATTCAAAAAAATAATACATATGTAGATTTATTAGTATCTTAGAAGAACCAAAGATCCTGCCAAGAAATGTAGACCTCTTTCATGTTTTCATTTATTTCTTTAATAAGGACATAATGAAACAGTAAAGGAACATTCAAGATCATTACTAGTATAATACTAATGTGCTAAAAGATGGTTTATCATAGTAAATGTAATAAAAATAGAGCAATTAGTTTATGCAATCCAAAAAGGAATACGCATAATTAATTTACTAACATTATTAAAAAAATAAAGTGGCAAGAACACACTAAGCATAACCAATTTACTAGCATTAGGAAAATAATTTAAAAATGGGAATGAATCAGTAAGCAAATGTGTAAACAAAAAAAAAAAATAAAAATGAATACAAAGCATATATAATCATGTCTTGTTATATCAGCTAGTAATATAGTGTAATTAAAATAGATAAATTCAGCATTATGGCCATAATGTCTAGGAATTATTTATTTGTCTAAATTTTTAATTTCTACTTTTTCTAATGACTGTAGAGTAACTTATTAATTACCATGCCTGTAAGTAAAGATAATAAAACAGGCTCAATACATAGTGTATTGTAACACACTGATAATTATATATATAAACCTGAAGTGCACAAGGAATTGAAAATATCTGGTATAAACTTAGGATTTTATCTGTCATGAGAATTTGTACCTGGGTACAGAAATTATTGCTTCACCCTTCTAAGACTGACTAAACAGAAAGGTTTTTTTAAACTTTATCCCTTTGTAAAAAGATACATTTGCACAACCAAGGCTTCTGTATCCAGTGTGATTCTTGCACAAAAATTCTAGCTGTGGCACTGTTCTGCATTTGCTGCATTGGTTTATAGATACACACTAGGCTAATGACCGCCAGGATGCAATCCAACCCAGTTGTGTCCTTATGTATCATGGACATTTGTTAAGAGGGGGTATGCTAGTTAGCAAGTATTATTGTCTGCCTCTGTCTATCATAGACATGAGGAAAATATCCAGGGTGAGTTTCCAATTCCCATCCATTGGTCAAGTTTATACTTAAATAGGGCTAGGGATGGGATCTGCTTCACATGGATGAGAAGCCTGATTCAGAGCATGAAGATCCTCTGAGATACATATCTAGCTCACCAACATGTCTTATTTATGTCACTAGCAACATTAAGTTCTTCAGATCTAGTGGTTCTGATGCTGTTAATTTTGTGGATGTGAAAAAAGTGCATCAGAGCTGGATCCAAAGATGTCTTTTATGCCAGGCATGGATCACCTCTCAGTAGCCTGTAGGAAACAAAGTATAGAGATAGGGCTTTTGGGCAATCTATATAGGGCAATGTGTTTATACCCTGGAATCTCCTGGAAAGAAACCTTTGTGGCCATTCCAACTGTTGCATGTGTCTGGTCTGGTACATGCCAAAGGGGGTATTATGCTCAATGATGGGTTTGATAAGGACCAAATAAAGTCGTTGTATGACTTCCTTGGACCTGGCTGTCATACCATTACTTATAAATTGGGCAACATAGAATGATTTTCTTACTACCTTGGCAACATGTTGGTCAAAGGCCAGATTACTGTCTACATATATTCCCAGAGTCCTGACTAAAAGGTCAACTCTTAGGGTTGTATTATCAATGGAGTAATTAGACTGATTAATAGTTCTCACTAAAGGCCCTATAATGCATATCTTGGCATTGAGTTTTAGTCAATGACTATGGCACAAATTTGTCTGTATTAGACAGATGTTTGTGTCAAGGGAGAATCTATATAGCTCCCATTTTGCACTAATCTGCAAACTTAGTCATCCAAAGTCCCTTGACATTAGCCTTTACCTCTGACATTTAAATGCCACATAGGAGTAGTCCCAGCACAGAGCTCTGAGGTACCCCACTAATGACTGGTCTCTTAATGGAGGTGGTATCACTAATCCAGACATCCTGGGTCCTGTTCATGGGCCAGCTGGCAATCCAGTGAGTTATGTAGGGATTTATGCCCAGTTTGGTTTGCCAATTATACTCAAGTGGGATATTGTATCAAATACCTTATCCAGGTCCAGGTAGGCAGTATGCACATTTTCCCCCCTCATCCATTGCCTTTTTGACCATCTCAAAAAAGTCTGCCAGGTTTACTAGGCATGACCTTCTCTCAACAAAGACAAACAGGGTTGGTTCCAGTGTTTAAAGGTTGCCTATGGCTTTGTTGATCATTTCCATGATAATTAATTCTATGGCTTTATGTATTAGACTAGTCAGACTAATAAGTATTTAGTATTTAGTTTCTGGGGTCATTTGATGGTCCACCCTTGTGAAACAGGATAACTGTTGTAGTCCTCCATTCTGTTAGTACAAAGCCAATTTTGAGGCTGTATTTGAAAGTGACTCAAGTATTCCTGAGAGATCATATTTCCAGCAATTTAGAAGGCATCCCAGGATATTGTCAGGGACCATTGAAGCTGTTTTTTGTGCTTTAGCAAGTGTCACCAGGACCTGCTCTCTGTTAATAATTGGAGGATTATTCAATTAGGTGAGGGAGGAGCGGGGGTTAAGTTTGAGCTCAATTTGTCAGCCAGCAAATTTGCTGTGTTGCTCTGCTCATTGAAATTGGCACCTCAACCACCAGTTTGGCCTTTGATGTTTCACACAAGGCTGTAGAAGGCATTGCGGTTTTCTTTAACCCATGAGGCTATCTTGACCATGTGATTGGCCTTGTTGGACTTAATTAGTATTCTTAGTTTCCTGTTTAGTTTAATTAGAGAGCTTCCATCAATATGGGAGTTGATCTTCCTGATTTTACCCAGCACGTTTTCCTGTAGACTGCATATATAGTATGCTCAATGCCATACTAATATCATTACAATTTCAAACAATAGACACACAATTAAGCATAGTATAATGATGATCCAACAAGTTCTAAATAAGCTTTACAATATGTGTCAGTATGAAATAAAGGTTTCAGATATTAATGTAATTTAAATTTGGCTATCTTACATTTGTATGATGATGCTTCCATCTGTCAGTTTTATTTCAGGTTTTGTTCATCACAGTTCACTGAAACTGCATTCGCTTGTAATATGTGACCTGGTGTTGCTCTGCAGTATTTGTTCCTCACTATTTCTCTGCTGTTGTGTGACCAGGGAGATAGTAGATAAATGTTACTGGGAGTCAAGGGTATAAACCTCTACAGCATGATACAGAGGGTCTTCTCTCCTGCAAAAAAAATAATTCTGTTTTGATTTTTAGAGTCATTAAAGATATTTAAAACTGATGAAACAGGACTTGCTTAAGAGAGCTGCAATCAAATACAGGGAAGCTTTACTTTTGTATATTTCTTATATTATGTTGTGGTACTACTAGTTAAAGCAAACTGAAGTCCTCAGACACTCAATGTGCAGGGTTCTCCTCCTACTCCCTTCTTATTATTTACATTTATTCTCAGCCTGAGGTTGCTGCTTACTATAAAAAGAGGCAGTTAACAATTTCTGCATACAGCAGACCTTGTTCTTCCTCTGAGTTAGTGCAGTCTCCGGGTGAAAATAATTCAGTACAGGGTTTAAGGATACACAGCCCACCACATCAGTAGGAATGGGAGGACTATTCCTGTATAGGTTACCGATATTTTGTAGCGTATTTATTTTAAACATAATATACATATTCTAACCCTTGCTATTGCAGTGAATGTGTTTCTATATTTGTTGTCATTGTGGGAAAATCATTTTGGAATAAAGTGATTTGCAAGAATTTTATTCAGAAAAGTAAACAACAAATACATCAGAAAGAGAAATTCAGTAGGGTATGCAAAGGTAAGAATATCAGTCAGAGGCAAAATATTAAACTAAGGCTATTGTAAGATATCAGTGCAGTAGTACTGATGACCGAATAGATGAGACAGGCCACAATGTATCTACTATATTATGCAGACATGGTAGGACAAATGTTCCTTATCTGATAAGAAGATATGCTCCTTGGACACACTGTCGTTTTTAAGTTAACTATATGATGTATCTCCTGATAAAGCTCAAGTGTTTGAATCATACAAATGCATGCATTGTATATCAAAAATGCTGATTTTCTCTGGATTCTCTTTTTTGTTGTCATTGTTGTTGTTATACAAAGTCCAGACATTTTCTGAGCAATGCCAGCTTGAAATGTGGTTGCACTAAATAACATGGAATGTGAGAAAAACACAGGGAGGCAGCCCCCTCCCCAGTCATGAGACACTTAGAGAAATATACTTTTGTGATGTTCTCATCCAAGTTTTGTGCATTCAAGGGAGAAGGATATTTTTGGGAAATCTAAGTTAATGTGGGGTTTAAATTCCTGATGGAAAGAGCTGTGCTAAAATATATATCCCGTAATAGATGACTGTTTTTGTTAACACTGTTATCACAACCTTTTGTGTAGCAGTTTGAGGAATGTGCCAAAAGCGCAGTAGGTCTGAGTAAAAAAAAAGATATTTATTGTACTATACATACATGGAGCATTAGTGAGGATATACTGGTTGTTGCTCATCGTTTAGAAAACGTCTCTCTTACTGTCATTCATTTTATCATCATTATTTCAGTCACTTTTAAGAACCACTTGTGCTGCTAGTAGCAGGACAGCTAATTGAGAACAATTTTATTAAAGGCATTTTATGAAGACCATTTAATCAAACAGTGTTTGTGCAAATATCTTACTGAAGGAAACTGCAATGGGTGAACATTCTTTCTGTAGTTTTTACAAAAGCTGGTGAATCTAGGCTAGAAGGTGACTTTCAGTATGGGGCTAGACTTAAAGTTTAGGATTAGCTGCAGAATTGAGTTTCAGATTTTGTTAGCTCTGTGATCACATTCACGGTTACAGTTCAAATTAGTGTTAGGGATGAAGTAAAGTTTAGATATAAGATTTACTTTAGGTTTAGTGGTAGGATTAAGCTCTAAGGTCAGTGCTAAATCTAGGGTTAGGATCTTTTTAGAATATGGGGCACTGTTTTGTATAGGATGTATGGTAGAGTTTACCTTTTACAAGAAATATTATCAATAAATGTATATATGGCAATGTTTTGTGCATTATGATGAGTATTTGAATTGAAAGCACTTGTGGGTTAACAAAGATAAGGTTTCATTAAGAAGTAATCCTTCATTTGTGCCTATAGTGGTATCCAATTGAACCATTATGCCAAGCTATCCAACTTCCTGTATTCCTTCCATAACTTAAACTGAGGGAGAAAGGGTACTCAGTACCTTGGACGTGCACAGAGAGGTCAAGTGCTATCTTGATAGAACAAAATATTTCAGGATCTCTGATTAGTTGTTCTTTTCTTGTGAAGGTGAGGAAAAAAATGAGAACTTCTGTCAAAAACAGTCTATTTCCAATGGTTTGTCTCATGCTACTACCTTTTGTTATACCTACCACAAGAAAACAAAACAATTACAGACAGAATTAAGGCCCATTTTACCAGGACCTTGTCTTTATCTATGGCATTTTTGAAAGCGTTGGATTCTAGATCTCTTCCAGAAGCAGCATCTTGGTTCTCTGTACATATTTTTACGAAGCACTACAGACTAGATTCCTTCTCCAGGTCTAGGATAGGCTTTGCTAGGACTATTCCCCAGGGACTCTGTGATCTTTATCCTTCCAACAGTCAGTATAAGTTAGTATAATTTACACATACAGCAAAGGCAACTTTAGAAGTGATCCATATGAGGAACTTAGTACACTTGTGTAATACATTTTTTAATGATAATTGCTGCAGTAGCCACTGCCTCCACCCCCCCCCTATTTGGTGTGTGTTTTTTATGCCAGGGTGTGGACCTTTATTTTTATTTTTCTAACATTGTCCTTGTTAATGGTTTTGCCTCCTTCTTTCTGTTGGCATAAAAGTTTTTAAGGGCTTGGAGCTCAAACCTGACTTTTTAATCAGCTTAACCTGAGCTGACTAACAATATGCGTGCATGCAATATGCCATGAAGCTTTGGAAGCTGGCCACCTACTATATCCTTAGCAGGATTAATGCATATAGCTAAAACTATTACGGTGGTAATCATTTCAACATTTGCTGATCAGCGAAGTTTTCTTAAACAACTGTACTATCTTAGATGGTCTTGAATTATCTGAGATTAATCCAAGAAATTCATCCACGGTGGTGCAGCAGTAGCATTGTTGCCTCACTTGAGTGCGGGGAGTGCCTTCTGTGTGGAGTCTGCATGTCCTCCCCTCGGTTGAGTGGGCGTTCAAAAGATATGCGTAAATGGGCGTGCCTTCGTTAAAGGTTGAACGTTGAGCTGGCACCTTGGCGTTTGTGAAAATCTGCTGCCAATCATTCACGGACCGGAGTTCTGCTGTGGTGACCCCTAACTGGGAAAAGCCGAAAGACAACAACAACAACAATCCAAGAAGTCAAGAAATACTGAATCAGCCTATATTAAGTAATGAAATTTTAGCTGCTGTTGAAAAATCTACCATCTGGCAATGCTCAATGAATTTATTGGTTTTCTGTAGATTTTTATAAGGCATTTAAATAGGATAATGTACTAATACTAGTATTATTGTATGAGGATGTACTTACACAAGGGGTATTTCCCTTTTGGTTCATAGAGGCTAATGAGATGATTACATTGTACCTAATTCTAGACTTATCCCACTTTTCCACATGGACATATCAATCACTCTGAGGTTGCTGGCAGCTAGGTGACAACTAGATTGGATACAAACTAGTCTCATTTGGCCCCATTGAACCACCAAGAACTCATAACATTTGCCAGTCTATTAAAGAGAATAACAGTCTTGCAGCACAAATGATTGATTTCAGTAAGGGATTTGACTCTGTAAGATTGTCTGTATTGTAGGCAGTAATGTAAAAGATTAATTATTATTAATAAATATATTTAGTTGTGTCAAGTCTTACCCATAAACCATCAACTAATATTCTTTCTTGACAATTTTGAGCTAATGTGAGATTTCTTCAGAGTTGGCCTTTCACTCCTTTATTATTTGTCTTGATAGCTTTCCAGTGCATAAATACATCATACAATAACATTTTATTATTCCTTGAAGGTGGCTGGAACTCTCTTATCGGTTTGTTGATAACTGCTTGGTTTGGTTATTAAATTCCAGTAGAACAATTAAGTCAGTGATCTCAACTTTTTCAGTCCGCTAAAGTGCCATGGTTATCAGTCAGTATAAAAAAATCTCAGATATTACCCTTTTTATTATTTATTTTTTATTCTACATTTGTTTACCGGGAGAGTCCAACTGGGCATAAAACCCTTTTTCAGCAGAGGCCTGGGAAGAAAAGCTCCATTGTTAGTAAACTATTTTGTTAGGAGAAAGAAAATTGTGTTTTATAATAAAGAAAAAAAATAGTAACAGACATTCATAATGGAAAAAAGACTAGAACAGAATAAATTGGTCAAGTCAGAGACAAGATCAATAATCTTGTTTAACAATGCTTCTAGAAGACAGTTCTTAAAGTAGTAGCAGGTAGTGACATTGTATACAATAAGCGTGCAATTACTATACTTACTTACTTACCCTTCAATAGGGTGGCCGCGGTGGTGCAGCAGATAGCATTACCACCTCACAGCAAGAGGTTCTTTGGTTCGATCCTTGGCTGGAGTGCCTTCTGTGCAGACTCTGCATGTCCTCCCTGTGGTCATTTGGGTTTCCTCCGGTTGCTCTGGTTTCCTCCCACATCCCAAAGACATGCTGTATGTGGATTGGACACTCTAAATTGGCCCTAGACACAAGTGCGTGAGCCTTCTGTGGAAGGGTGGGTGCCAGGCTGGCAACTCGATACTGTAAATCTCCACTGCCAGTCATGAGCAGACAGGTGATCTGATGTGGTGACCCCTAACCGATAAAAACCAGAAGAAAAAGACTTACTTACCCTTCAATGAATACACATTTGGGAAGGTACATCAGTAGGCAAAGTTTCCCTTTTCTGTGGTTAAGGAAGCAGTGTGTCTAGGGATTAGAATGTCTATTTATTTTGACAAAATTTCTTCAGCATGTTTGAGGTAGTATCACAGCTTGGAATAAACAATTTATTCCTTTCGTGACCAGAATTCAAATAATTAAAGTAGTGATTCTATCTAAAGCTATACTCATGTTAAGATATCTTGCTCAAGCTATGTTTAAGATACTCAAAAAAATAACAGGCAGTTGCTACTTTTATATGGAATTTTAGAGCCCTAAGAATTTGGAAAAAAAATCTGTTTAACTATAATAATACATAGAGAGTGTGCCCTCTTTTAAACACTATGGGATTGCAGGTATGAGAGATATATTGGGATGTGATAGAGGAACACAGAAACCATTTTTGTGGGATATCAAGATTGTTGTGATGTGTAACATTGAACTCTCTGCTTGGCTTTGAATTTAGAGAAAGGACTGGTACCCTGGTGGAATGGATTTCTGGATCAAGCACAAGGGCTGGGGGTCAATTAAAAAATGGTCACCATGACAGTCAGGCTTTGGGGTCATCCATTAATTAGAATAAATGAAAAGAGTCTTTTCTAGGAGAAAGGGGTGACAGCCATTTTCATGTGAATTATGAACATTTGAGATATAATAAATGCTTGGATACTGCACTTCAACAAATTAGGGGTACAAATACATCTAAATACTATATACCATTGGTAGTAATATGCAGAATGTTATAGTGAATTCTTGGCTATCATGCCTATGGGTAGAAAGCAAGTAGGCGATGTGCAGAAAGGTTAGTTAAGATAAGTACTAGGCCAATTATGAGCCTCTGGTGGAAAGTAATATCCAATGATCAGACTCTAGCTTGACAACTGTATCCTTCAGTATGAATGGAAGAAATATTGCTTCAAAAGATATTCATAAATTATCACATTTTATAATTTTTATACTGAGTTACATGTAACAAAGACTCCTAAAACTTTAGTCAAGAGAAGTTTGGGGTGACAATAAAGAGTGTTACGAGATGTTCATAGAGGGAAGTTATCAACAATTATATGGTTTGGCTACATCCTAAAGTTGTTCTTATATGGTCATGCAATGGTCATTGTATCAACCTTGTTACAAGAACTAATCATCTTTCAATGGAAAATGTTAAGTGTTCATTATTAGAGCTTATGCCAAGTGATAAACTACCTACTAATTTTATATATTATTGGATAAGAAGTGTGTGCTTACCATGATATTTTAAGTTATTTGCAGTGTATGGAAATCTATTCCTGAACATTGAACTATCCTAATTAATAACTTAGCTATACGTTTTGGTTTTAGAAAGTACAGTTGTATAAGTTGAACTTTCCATAGCAGTAGATGTTTGAATGATTAGTGTTGCAGTAGCCTTAGCTATATCAGCTGGCCAGCTTCAAAAAGCTTCAGGGCACCTTTCATGCACCCAAATTGTCAAGCAGCTTGAGCTGAACTGACTAAAAGACAAATTTGGGTGCAAAACCCTTCAAAGCTTTCCTGCCAGCAGACAGAGTAAGGCAGATCCCTAAAAGGACAAGGCATGGAGTAACAAAAAAAAATGTCCACACTTTGGCATAAAAAACACACAGAAAACCAAGAGGGATGGAAGGAGGGAGCATCTACTGCAGCAGTGATCATTCGGACATTTGCTGCTATGGTAAGTTCAATTCACACAACTGTACTATGTTCTTCATGTTGATCACTGCTGCTGTAGTCTTAGCGATATGGATAGATTACCATTGCAAACTATATTTGGAGGGAAGGAGAAGGATCCAGAAGCCTCTGGTGATTGGTCATAGAAAAGCATGATCTAGACATAGAGAAGGAGTCCAGCTTATAGTGCTTTGTAAAAGTATGTACAGAGGAACAAGTGGCAGCTTCAGGAATACTTGCAGACTGCAACCCTTTCTAAAAAGTCATAGAAGAAGCCAAGATCCTTGTAGAGTGTGCCTTGACCTTGCCTGGAATGTCATTGGTGAATCTAACAAAAGGACAAGCATTTGGAAACAGTCTGATTTGATACCAGTTATTACCTTCAGAAGAAATGAACAATTGATCCGATGATCTGAAAGATTTAGTTCTATCAGGATAGTATCTGAGCTGTCTGTGGACATTCAAAGTATGGAGCATCCTTTCTCCCTCATTTTTAGGTTCAGGAAAGAAAATGGGGAGATGGATAGTGTGACTTAAACTTGGATACCACTTTAGGCATAATAGAAGGATTAGTTATTAAAGAAATCCTGTCCTTGTGGAAAATGAGGTAAGGTTGAATCACCATAACAGCTTGCAACTCAGATACCCTTCTTGTAGAGGTCAGAGCAATTAATAAAACTATTTTGCATGTTAAGAACCTCATATCAGACAGATTAACTAGTACAAATGGAGCTGGTGTTAGTTTCTCTAACACAATAAGTTCCCACGGAGCTGCCACTGGTTCATTTGGAGAACTATTATGCAACCCCCCTTACAAGAATATTTCAACATGTGACTGCCATGAAAGAGGAGGATCCATGGCATACATGGTGAAATGGCTTATAAATGAACCTTGATAAAGGAATAAGAAAGGCCATAGGATAGTAAATCATACAAATATTGCAAAGACAGTGAACAACTAGCCCTGAGTAGGTGCTGGTCAAGGGTGCTGGAACCATAAGGTGAGGGGGGCACTGCCCCCACACTTTAAATAAAGCCATGAACTGTACCACCAGCTCCTGGCTCAGATTTTTTAAAAATAAACAAAGCTGTGCCAGAAAAAGGAGAAAAGGGAGATCAGAAAAACAAAAAGTGTGTGCGCACGTGTGTGTGTGTGTGTGTGTGTGTGTGTGTGTGTGTGTGTGTGTGTGTGTGTGTGTGTGTGTGTGTGTGTGTCCGTGAATGAACGTATGCCAGTATTTGGGACTATACATGAGTGAATGTGTATATGCAGGTATGTGGGTGTGTGTGAGGGCATGCGTATATGTGAGTGTGTGTGAGTGCATGTATGGGGGTGTGCGCGAGTATGTGCATGCGAGTGTATGAGTGCATGTATATGAATGTATATGAGTACATGTGTATATCTGAGTGTGCACTACTGTCCACATGCGAGTGTGTGATTATGTGTATGTGACTGAGCATGAGTGCATGTGTATATGTAAGTGTGAGCGAGTGCCTGTATGCAAGTATGTGTGAGTATGTGTGGGCATGTATGGGTGTGTAGAGAGTTTAGAATCAGATTCCTACATAAGGGAGGTTGCTCCAGAGAACATTATTTCTTTAACTTTAAAGCATGCATACCTCTCAACTGTACAATTTTTTGCAGAATGTCCAGACTTTTGCCTCATATTTTTTGGTCTGTTCTTATAAAATTTGTGGTTTTCTGGCAAATCCTTGTGGATTGAAATTCTCAAATAATGACATGCATTTGAGTTTCAGACTTCATTTCCCTTGGAAAAAGGATACTAACACAAATCCTGTTATTCTAGTAACTTTTTCAGTTTATAAGTTCAATTTTTAAAATCTGTCCCTACCTTTGGACCTTTCGCCCAACATTATTTTAGGCTTTAGCCAGATTTCTAGCACTAAGAAGTTGAGAGGTATTCATAGCTATTCAGGGAAATAATTATTCATTTTATTGCAATACTCTTTTTGCAGTTAAAAAAAAAGCTGGCAATGTGAACTTCAGCAAATATTACTCAACAAATGCATTTATTTATTTATTTTATTTGTCTTTGTTTACCGAGAAAGTCTGACTGGGCAATACCCATTTTCAGTGGAGGTCCGGGGAGAAAAGCTCCATTTGCCTACATTGCATTATACTATGTTCCAGTTAAACACAGAGCAGTTACATTTTTTATTTACATTTATACACAAACAGTAGTTATATTTATACATTCTAAGGTTTTACAGAGGTGGAGGTTACTAAAGAAAAAGCCCACATGAAACTTAGTGGATTTTACAGGCAGCAGTTATGTATAAAAATTGTTTTTGTCATTTCAGTGAGAGGTTGAGCGTATGTATTTGGAGAGTATTGTATGATGAACACAAAGTTTTAACCCTGTGATGAGCATGTGCAGAACCAGGATTAGTTAAGAAGCTGTATAAGCAGTTGCTTAAAACTACTGTAATTGTTGGAGAGTTTTATTTGTGTGGGGATACTATTCCAGAGTTTAACAATGTACTAGGAGTAGAGCATGTCTCCTGCAACATTATTTGACTTATTTGTCAGTAATAAGAATTTGTTACTAGAACAGCGATCCCTTTCTGGACAGTAGGGCAGTAGTACGTTTTGTAATGTAGGGCATTTTCTGGATGATGAATGAGTTTGTGTGCTGTAGTTGTGATTAGTTTAGGTAGTTGTGCAGTTCAATCCAGTTTAATTGTTTTAAGCTATGACAAAGGTGGGTCCTATGATGGTGAGTGGTGACAAATGTAGCTATTTTTTTGTAGCGGGTGGCATTTCTGTGCAAATTCATGCTATCAGGAAACCAGCTCTTTTTTTACTGTGAACCAGCAACTTAAAATGATTATCATATGCCAGTGCATGGGAGGTGTGGTGGTTTTGACCACAAAGAAACAACATTTTGGAGTGTTTAGTACTGCTGAAGCAACACACTTTTATCAAAGTAATTGTCACTAAATATTATGTTATATACCAAAGATCATTACTCATAATTCTTAGCTAGTAGAAGTTACTCACATGATTTATTTTCTTTTACATAAATGTATCTTTGTCTATGTCTTAAGTGATAATTAAATAACAGTGTTTGCCACCACAGCAGGCTGGTAATTTGCTTCAGATGCAGGTGAGAGATTCTGCTGTGGCCAAGCTGGTTCCTCAGGTCATTCTCCTTTTCTCTAGATCCCTCTGTGTGGCAAATACAGCTGCTATGTACTAGGGGTTAGCAATGTCCTCTGCAGCTATTGGGGGTCCCCTTAGTGATCAAAGGAGAACATTTTTTGTTGATGTAGCATGAAGAGGCAGGAAAAGTGCCTTGCTTAACCAGTATCTTGTGCCCACCCCTATGGATGCTATTGCTGCCATTAAAAAATTTATTTGCTGTAATTTTCCTGTTAAAAAGAAACAGAAAACTAAACCTATAGCTTCTTCTACTCCAATTTCATTGGACAGGGGTATTTTATTAAGTCTGACTCAGGGTCTTGTACAGGTTATTGACCTTTCTTATCAGGTGGTTTCTGGTAAAAGAAAAAAATGATTCCTCTTTTCCTGAAGTGATTCAAGAAATTATATCCAGAGAGGAATGTGATGGAACAGATACAGTTTTTCCCTCAGAATTCTGATTCAGACTCAGTGTAGAGCATCTTACCTGAATCTACGGTTTAGCATCTAAATGTTCATGTCAGGTACGTGACCTGGAAAGGCGAAAGGCAATTTTCCGAGTTGTCGTACCACTGATTTTAAAAAAATGCCGAATCCATAAGACCGATTGCTAGTGTGCATTCGCTCTTCTGGATTTGTTATTTTGAATGGAAATCACACTATAGTGGAGATCAGGAAATCTACCCTTTCCTTCACTGAAGTGTGATCTCAGAGTTTGTATATATAAGTAACAGGGGGTGTGGGGGGGTGCATGGGGGCTTACTCCCCCCTGCAAAACATTTGTAGCATATAACCAGAAGTGTAGGTAATTTCAGTAAAGTCGACATTCCTGAGTTGTTGACTTTAATTCCTACTTTCAGTTATGTGAATGATCAGTAATTTGTTTTATGACATTTCAGGTCACTTATATGCACACTTGCAATTGTCAGTTGTGAGATTTTGATAGTAAACCTGAATCTCCCTATCAGTGATTCTGTTTCTCTGAGACCATTTCCAGAATGTCCAAGTCTATTCAATGAAGAACACTGAGGTTTCTTAGTCGCCAAGAAAATATATCAGCCGTTAGAGAAGGAATTTTCAGAACTTTTGCTCATTTCCCCAGTTCTGTCAGCTCTGGATGACGTGTCACTGCCTGCAATTTTCCTGATATTCAGCCAGCTGCCCATAAAAATGCAACTAAAATGTATGACGTTCCTCAATCATTTAAGTTTTTATACAATCTTCCCAAATATGACTCAGCAGCTATAGCTTTAGTTAATCCCGCTGCTGCCAAACATTTTAATTCTAACCCTTTCCCTTTTGACAAGGATGGTAAAGCAGTTTTTAAGTTTGGGGAAAAGTGTTTGCTTCTGTGGCTTTAATTTTTATAACTTTGAGTTGTCAGGCTCATATGTTAAAGTTTATAGTGACTAACTGTGAACAAACGAGGAATGTTTTATCTGCAGTTCTTCCCTGTGAGGAAACATCAGCTTTGTGTGGTTTAGTTTCTTTTATTTTTCAGGTCACTAGTCATTTAAAGTGTATTTTACTGTAAATTCTACATCCAGTGAGGCTGCCACTGGTACTGCATTGAGGAGTTTTAACTGGCTTAATTCTCAGAACCTCCAAGAGGATGTAAAAATATAGCAATAACCCACGCCTGGGTGTGGGTAATGCTAAATTTACCCACGGTTGGCGTGGTTTGGTCCCGGTGGCCGCCCGAGGACCAAACAAAGACAACCGTGGGTAAATTTAGCATTACCCACACCCAGAAGTGGGTTATTGCTATTATACCATGACATTATTTAAGAAAAGAAACTGTTACTTTTCTTAAATAATGGCATAGTATAATGCCTGTTTACTGCCCTTCCGCAGATGTCTGGCATCGCGGCAGTTCTGATGTACTGCGCCTGCGCGGTACATCAGAGCTGTGAGCAAAAGCAATGGAGAAAGCAAGATCTCCGTTGCTTTTTATGTCTCGCTATGTTAAATGAGTTTAACATAGCGAGACAGTTTAAAATAAGCAACGGACATCTCCGTTGCTTATTTTAAACTGTCTCGCTATGTTAAACTCATTTAACATAGCGAGACACTCAAAAAGCAATGGAGATCTTGCTTTCTCCGTTTTTAACACTGTCTCGCTATGTTAAATGGGTTTAACATAGCGAGACAGCTTTAAAATAAGCAACGGAGATCTCCGTTGCTTATTTTAAAGCTGTCTCGCTATGTTAAACCCATTTAACATAGCGAGACAGTGTTTTAAAAAATGAGTTATACTAATGGAAAAAAGTCCGGGCGACCGGATCTTTTTCCATTAGTATAACTCGATTTACAACGGGCACGCTGGCCAATCAGCGTGCACGTTTTGGGGGGGGTCATGGTATAATGAGCCTTTAACTTCACCTTTGGAGAGAGAACTCCTGCAAAGGTCAGCAAAAATGTGACAAGAGGGTTAATCTCTCAGATTTTTTCATCCCTCCCTTTCTAAATTTTTCAAAGGATATTTTGCTTCCTTGTCCAACTGCAGCAAGAAACAAAACAAAACAAACGGTCTCAACAATGTGCTGGTAAACAGACATTAAAAAACAGTGGTGCAGAGGTTCCCTAAAAGAAAGCAGGAACCCCCAGAGCAAAGGACAGTCAAAAAAGTCAGAATGAGTATGTAAGGGGGAATGTCCCACCTCCCACCCTGGCAGTCTCTTATCCCTTCCAGAAAGTTAGATTCTCCATTTTATTTCTTTGGCAACAGGTTGTTTCAGACAAATGGTTTCTGAGACTTACTCAGTGGGAAGGGACTGCTCATTTGCAGGGAATTATTCCACATCCCCAGATGAAATCCCTCTGTCCTTCCTGTCCTACGGCACATGATTTATCGGGAGGGGGGGGTAGATATAGTTCCTTTTTCCCAGTGGGGAAGAAGTTTTCATTCAAGAATGTTTCTGATATAAAAAAAAAAAAGAAGAAAATGCCTGGAGCTCAGTTATGGACGTTTTTCTTAAACCAGTTTGTGATAGTGCCCAAGATCAAGATTCTTTCACAACACAATCTCTTACCCCTTCTTCCCCCATTTGAGATTTTTTGGTAACCTTAGATTTAAAAGATGCTGATCATCACATTCCTATCCATTAAGGCTTCCAATGTTTCTTATGGTTTTATGTATGTGGATCACATTATCTGTTCTCTGCTTTGCCCTTTGGGCTCTCCACTGCACCAAGAGTGTCACAAAGTGTCTAGCTCCAGTTATAGCACATTGCAGGTAACATGTTATCTAGATTTTTCCATATTTAGTTGTCTTGCTTATCTGTGTAGACTCTTTTTCATATGTCAGGAATCTCTCTCTTTGGTGAATGATCTCATATGCAGGCTTGGATTCCAAAAGAACCTTAGTACAAAGAGCTTTTCTTCCACAGAAAAATATATATCTACATTTAGCTCTGTTCCAGGTTTTTCCCCTGATCCCTCTGGTGTTATACATACAGCCACCATGGACTAGGGGTCAGCAATGTCTTTTGCAACTGTTGGGGTCCCCTTAATGGGCAAGGGAGGGAATACATTAGGATTATGAGTTTCATGGCATCTATGATTCTCATGATACCTCTGGCAAGGCTCCACATGAAAAAGATAAAATGGTATCTGAGGTCTGTTTCGTCCCAGCACTGACACCCATTATCTTTTCAGATTCCAGTTCTAGGATGTGTGAGAAGAGAAATCACGTGGTGGAGACATCAAGTACCCTGAATTCAGGTCTTTCCCTATACCCTCCCGCTCCAAAACAGTTGCCCACCACAGTTACCTTGTACTTTGCTAGGGGATAAAAGTGCAAGGTATCTGGGAACACAAACACAAGACACAAGCACATAAATGTAAAGGAGGACAACAGACACAAGACACAAGCACATACATGTACAGGAGGACAACAAACACAGACACAAGCACATAAATGTAAAGGAGGACAACAAACACAGACACAAGCACATAAATGTAAAGGAGGACAACAAACACAGACACAAGTACATAAATGTAAAGGAGGACAACAAACACAGACACAAGCACATAAATGTAAAGGAGTGCAACAAACACAGACACAAGCACATAAATGTAAAGGAGGACAACAAACACAGACACAAGCACATAAATGTAAAGGAGGACAATAAACACAGACACAAGCACATAAATGTAAAGGAGGACAACAAACACAGACACAAGCACATAAATGTAAAGGTGGACAACAAACACAGGCATGAGCACATAAATGTTAAGGAGGACAACAAACAAAGACACAAACACATAAATGTAATGGATGACAAGAAACACAGACACAAGCACGTAAATGTAAAGGAGGACAACAAACACAGACACAAGCACATAAATGTTAAGGAGGACAACAAACACAGACACAAGCACATAAATGTAAAGGAGGACAACAAACACAGACACAAGCACATAAATGTAAAGGAGGACAACAAACACAGACACAAGTACATAAATGTAAAGGAGGACAACAAACACAGACACAAGCACATAAATGTAAAGGAGTGCAACAAACACAGACACAAGCACATAAATGTAAAGGAGGACAACAAACACAGACACAAGCACATAAATGTAAAGGAGGACAATAAACACAGACACAAGCACATAAATGTAAAGGAGGACAACAGACACAGACACAAGCACATAAATGTAAAGGAGGACAACAAACACAGGCACAATCACATAAGTGTAAAGGAGGACAACAAACACAGACACAAGCACATAAATGTAAAGGAGAACAACAAACACAGACACAAGCACGTAAATGTAAAGGAGGACAACAAACACAAGACACAAGGACATACATGTGAAGGAGGACAACAAACACAGACACAAGCACATAAATGTAAAGGAGGGAAACAAACACAGACACAAGCACATAAATGTAAAGGAGGACAACAAAGATAGACACAACCACATAAATGTAAAGGAGGACAAGAAACACAGACACAAGCACATAAATGTAAAGGAGGACAACAAAGACAGACACAAGCACATAAATGTAAAGGAGGACAACAAACACAGACACAAGCACATAAATGTAAAGGAGGACAACAAAGATAGACACAAGCACATAAATGTAAAGGAGGACAACAAACACAGACACAAGCACATAAATGTAAAGGAGGACAACAAACACAGACACAAGCACATAAATGTAAAGGAGGACAACAAACACAGATACATGCACATAAATATAAAGGAGGGCAACAAACACAGACATAAGCACATACATGTAAAGGAGGACAACAAACACAGACACAAGCACATAAATGTAAAGGAGGACAACAAAGACAGACACAACCACATAAATGTAAAGGAGATGCTTGCCCTTGTCAAAGCGCTCAACTCTTTAAATCACCTTTCGTCCCCAGGACCACTTCAAGAAGTTACAGACAATTATCCACAAATAACAGTCTTCAAAGAACTGAGAGTAACTCCACAAACCACTGGAAACAATGATAAAACAAGAATAACAGAAGGCCAAGAGGCAGTGATAAAATCCAAATATTTAATATAGTTGTGAGCGCTTTCGTAATGATCCACATTACTTCATCAGACACAAGTAACAAAAACATTAAAACCGAGCTTTAAATGTAACATGCATAAACCAGTGCACCAATCACAATGAGCAAAAATCCCTCCAAAAGCTATCATTAATTAGAAGTAACTTGAAAAAAATGGTTGGTGCTCAAAGGCAAACTTGTAATCCAAAACAAAGAGGCACTAAGGATCCACAGGCACTAAATGTTTAATAGTAGACAGGAACCAGCACGAACATACAAGTATGTGAAAGCACACAGAATACAATAAAAACCATCTTATAGGGCTAGCAATTAGTTGTCATCCAATGAAATGTAAATTCAGTTAAATAGATATTTAAATGTTTATGCATTAAAAATATATGCAGAATGAATGAATATGAGAGATATATAATAGAAATGAATATTTGTTTTTTTTTAAAAATTACTGCTGCTTAATCGTAAAACATTGAGTTTATGTTAAAAGTTGTATAAAAAAGTTTGGATATAATGAAATATAAAATTAGCACACATTCTTTAAAATTATTATACACTTGCACCCTCTAGTTGTTTGTGTTAGTATATACCTGTCAGCATTACAAATCCATGTTTAATGACAATAGTTTAAAAATATCTCAATTGGGTTTAAATAAAATAAATAACTCTTGTGATAATTTTATTACAACCAGTAAATATAAATGTTGTTTTTCCTCATAATTTAGCAGATCTTAATTTAAGTACTGGACCCAGGGAGATCGTCATTCAGGCCTGGGAACCTGGTGGATTCCAGTACAATTTGCCAAAATAATTCTCTGTATTCCACTCGTGTCTCCCACATTCCTCCCCTAGGATCAATTTGGGGCACACCGTGGATCAAGGTTAAATGATTGTGTCTCCCTTAAGCCTGTTTTGAAAGGTAGAAAAATTAAATCATAGTGTCTATGGATTTTACTTTATACCTCTTTAAGTTTTGAATTACTTCTAATTAATGATAGCTTTTGGAGGGATTTTTGCTCATTGTGATTGGTGCATTGGTTTATGCGTGTTACATTTAAAGCTCGGTTTTAATGTTTTTGTTACTTGTGTCTGATGAAGTAATGTGGATTATTACGTAAGCGCTCACACTATATTAAATATTTGGATTTTATCAGTGCATCTTTACCTTCTGTTATTCCTGCTTTTTCATTAGTTGCAGACAATACCACAGCCATACCTCTCAACTGTCCAGATTTTCGCAGAATGTCCAGATTTTTGCCTCTAATGCTTTATCTCTTTCTCATAAAATTTGTGGTTTTATGGCAAATCATTGAGGATTGAAGTCACTATATAATATTAAATAATGACAGTCATTTGAGTTTCAGACTTCATATCTTTCAGAAAATGTATAATAATGATAATAATATAAAGTATGTCATTCTAGCAACTTTCTAAGTTTATAGGACCAATATTTACAATCTGTCCCTATTTTTGGGCTTTTGCCCCCCCCCCCATTATTTTTGGCTTTGTCCATATTTGTTGTGCTGACAGGTTGAGAGGTATGACCACAGCGATGTGGTACATAAACAAGCAAGGGAGAGCTAGGTCTTACCCCCTGTGAAGACTAGCCATGTTATCACAGGATATAGCTTTACAGAAGAATCTCACTATACTTCCTTCATTCTGTCAGAACAAAATTGTATGGCAGACAAGCTGGGCAGGACAAAGGCAGACCTTCATGAATGGAAACTAGATCAAGGGTCTTCCAAGATCTGATCCATCTGCAGGGAGATCTTCATGTAGGCGTTTTTTGCCTCCCCAATGAAGAATCAGCTAGCAATATTCTGCTTCAAGACTTCATGCAAGAAGGCCTAGAAGACAGACACCTTTTCCTTTCCTTGGACAGGAATATTCCTGTACATATTCTACCCTTTCTGATATTCAAGGTAATTCTGAAGATTCAGAATGAATCACCCCAGATCATTGTGGTGACTTCCTTCTGGCCCAGACAACAGTTTTTTCCACTTCTTTTGGAAGTGGCCAGGGAAATTGCCACACGTTTCCTCACAGACTGGATCAAGTCACACAAGATCAGAGGTGAAAGAGGTAATTGCGAGCACATTTTTTTCAGATTGTCATGAGATGGACTTTAAAAATTCCCTGCAAACTACTCTAGCAGAAATACTGGGTGAGCAAACTGGTATAACTTAGGAAATTATTTTTTTGATCTGTGATACAGAATCAAAATTGCCTAGACATAGTAAGGCCTTGCTGAGCTTAATTACCTATATTTAGTAAAGGACTGCTGGATTTATTTTGTATTGCTTCTGACCTACAATTCTTCTCCAGCTGTTCCCACAAGTTCATGGTTTGTGTAGTTTTTGATGTTCTTTTGGTTTCCAGTATCAGTTAAAAACCTTAGAATCCATGCCATATAGCAATTACAACTGTTATTCACCACTATGTAAAGTGTTGCAATGCTCAAATAACACACATACATCAGAATTTAATGTTGTCTGTTAAAACTTCTGTCCTCCTTTCAATTACTCATTTAGGTTTTTAGCACACACACAGTCTTTTTGCATGGTATACTCAAAGGCTAGGCATTCAGGTGAAAGTATATGTCCCATTCACACTTGAGGGGTGATGAGAGACAGTAGTTTCATTTGTAATTTTACTATGAAATTTATGTGGAATTATTCTTCATACAACAACAGTTAGCCATATAAACAGCTATTCAACCCATATCATATGTGTACATCACTTATCACAGTTAACAGTAAAAAAAAAGTGAAAACGTGCCCTTTCAGGTCATCACATGCCTTTCTGGACCTCCACCCTCCCAGGCTTCAGCATCTTCTAGCACCTCTGGTGCTGGTTATGTTGTCGCGAACTAGAAAACCATTTCCATTTGCTAATATATCTCTTCTAGTAGCAGGCTTTCTCTCCTCTATTAGTACTTGCTGTGTGTCCTCAGAAAATAGGTGCCTAAAATGAATTAAGACCCTTAACTCTAGACAGTCAGTTGGAAATGATTGTTTTTGGGGTGTATCAAAACACCTCTGTTCTTGGGTGAGTTAATGCATTCTGGAGGAAGCTTTTGCTAATTGACTCTGGCCATTTCCAAAGAAGGAAAAAACATGGCTGTGGGGGCCAAAAGGGACTCACCACAATGATATTTAGGGATTCCTTCTGAATCCTCAGAAGTATCCTAGATATTAGTGGAAAGGGTAGAAAGGCATACAGAAACATTCCTGTCCAAAGAAAAGAAAAGGCATGGAGTCCTGGAACAGAATTTTGCCATTTGATTATTCAGAGAGCAGTCAAAGATGTCTGCTTGAGGAACTCTCCACACATGGTTCAAATCCTGGAAGACCCACAGATCTAGTTTTCATTCATGTGGGTCTGCCCTGGTCCTGCTCAATTTGTCTGTCACATAGTTTTGCTTTGATGGAAAGTAGGATACACATAGAGTGAGAATGTACTTGTGAAGCTGTGTACCAAACTAACATGGCTAGTCTGCAAAGGGGATATAGGTTCATAAGTTCATAGGCTGGTACTAGGCTATCGGCCCTAGAGCCTATACAAGCCTAGCCATACCAATTCCCTGGATATTTCTCCCCACGATATTTACTTCCCTGGACCCCTATCTGACAGGGTGACTGATGTGATCCTCAGGGTGAATTTCCTATCTGCCATCCAATCGTCAAGCAATACCTACAGATTTAAAAATATCATTAACAACCATACATTGGATTTTTTGCAGTTTTTATAACTGTTTTAGTTCACTGTATAACACTGGGTCTCATTCTCAAGGAGCATTTGGCATTTTGACTTCCTAACTGCCAACATTGCTCTCTCCGAAACAGTTTTCAGACAGAGTTGGTGCTCAAAATACAGGAACAACTCTAACAATTTTGGCAAAGTGAGACTCTTGACTTTTGGGGTACTGATATATGCTATTTACGATCTAATATTTGTGACTGATTGAGTCAGTTTACGTATAATGTTGGGTCTCTCTATCAAGGAGTGTTTGGCGTTCTGGCTTCCTAACTGTTAATATCGCTTTTTTCGAAACAGTTTGTCAGTTGAATTTGGTGCTTAAAATACAGGACCAATTATGATAATTATTTGGCAAGGTGAAACTTATGACTGTTGGAACGTTGGGATACTAATACATGTAACTAAATATACATCCACACTTGTTGGCGGTTTTATTTATTTAAAATCCTTTTGTACAATATACTATTTGGAATTTATTGGATTTTTGGTTACAATTTGGGCCATCAGTGGGAACGCCATCTTATTTACAACTAACTGAAGAGTCACAAATGGAACATTCAACTTCAATACAGGACTTTTTATTAACGCACAGTGTTTTATTGATCAAACTAATCTGTGGCTATATGCTGAGGCCTGGACATATGGTTATGACGCTATGAAGTCCTTTAGTCTTTTTGGATCAACCAGACATCTTTATTGGGGAATTGATGCTACTAGAATCATTTGTATATCATACTCTGGACTTTCATTGATGTGAAACATTCAAAAGTTGTGATTTCACTATATTTTTGTGTTAGTGTTATTATATTTAAATATCTGTCGCTAGTCTTGTTTACCAGGACTATTCTTAGGAATATATTACATATGTTTTTGGTACAATTATGAATATATCGGGCAGCCTTTGGTCTATACATGACCATTCTTTGATTGAAATAGTGTTCCCACGACTTAGATGTTCATTATCATCTGCTGTTTAAATGTTTTAATTTATGTCTTACAATATACAGATATATCAGGGTATGAACCAACCAACATCCAAACCATAAAACTTTATTTTTTCAGCATTACAGTTTTCTTTACCTCTTGAGCATTGGCTTTACATGATCTTCAAGGTGTGTTTAAACTTTGAACAAATAAGATATTGGTAGACTAACAACAATAACCTTTATAGATAGTTGGCCCCAACCTCCTTTGTTTTGACAATCACTCATGAGGATTATTTATCTTTTGTCATGCTTTCTATGGACCCAAGACTCAAACTACTTTTAGACCAATAGGGACACAGTTATACTGTTGGTGCCTATAGGGATTGTCCTACTACATTAATAGTGAAGCCTACTGATTAAGGTATAGGGACCTTGTTGTCCCCTAAAGTTGGCAGAGACAAAGTCGGTCATCTTTTATATATATATATATATATATATATATATATATATATATATATATATATATTTACAACTAAAGAACCTTATTGAGAACCACCAACAGTTGGAACCATTCATAGTGCTTTATGCATTAACAATCAACATCAGTGGGTGGCAGAAACGTAGGTTGGCCACTATAAATCTTTATGGTCGTTTATTGATAGTTCTAATTTGGGTCTAATAGGCATCAATACTTAATGGTCTTTGGTCTATTGGAGAGCTTTTTTAAGTAAAAGGGTCATTGGGACCAACATCTAGTGATTAATAAAAGTCGTTTACACAACTTGTTATAGATCATGCTCTGCTCATCATAAGAGCTATTTCATCAAGTTTATAGATTGGTTGGGATGTTTGTTCTGTTCTTTTGTTCCCATGATTGAATAGTCACCAATTTTGAGTAACATTCATTTCAATATTGTTTTACGTACAATTGGTAGCTTAATTATAGAATTGATTTAACTATTGATACATTTTTACAATTCATTAAACAACATGGATCTTACTAAGTTATTACAAGGCTTATCAGCAAACAGGGACAATCTAGAGATTTTTGGTTTTAAACCACTTAATCTTGCCAACTCCATCTTAGAAAATGATGACCCACAATACCTTTGTGGTCTATTATTCCAAACGCTGACAAAACACATGAGGACACTAAGGGCCAACATTTGGCACCTTGAACTATTTAAAGCTTACAAGCTTAAGGACATTACACCACAAGGTTTACAAGTTAGGATCCAACCTTTGGTGGGCCTGATAGATGACCAACTTTCTCAGGACTGGGCCCAAGCACAACATAAAGAATCCATGCTTTTTTTGAATATTCTGATTGAATACTATGAAAGGATGATTGATAAATGCATAGGGGAAGTTGCTATAAGTTGTGAAGAGGCTAAGGTATATGAGACAGAAGCCTTCTTTAATAGCTACTTAAGCAGTTTGGTTAAAGATCTATCAACATTGGAGGAACAGCTTAAGACAAAAACACAAAAATTTCAAAGAGATACTATAGATTATGAAAAGGGGGAAACCCTTTGTTACTCAAAAAAGTGTGCGTTTTTCAGATTCTGGTTCCAAAATAACAAATAGAAAGAACAGACCCAGATCAATACTTAGAAAAACAGCACAGACCCATAGTGGAACTTCTGAGGATGAATTATCCTCTGCCATAGACTTGACTCTCTTTCTACCCAAGAATCTCCAGTGGCCAAAAGGAAGCCTCAGGCAGACCCTTTAGATGTAAAAAAACAGGGGGGGGGGGAGGAAACATCGAAAAAACACACACGATCCAACAACTACTAGAGAAGATTGTATCCCATTGAATAATGTGCATGATATTTCTTCATACCAATTGTCTGATGTACAAATTAAACTACTGAACAAGGGTCTCAACTTTGTGCTGACTTTTGTGGTGCCTGAATATACTTTGGTTAATGAAGTTAATGACTTTTGCAGATTACTAAATTTGAAAATATTTTTTTTCAGATACACAAAATACTCAAACATCTACTAGTTTCCAGTTTGGGAAATCTAATATTGAGCCTCCCATGGACAAACACATTTCATTATTTAAGGAGTGTTTATTAAAATATCTTAATTTTTCTCATGAACACTAGTTGGCCAAACACAACCTGTCCAAAGCAGAACAACAAGCATTACAGGATCTTAGTAAAAATCATGACCTAGTTATTCTGCTGGCAGACAAGGGAGGTGGTATTGTGGTTATGGATTGGAATATGTACCAGGCAGAGGCTGAAAAAAACTGTCTGATGTCCGATTCTATATACATATGGTAGTTGATCCAACTCCCAGTTTCAAAAAGGAAATTGATTCTTTTCTAGACCTAGCAATGGAGGAAGGTATAATTAGTCAAAAAAACTGTAGACAACGTAAGGTGTCAGATCCCATACCCCAGTATTTATATCCACTGCCAAAGATACATAAACATCCTACTAGTCCTCCGAGACAGCCAGTAGCATCTGGAAGGGGATCGTTAACTGAACCCTTATCAGCCTTCCTAACAGAATTCTTGTAACCTTTGTTACCTATGGTTAGGTCTAGAATAAAAGACACTACACAGTTTCTCAACATTATTCAGGATACACAAATGGAACCGGCTTGGTATCTGTGCAGACTTGACGTCACCTCCCTATATACCAGCATGCCACACTGGGCAGGTTTGCAGGCTATTCAGTTCTGGCTTGAAAAATCACAACTATACACTCCTGGATTTAACATGCTCCTACTATGTCTAACTGAACACATGTTGTCAAAAAATGTTTTTTATTTCCATGGCAGATCATATTGGCAGGTTTGTGGCATGGCAATGGGAGCATCTTTTGCCTCCATCTACTCCGATCTGTTTATGGCCTTTTTGGAGGAACAGTTAATAAAAGATGCCAATCACAATTTATTTTTGGGCCAGCTAGATATCTAAAGACGATATTTGGATGATTGTTGGATGGTGTGGCGGGGGGATGAGCAATATGTGGATGAATTCATACAATATCTTAATGAGAACAAGTTGGGTATTCAATTTACACATCACATTGAATACCAACAAATAACATTTCTGGATGTGATTATAACTAGACAGGAGGATCATACACTGGAAACACAAGTACACAGAAAATTTCCAGAATACAACACCTTGCATTGCTTCTAGCCAACATCCTCGCCACATCATCAACAATATTCCCAAGTCCCAATATCTAAGTATTATACGCATATGTTCCTCCGAACAAACTCTTAGAGCCTGCCAAAAGGATCTAACTAACAGATTTCTCATGAGAGGATACCATCGGGACTGCATCACTTGGACACAACATCAGGTTGACAAACTAGATAGATGTCAACTATTACAATATAGAGATAGAACCATTCAGGGGGATACACACACCCCACAACCCATTAGGTTAGTTATCACTTTTGGGAGCAATACCTACTGATTTAAAAATATCATTAACAACCATTGGGATATTTTGTTAGCCCATGATAAACTGGGTGAATTGCGCAATTCTAGATATTCATTACCTTACCGTAGAGGGAGAACTATCAACTCATATCTAACCCATTATAAAGATCACACTTTACCCATTAGTCAACAGAGAACCCTATTTGGAGATATATTATTAGGATGTGTTGCTTGTAGTCATTGTAGTGTGTGCACACATGTATCTCAAACCAAGGAGTTTACTAGCAGTAACACGTCAAAACATTTATGATATAAGATGTTTTGGAAATTGCAGTAGCGATTGGATTGTTTATTTGGCCATCTGCTTTTGTTCTTCATTTTACGTTGGACAAATGTCGAGACCCTTCAGACATAGAATCAGTGAATACTTAAGTAAAATAAGAAACAAAAGTGTTTCCAATGCCCTTTATAAACATACTTTAACACACACAACTGCTAAATTCACCTTTACTATAATAGACAAAATACAAAGGAATAGGTCATGTAAAGCTGGATGACACAATATACTAAATCAGAAAGAATCCTCTTGGATTGTCAGGGTAGGTGCTTTATTTAAACCGGGCTTGAATGAGTTAAGCTAATTCTGGTCTGAACGAATTGTTGGATGACTCTAATTAAGTAATTATGCCTTTGGCACACACACACACATATATATATATATATATATATATATATATATATATATATATATATATATATAAGTAGTAACCTGTGTCTGCCTTAAGAATATTTTTTGATGCACTGAAGTAGGCTAAAACTTTCTAGCCGAAACCGAATTGCATTTATTTCTGTATCAATGGGGTTTGCCATAATAAATTCCTAAGATTTTTCATCTTCCCCTTGTGCTGGATTCTTTTTTGGATTTAACATTACATTGGTTTGATCTGTGCACTTTGTCTTCCCTGCATATATTTAGTTTGGCCTTTTGTCGAATATCGAAGTTAGTAAACCAAAGATACCGGTTATCTTCGGTATACCGAAGATACATAAAAATAGTGAAAATCCTCCCTTTAGACCAATTGTAGCAGCAGAAAGTTCAAAAACTACACCCATGGCAAAATTTGTAGATGTCAAGACAAAACACATATGGACAAACAAAGAAGCAATACTGAGAGATTCATGGGATCTACTTAGGGTATTAACCCTGGAAGTATTTGATAAAGACATAATGTTTGTGACAATTGATGTGGTAGATTTGTTTGGATCTATTCCATATGAAAAAGGCATTAGAATGTTTGAAGAGGAGGTATTTAATGATAAAAAGTTAACAATTGAGGACAAGGTAGCGTGCACAGGCTTTACAGACCTGATTTTGAAATATAATTTTTTTGTCCATAAAGGTGAATTTTTCCAACAAATTCAAGGTGTGGCAATGGGGGCAGCCTGTGCACCTACCTTTGCTAACTTGGTTCTTGCTAATTGGGAGGAGAGATACATACTTAATTCTGACTACATGGAAAATTGTAAGTTATATAAGAGGTTTTTAGATGACATAATAATTTTTTGGATGGGAGGTCAGGAAAAATTGAAAGAATTTATTGATTATATTAGTCACACAACGGATTTCCTGAGTTTTACATATAATATATCCAACGCAAGCATATCTTATTTAGATATAGAAATATTTAAAAATACCCACTCCTTTGACACCAGGGTATATAGAAAAGAAACATACGTAAATGCATTTCTTCATTTTGACAGCGGACACCCCATTTATTGTAAGAAGAACTTAGTGAAGGGGCAGTTCGTTAGAGGCTCAAGGATGACAAGCTCTGAAAATGATTTTGAAAAAGAATGTGACAAATTATAACAGATGTTTTTAGATAGGGGATACCCAGAGCAATTTATCAAAGATTTGAGAAATGAAGTCACAATAGGGAGAAAGAGTAAATTTAAACCTATTATAGGGGAGAAAGAATATTTACAGATTATGGGAACTAAGGAGGTTCCCAAGAACGAAAATTTTCAGCAAGCATTGGTTTTAGAGTATAATGCACTAAATAAATCAGTGAAATGGTTATTTCAAGAGGAATGGGAAAAATTTAAAAGTTTAACTGACCTGGAAGGTCTTCCAGAACAAAAATTAAAGGTGGTATTTAAGAACTCAGTCAATGTAAAAAGTATGTTGGAAAATGGGAAGGTAGGGAAAAGTAAAATTGGTGATAGAGCCAACACAATGAAGGTAGGCACTTATAAATGTGGAAAATGTAGACAATGTGGGTTCATTATAAATCAGGAGAAAATTTACTTAGAAAGCAGGGATTTATGGCTGTATAGTAAGGGGTATTTTAATTGTGAGTCTATGGGACTGGTTTAGTTAGCAATATGTAAAAAATGCTCATCCTACTATGTGGGGAAAACTGAGAGATCCCTGAAAAAGAGGATCTATGAGCATACATATGAAATGAGTAAACGCAAAGAAACCAATGCGCTCTATAGACATTCACTCTTATGTGAAGAAAATGACTTTAAATTCTTTGTATTAGATCAGGTCAAAAAATACATTAGAGGTGGTCCTTGGGAGGAGAATGTCTGTTACAAGGAATTATGGTGGCAACTAGCCCTAGAAGCCAATAAATTCCCTGGCTTGAATGAATACATATCCATTTTACCACTGCTGAAATTAAGAGCCACTAGAATATAAAAAGATGGATGTAGAAATGAGTAAAGACCAGTAGATGGCACTGTCCCACAATAAAAAGCTACATAAACTGAGCTCTATAAAATAAAAAAGTTTTATAATGAAGAAAGAATATATATTTACATATATGCATTTTAGTTGGATTTTACAAACCAAATTATATGAAGTTTTTATAAAAATTGAATTGGTTTTAAATAATATTTAAATATTAAGGATTATTTATATAAGAATGTATTTGGTTTTAAACATGACATGAAAAATGTTTTAAATAACTAGGAACAAGCATAATTAATTTTTAATTAACAATGCAAGCTCATTTGTTAGTTTGAACTAGCAAGTATTAAATGATTGGCTCAATTTGATGAATTAAAGTATATTAATGAAGTTTTACTAATGTTTTTTGTATCTGATGAAGTCCATTGGGGACGAAAACGCGGATGGTTAATAAAGCGTTCATTTGGTGGAAGAAACAGTGTGGTGCATTACAACTTCTCAAACTCCTTTTTTTGACTCCTGTTTGGATTTTATTGGTTTTGTGAGGGAGTTGATCGTTTTGTGGTTTTCTTTTGTCGAATATCTACATCATTTGGGGATTCAATAATGGCTCCCAGTTTACAGTCATTTGCGAACTTTGTTAGCCAGAGTCCCTTAGTGTTGGCCTGTACTTCAGAGAAGTAGATGCCAAACAAGAGCAGTCCCAGGACTGAACCCTGAGGTACTACACTTGTCACTTGTCTGGAGCTGGATTTGGAGTCAACTACTTTTACAGTCTGGGTTCTGTCAGAAAGTCAGTTGGCAACCCATTGAGTGATGTAGGGATTTATGCCCAGGTTGGTAAGTTTATCTATGATTCCAGAGTGGGGGACGGTGTCGAAATGCCTTGGTGAGGTCCAGATAGGCTGTGTGGACTGCCTTACCCTTGTCCACAGCTCTGGAGACTGATTAGAAGAAGTCAATCAGGTTCAGGAGACAAGATCGGCCCTTCACGAACCCAAACTGGATGGGTTGCAGTGTTTGAAGGTTGCCAACATTTTTGTTTATAAGTTCCATGATAATGCGTTCCATGCCTTTGCAGATCAGGCTCATCAGACAGATGGGACAGTAGTTCCTGGGATCTAAGGTGGATCCTCCCTTGTGGAGTGGGATAACTGTAGCTGTGTGTCACTCAGTGGGCATGAAACCTGAGGTGAGGCTATGATTAAACATGACACTTAGGTGAGGTGCCAGTTCATTTTGTAGTTCATGTAGTACATAGCCAGGGATGTCATCTGATCCCATGGATGCTGCATTATTAGCTTTGGAGAGTGTGGTTTCTACCTGTGTGGCTGTGATTACTGGAATTTGGCAATTTTTTGGTATGCAATGGGCCCTTTAGGGGGTGAGAGGGGGCGTGCAGTTGGCACTAAATCAATCTGCCAGGATATTGGCAATATCCTTGGGATCAGTATATTTAATGCCATATTGTTGTAGCTCAGAGAAGATCTGAGCACTGCCATTTAGATTCTTGTCATAACTATAGAATGCCTTGTGGTTGTCTTTGGAATCTTTGGCAATTTTATTTTCGTAACTAGCTTTGGAGAATTTTATGAGGGATCTCAGCTTCTTACTGAGACTGGTAAGGGAGTTTTTTGCATCCTGGGATTTTCCTCTTTTCTGTAACAGTTTCTTCCTTTTATTGTATAGCTTGTTTATGGCAGGGGACAACCGGATTGGCTTCCTTTTTTTGGAGGAGAGTGTCTTGGTTCTATTTGGGACGGCACGATTCATGAACGAGTGGATGCGCTTGTACAGTGCCTTAGTGTAGGATTCACCAATCAAACATTCAGCTCCTGTCTGCAAGGGTGTCATGAGGTTTTTCACTTCTGACCTCAGTAGCATGAAGTTGGCTTTGGAGAAGTTTTTTACGGACATTTCCTTACTGGGGGTGGGGGGGTGGGATGTGTATGTCAAGGGTGATTAGCTTATGATCATACCTGACCAATGAGGGGGTGACCACTGGGGTGGAGCATCTATCTCCCATGTTGGTAATGACCAGGTCTAGGATATTAGAGCCCCTGGTGGGACAATGGATTAGTTGATCCAGGGCATTGGAATTTATGAATTCTAAGAACCGTTGGGAAAAGGTGTTGGTACCCGAGTAGTTTTCCCAGTTAATGGCAGGGTAGTTGAAATTACCCAGTATTAGGGTGTTTGGTTGTATCTTAATATTTTCCAGTATGTTTAGAAAGGTGTAGTGAGAATCTTGGGGCATGGTGGGGGGTCTGTAGCAAGCTAGAATTTGGATTGCAGTCTTACCTAGTGTTAGTTGCACCTGGAGAATTTCAGATGCATTGTGTTGGGCAACTAGCCTGTAAGTGTGAATATCCTTGGTGAATATGGACACTCCTACAACTTTAGTGTTTCGGCCTTGGTTTGGTGGCTGAAAAGTGTGGTAAGAATTGTAGCCTTGTGTTGCAGGGGTGCTCTCTGGAGCCTTGAACCATGTCTCAGTTACTGCACAGATATCGACGTTCTTCATTTTTAGGAGTGCCTCAAGAGAGCACATTTTGAGGTTTACACTTCTAGCATTGAGTAGCATTACCTTCAGATTTGCATGCTTGTATCTATTACAGTGGTGGTTTTGTCCTTTGAACCTTGCCTAAAAAAGGCACTATAGGGGTGGCAAGAGGTTTAGCCAGTAACCTGAATCCCAGGGGCGACAGATGCAGACCATCTCTGGCAAAACATCATGGTTTGTTGATCATGTCATCCCAGGCAGACAGATACTGGATCCCCTTTGAATGACACCAGAAGCTTAGCCAATTGTTGAAGTAAATCATTTTTGTCCTTATACTGTGGTATCATTTTGGGTGAAGGCAGGATGCTACTAAGGGCTGGGGTCATACCTGCCTGGGCCACATGATCTGAGAGCTCTTCCATGTCTCTTTTCATGTAGTCCAGGGAGGTGCGTCTCAAGTCATTCACTCCAACATGGACAATGACAGAGTCGTATTTGTACTTGTTACGGAGTGACTTGAGTGCATGCGTTATGTGACGGATCCTGGCACCCAACAGGCAGCTGACTGTAATTTTCTTCTTGGTCAGCCTGGTGAGTGGGGCATCAGTGTGCCTGACTATAGAGTCACCTGCGACTAAAGTGTTGGATACGTTGTCTTGCCTTAGGGGCTGTTGTTGGGTGGCACACTGGTGTTGTGAGCTATGTGTCACTTTGTTTGTGAATGGTGTTTGTTTCCATTTCAGCTTCAGAGATCCTTGTTGCTTGGGCAGGTTAATGTTAAGGGCCTCGGCATATGTGGGTTTAGTGTTGCTATGTGTGGGTGTTGATGGTGTGGGTTTTGAAGGGCTATGTGTTGCTTGAGGTGTAGTGCAGGTGTTAACCTTCTCCTCTTGACTGTCTAGCACAATCTTGGCTAGAGAGAGCTTTGCTTCCAGTTTAGTTATGTAAGTGCATCTCTCGTAGGTTGTAGTGTTGGGTGATAGGAGGAGAGGGTTGTCTGTGTACATGAGGCAGTTGCTGCATTGCCCTAGTGTGCTCAGATTCACCAGGTAGACAGGAAAAATCACTGGAAGCTGACCCTTGGACATGCCAGTTTAGGTGCTTTTTTTGTAAAGTACAGTTATAGGCTTAGTGCCTACGATTAATTTCTCCTTATTAACAAGGAGAGTTGAGTGCTTGTATCAGTTTAAGGCTCCCCAGTGCTTTCCAGCAGGTTCTAGAGCAAGTGTTAGTCACAAGGATTCAGATTTTAGTGCTACTATTGAGAAACCTAATTCTAAGGGAAAATTTGAAGAGCAGACTTTCTGGCACCTGGAATAGTTTAACCATAGCCCCGTTGAGTTTTTAAGCCACAAAGTTGAAAGGGATAGAAATCAGCCCAAAATGGCTAATATAATTACAATTTCAGAGCTGGAAACCACTCCTCTAGCGTTAGATAGGCAGTACAATGTTCACCACTCCCACTGGTAATCAGTAGGACTTCCCTCTACCACAGCAAGGTCTGGATAGCTCTGAACACAGAAAGTAAAGTCCTGAAACCAGCAAAGCCTGGGATCTGGACTATACTAGATAGGAAAGGCGGGAAACGAGCAAACAAGATAGTATTTTTTTTTGTTCTGTTTTGTTTTTTTTTTTGTTAAAACAGGCTAAACAATGCAACAATACAGTAAATAAACACAGAAAAGGCTAACACATTTGAGTGTGTAGCCCTAAACAGTAAATGCAATTAAAACTCTGCAAAACTAGCAATTTAAAACTTTTTAAATGAAGCAAGACAAGTGCACAACTGAAAAATGATTTAAGAGGCAGTAATACAGTAGAATAAGTAGCTAGTCTACATATACAGAAAAGTCTATATATATACACACACACATATATATATATATATATATATATATATATATATATATATATATATACAGAAAACCTATAACCTGGATCATTGCTTGTTGATATATCACATCACTGTGGTATTGTCTGTAACCACTTGTAGCAGTCACAGTAACCAAAGATGGTTCAGAAAATTGAGTGCCTTGATCAGGGCAAACATCTCCTTGTATTTATATTCTTCTATCTGTCCTTGGTGTCCTAAAGCCCTTATACTTTTATCTTTCCACAAACTGCTCCCCAAGCAAAGTCTAAAGCATCTGCAGTGACTGACTGCTTTGGAGCAGGGAGAGAGAAGGGGAGACCTTGATTTAAGCATACCTGTTGTCTCCACCAAATGATTTCTCTTTTAACAAACCTCTCCACTGGGATCTGAAAAGATAAAGGGTATTGATGCTGGAACCAATGAGATTTCAGATATCTCTGTATCTTTCTCATGCACAGTCTTGCTAGAGGTATCATGAGAATCATAGATGCCAAGAGACGTAAATTCCTGAGGTATTCCCTTGCAGTGACCAAAGTCTGAGAGGACAACCTTAGAAATCGATGCAAATAAAGATCTATTTTTTTTTTCTTGTGGAAGAAAAGCTTTTTGAACTGAGGTGTCTAGTTGACATCCCAGCAACACAATCTGGAGTAAAGAAAGACTTTTGATTGTTCTCTTAGAATCCCAGCTTGTGCAAGAGATCTTACTTTCACCCAATAGAGAGATTCCTAACACTTTGAAAAAGAGCCTGCAAAGATAAGCAAGTCATTTAAATATGGAAAATTAGTGACATGCAATGAGTTATAACTGGAGCTAGTTACTTTGTGAACACTTTTAGTACAGTATATAGTCCAAGGGGTAAAGCAGAGAACTGATAATGTGATCCAGACCCAGAAAGCCTTCAGAAATACCTGACTTCGGGATGAGTAGGAATGTGATGTTAAGCATCTTTTAAGTCGAGTGTTATCAGTAAACCTAAAAGAGGAAGAAGAGGCAACAGGTTGCGAAGTGACATCATTTCAAATTTGGGCACTATCACAAACAGGTTTAAGTAAAAAAATCCAGAACTGGTCTTCAAGCATTTTCTTCTTTTGGACTAGAAACATCTTTGAATACAGCCCCTTCCCCCCATGGGAAGGAAGAACTGGTTCTATCACTCTTTGGAACAGGATGTGATGAATAAAAGGTGGAAACAAAACAGTCTGGTCTGCAGGATGAGGAATGACCAAATGGAAAGGAAGAATTTCCTCCCACTGCCATATGTAACCCTGAAGAATGATTTTCAGAACTGATTTGTCTGAAACAATCTTTTGCCAAAGAAAAAAATGGAGATTCAGACTTTCTGGAAGATAAAAAGGGTCAGAATGGGAAAGGTCACAACATCTTATTTAGACTTGTTGGAGTGGTCTTTGTTTTGGGAGGTTTGAAACTTCTTTTTGAAAACTCCTTGCCACTTCTTAAATGTCTGTTTACCTGAATTTTGTTGAGACTGTTTATTCTGTATCTTGCCAAAAACTGGACAAGGAGAAGGAAAATCTCTTGGACAATTTGTAAAAGCAGGGCTGAAAAATCTTAGAGATTCCATGGAGAATTTAAAATCTCATTTTAATATCACCTGTGAGGTTCTGCAAATGCTACCAAGCAAACCTCCTTAAACCTTCCTTATAGCCGCGGCCCTAGAAAATGTATCAACACAGTCATACACACTCTGCAAACAATGAGTAGTGACCTGTGCAGTAGAATAAACTAAGTGATTTAAAGACTTTTCTTCACAAGACAAAACTGTAGGTAAAACTTTCCTCGTGCTTTCATAATATAGCAGAATAAACTTTTAATATTCTGATATATGAGTCTGACAATACATCCTATCTGCCTTTTTAGGGACATCTAGCTGAATATCAAGAAAACTGCAGGCAGTAAGACACACATCCTTTAAACCAGACAGGACTAGAAGAATTGGTGTAGGTTCTGGAAAAAACTTTTGTAACAGCTCGTAATTTTTTCTGAGGGACTAAGAGAACCTCACTGTACTCTCACTGAAAATAGTGGGGCATTCTAGCAATAATCTCAGAGAAAGAGAACCCCCTCACAATGAAAATCAAGTAGTGAGCTCTCTTCTGAGTCTGAATCTGAAATCTGAGAACAAAACCCTGAATCAGTCCTTGCACCTTCCTGTTCAGATTCAGAATCCAGAATATCTTCAGGAAAGGTGACATCCCTCTTTCTTTTACCAGAAAACTACTCTAGAAGAAAGATCAATAGCCTAAATCAAACCCTGTGCCAGCCCCAGTAAAATTCTCCTATCCAAAGAAATTTGAGGAGGAGGAGTAGATACATGCTTGGTTTTCAGTTTCTTTTTGACAGGAAAATGAGATCAACCATTTTACTAATGGCAGCAGCTGCTTCCCCAGGGATGGGCAAAGCATTCTGACACAACAAGTAAACCTTCCTTGTTTCCTCTTCCAAGAATGGCAAGAGTGGTTGCTCCCTGCCCACTGAGAGGACTCCAACAGCCACAGAGGATGCGGCTATCCCCCAGTCCATAGTGGCTGTAGGTGATACACCAAAGGGATCCTGGAAAAAATGGGTGGCATGATGTCAAATGGTCACAGCAGAGTTATCCACCAGCAGATGAGGTAAATTGATAGCTTGCTGTGGTGGCAAAGTCTGTTTGCTTAACTTTTTTCTTCTTTTTTGTCTGGCAGAAGACCTAACAGTGGGAGTGACAATCTCTTCCATGGTTAGGCTGAAAATGACGCCTTTATCATGATGAAAACAAGCAACAGTGACATTGCATCTACCAGCCCACAGACAAAATAGAAAAACACAGTAAAAGACACTTTCAAACACTGACATCCCCACAACATAAAAATAAACACAATTTCTTCACAGAAAATATTTTACCAGTTAACTAACACTACTTTTAAGCTGAAGGAAATGAGTGTTCCATTTAAAAGTACATTACAGTCTCAAGACAGTCCATTAAAACACAGCATTCCTAACTTTAAAATAACTTTACTGAAAAGGAAAATAATCAAAGGTCAGTAAAAAATAAGAAAAGAGTTTTTTTTTCTCATAGGGAACTTATCGGCCCAACTAAGAAAAGCACAAGCCGACCTCAAAAGCCTCAGAGGAAAATACTGTTAGCAGTAAAGCTCTGAAGGGCTTCACACACAAACTGCACACAAGCTTGTCTTTTAGTCAGCTCAGCATGAGCTGCTTGTCATTCTGGGCACATTGAAGCTGCCCTGAAGCTTTGGAAGTTGGCCGGCTATTATATCTGTGGCAGGACATAATGCATATAACTAAGGCTACTGCTGCAGTGATCAATATGAAGAACATCAGTCCATATTTAGATATGAAATTATGGTATGAATGGTAGTCTGTTTTTCTACAAGACATCCCTGACAAAAGTCTTTCACCATATTGAAGGAAGAAGTGCACTATTACATTTTGTTATATTTAATAACTGAAATTATGTTCCTTTATTTTTGTCAAATTGTTTCACCTGGAATATTCTTTGTACACATAGTTGCAATGTTTATATATTTATCCATCATTAAAAACTTGTTGGATTTCTTTATAGAAGGTTTAGTGCCCTAAATGTCTTTTTATTTTCAGTAGCATTTGAAAAAGAGATGAAACTGTCTCTGATTTCACAGAACAAATCTGCGTTTGCCTCATAATTTTGGTCTGGCAAATCATTTAGAATTATAGTGACAAAATAACGGGGTGGGGGTGGTTGTACATGGACTCAACTTACCACTTGTCATTTGTTCATTTTATAGCCCCTTTTTACATGACTAGTGTGAATTTGAATGAAGGGTACATGACAAAGATATAACTGCTGAGTGGGAGGGTGGTAGAGTTTGTGGATGAAAGTAACTTATCCTATGGTCATTTGCTCAGCTATCCTTCTCACTTTGCACGACACTGGATGGCGCAGTGGTGCAGTGGCAGCATTGTCACCTCACAGTAAGTGGTTCTCCCATTCGATTCTCGGCTGGGGTACCTTCTGTGTGGAGTCTGCATGTCCTCCCTGCACTCGTGTGGGTTTCCTCTGGGTACTCCAGTTTCCTCCCACATTACAAAGACATGCATCTGGAGCATTTCTCCCCAGGCCTGTACTGAAAATTGGATTTGTTCCAAGTCGAACTTTCCCGGTAAACAAATGTTAAATAAATAAAATGTTCATTTGTATGAAATAACTTGAATACTTTTGGCTACTGTTCAGGAAAAAAAATGAAACTCTTAGGTGTCCCTGATTTTGCAGAATGCCCTTGATTTTGTTTGCATCATATTTTTTTGTCTGTCCCTCATACAATTTGTAGTTTCTGGCAAATCATTGAAGACTGCAGTTTAGTAAAGTTATCAGGAGCGAAGGAAAGTACTGTCTCTGTACTCTGTACATTGTGTGGAGAAACTGTGCTTATTTTAATGTTGTGGAGATGTCAGAGTGCTTACTGTATCATATTAGATTCAGTGGTACTTCATTTCCTAGTTCTCAGCGTGATAAACAGCTCAGCTTACAGTAAAATCGAAGATCTGAGCATGCATCAGAAAATAAACAGAATGCAGTGAGGACATAGATATTCGTCACCCATCATTCCCTCCTTCTCTGGAATAAACTTCATCTGTAGGTTAAACAGTGTGATTATATAGCTTCCTTCAGTGTAAACCTGGACAACTGGATGGGTATTCTCAAATTTTCCCAGGACTAAAAGGCTTCTTTATCTTTGAGAATGAGGTAAACCTGAATTTAATTTCAAAGAATTTGTATTCATTTCTTTCCAACTACCCCTTTTTTATCTGAAACATTAATTTCTGATCCAATATTTTTCAGTCATTTTAACCATTTTTATTTATTGCATACTACACTATGGCCTGAATGTATTCCAGATAAGTCACAAACGCATCTAATTTTTTAAAAATAACATTTGTACCTGTCTTGGGTTGTGAACACCTATGCAAGTTGAGACTTGATTGGATAGTGATAATGAATCTATAAATGCATCTTTACTGTTTCTCAAGGTACATATTTATTTATTTATTTATTGACATTTAAAGTAAACTTACAGACAGGAAAAGTAAATCGATATTTAAAGATAACATATGACTAACTTCAAGATCATAACATTGTTTTAAAAACAACATCAGGTTGTAGAGAAAATGCATAATTTTCAGTTACATCATTTACACAGTGTTAATGTTCACAGTATATAATACACAATACGAGCTAGACACAGAACATTTAATATGGTTTTGAAGGGAATGACATTAGGCACACAAAGTAGCAGTAGGGTAAAAGAGGGGGAAGCTAAAAGTATATTATATGCAGTATTATTATGTAGTATAGGAGAGAAAGGGCAGACAGCTGTTAGTGTATAGTGTATTTAATAATGGAAGGAAGAGAAAGGTGGGGGTAGAAGTCATAAGGGTGGAAAAGCTGTTACATTTGGCAAGGACAGGTCCAGGAATTGTAAAGGTAGTTTTTAAGTGTGAGCTTAAACTTTTTGAGGTTTTCTGTGCTGGTGATGTTATTTGGTAGGCGGTTCCAAAGTTTAGCTATGGCACAGGAATAGCAACACTTGCCTGCTCTTTTGTTAGGTTTGTGTATATCTGTAAATTGCCTATTATTTAAATGGAGGTTTCTAGTGGGGATATGGGCGTGGAGGATGGCTTTTAGGGCTGGACAGCTATCAGGTTTATATCTTAGTTTTTGTGCAGTTGTTATTTGTAGTAGTCAAGATAGTGGGGGAATTCTAGCCAATTAAGTTCTCTGAGAGCATCACAGTGATGGGTGTGATAGGATGAGCTAATGGCAAACTTGGCAATTTTATAGTAACAAGACTGGAGTTTGGTTTTGAGACAGGCATGCTGATTGGAGAATATAGCAGTACCATAGAGAAGAGGGGATAAGGTAGGTATTTGCTAGTGTTTTCTTAGAGTTTGGATCCAAAAAGTTTTATGTCTGTAGGGAGTTCCTAGTTTGAAGTGAGTTTTTTTATGGCATTAAGAATGTGTTGGTCATATGAGAGTTTGTTGTCTATGGTGACTCCCAATAGTTTTGGACCTGTAACAGTTTCAATCTCTGTTTTGTTGTGGGAGTAGATTTTGAATTCTGATGTATTAGTTTTCAGAGAGAAAAGTAGGAGTTTGGTTTTGTTTGGGTTAAGCAGTAATTATGCACTGTTTATCCATGGCTCTATAGAGGTAAATGTGCTCTGTGTTTTATTTAGTAGGTCAGGGATATTATTAGAGGAGGAGACGATAGTAGAATCGTCAGTGTATTGGATTAAAGTGCTATGATGGCAGGTGGGGTTTATGTTATTAATTAATTTATTAAAGAGGACAGGTCCCAGGATGGACCACTGTGGAACTTCTGTTTTGCTGGTTTGGTATTGAGATAGGCAGCCTTGCCATTTTACACACTGTTGTCTATTGGTTAAGTAACTGCTAAACCACTGTTTGGAAGTTGGTGAGCAGCCTACTGCTGACAGTTGCTGGAGTAGTTTGATATTTGAGACCATGTCAAAGGCCTTTGACAGGTCTAGCAGTAATATGGAGGTGTGTATTTTGGAATCCCTAGATTTGTTTACCAGGTCAGTGAAAGACATAAGAGCTGCTGTTGTACTGGGAGTTGGCCTGAAGCCATGCTGAGTGGATATAAGGAGATTATTATGGGTGAGGTGGTTAAGTAATTGAATATGTATACATTTTCAAGTAGTTTGGATAGGGGTGAGGGGACAAAGATGGGTCTATAGTTTGTAAGTTTGGTAGATTTCCCTCCTTTGTGTAAAGGGATTATGACTGATTTTTTCCAGAAGGTTGGGAAATAAGATTCTGAGATGGATTGATTAATAAAGATGCTAACTGGATAAGTGATAGTATCAGCAGCAAGTTTTAAGTACTCAGTTGGAAGATTATCAGAGGAGGATGAGCATGGTTTTAGTTTGAGTAGAAGTTTATGATTTAATGAGATGGGAGCTGGCTGCAAAGAGAAAGGAGGTAGAGTAGGATATTGGTTGGAGGTTGGTAAGGTACCATGATCTTTATTGGTTGCTAGTGGGGGGTTGTTGGGATTTGTAGTAGGGTTAAGGCCTGAGACTAATGTAGCTATGCTGTCAATGAAGTTGGATTTAAACATATTAATTATTTTGGCTGGTGACTTGTTTGTACTTGGAGAAGAGTTTTGTGTGGACCCAGGGGTGAGCATTGATTTAATTGTTTTCCAGAATGTTTTTGGGTTGTTCTTGTGGTTGGCTAGTTGCTGTGAAAAATAGTATTTTTTTATCTGCATTAACTGATTGTTTTGCTGTATTACACAGTTGCCTGTATTTTTGCCAGGTTGTATCATTTTTGTTTTTCAGCCAGTCTTTCCAGGCTCTGTCTCTAGTTTGTAATATTTGTTTGGTTGATTTGGTTAGCTAAGGTATGTGATTAGCTTTTGTTCTTTTAGTTCTAAAAGGGGCTAAGTTGTTGAGGGTGTCTAGGAATATTTTATTGAAGTAGTTGACGGCTTCATCTAGAGGTAGAGTTTTTAATGGAGTCCAATTGAATGCATTTTAATATGCTACTAAACAGGTTTTGACTGAAGTTTGTTGGATTTCTGAATACCTTGTTGGTGTGGGTTTTGGGTGTTTGAGAGGTGGCTGTATAGGTGTATGCAGGGAAATGGTCACTTAATGAGTTGGGAAATGTATTGGAGTTTGTGTATTTGATGGGGTCAGACAAGCATACAATCTAGGGCTGAGCTTAGGTTGTTGTTGTTTTGTATTCAAGTAGATAAGGTGATTAACTGTGTAAAGCCATGAAGTTGGATACAGTTAGCTGGTGAGTTAGTGGAAAGGTTTAGCCAATTGATATTGACATCTCCCATGATTACTGTTTCATTGGAGATGTTTTAGACACCCATGAAAGAATGTCTTCCAGAATTGGGATATTTTGGCCTGGGGGAATATATACTGTTATAATACAGAGCTGTTTATGGCTCTTTATTTTTGGTAATGCTATGAGAATTTTGGCACTACCAAACGTAGGAATACTTTAGTGTAAAGTAGGATAGTATACTTGTTAGGATAGATTAATGCAACACCACCTACTTTTTTTGTTGATTCTATCATTTCTTATTATATTATAGCCAGGAGGGAGGAGTTCTGTGAGTTTGATGTGTGGTTTTAACCAAGTTTCAGTAAGAGCTACTACATCTGGGTAGTATTGTGTTAGCCATGTTTGGAATTCTGTTATTTTCTAGCATATACTGCGTATGTTTATGGTGACTTGCATCATCTATTTGGAGGCTGTTGTCTGAGTTGGAGTGTGGTTTTCTGGGAGTCCAGGGTTGGGGTGGATGCTTCCACATTGTTTTAGGTTAAGATAAGGGGAATATTGGTAAAGGTTAGCTAATGATCTTTTCTGAGCTGGTCTGAGATATAGTTTTGGGGTAGATTCTAATGAGCTGTTGAGAATTTGTTGTTTTAGAAAGTATACTATATTGCTCTCTATGAGGCTTGCTGATATGTTTGAGAAGCTGTTTGAATGTTTGTCTTTGTGGGCTGAGTTTGTGGGAGAAATTGGAGCTATGTTATAAGCATTCCCAACTGTATCCTACAAGTTTATGTGGTTTAGAGGTTACTTCAGTGGAAATTTGTAGGCTAGGGCAAGTTTTACAGGTTGTCTCTTGCCTTTGGAGACATAGGTGCTAGACCTGGGGAGTATTTCTAATTTTCCAGCCACTGGGCTCCATTTCTCTTGAATAGGGTTAGGGAAAAACTCTGCTTCACATGCATGGGAAGCCTGTTCCAGAGACGGAGAATTCTCTCAGTCACATACCTGTCCCTCAAAATTTATGTTACAAACACAACTTAAATCCATAGACGGAGTAATTGTTATGCCATTCATTTTGCAGATATGCAAAAGCTCCATTAGAGTGGTATCCAAGAATGCCTTGCATGCGAGTCACAGATCATGTCTTAACAATCTGTAGAAAAGAGAGTATGAAGATAGGGCTTTGAGGCAATCTGCATAGGACATGCTGTTTATGTCCTGTATTCTTTTTGTGAGGAACCTCTCTGGGTGTTCCATTTGTTGCATGTGCCTGGTACTGTACATATTAAAGGGCATGTTGTACTGAAAGAACAGCCTAATGAGGTCTGAATACAGTGAAACTGCAACATCCTGTCATGCCTTTGCTTACTAGATGACCAACATAAAATGATGTCCTTCCTACTTTAGACACATGCTGGTGAAAGCAAGGTTACTATCTACATATGTACCCAAATCCATAACTACTGGTTCTATTCTTAGGGACGTGTTATCAAAGTGGTAATGTCCCGTGGTTGCTTATTTCCCAAATGGTACTAATATGCATTTCTTGGCATTTAGTTTTAAGCTGTGGCTTTGGCACTAGTCATTTGTGTGTGTTAGTCAATCTTGTAGGATGTTAGTGTCTTGCTGGGATTCTGTGACTGCTCCTAGTTTGCAGTCATCTGCAAATTTAGTCATCCAGAGGCCCTTGACATAGGTCTTGACTTCTGGAAAGTAGGTGCCAAAAAGAAGCAAACCCAACTCAGAGCCCCGAGGGACTCAGCTAGTGACCAGCCTCTTTGTGGAGATGATCTCTGTTATCCTAACTTCTTGGGTCCTCTCTGAGAGCCAGCTCACTATCCAGCATGTAACAAATGGGTTTATATCAATATCCATGAGTTTTTTGCAGTACTGTAGTGGGGTATTGTATCAAATGTATATGTGAGGTAAAAGAAGGCAGAGTGCAACTTTTTGCCCTTATCATTGACTTGATGACCTTCTTAAAGAAGTCCACCAGGTTGAGTAGGGATGCTTTGCCTTTGATTAAACTAAACTGGGTTAGATCCAGTGTTTAAAGGTTTTATGTGTCCTTATTAACCAGGTGTCTCTATTTACATAAAAAATAAATATACTTCAAGGCTGGTCAAACAGGACAATGCACTTGAGCTGCTCCATGTTCTAATCACCATAGGTAAAATCCAATACCACTTCCTTGCAATCTATAGGTCCACCTCTGTGACTCAGGAAGCCTATAACATGTATTTAAACTTATTAGAAATACTAACCATCCAACCCAATGCCATATTCATGAATGACTTTAATTACCCTACTATTAACTGGGAATCCTATACAACATCAAACGTACATACACAGAGATTCCTGGATTTTGTAAACACAAACTCCCTGGACCAGATAGTCAATAAACCAATCAGAGGTGAAACCATACTGGATCTGGTCCTCACTAATATGGTAGAATGCTGCACACCCCTACTGTAATGCCTTCCCTGGTAAGGTCAGACCACAAAATGGTCTCCTTTAAAGTAAATAAAAAGGGCCGATCTTGTCTCCTGAACCTGATTGACTTCTTTGAATCAGTCTCCAGAGCCATGGACAAGGGTAAGGTGGTCCACACAGCCTATCTAGACCTTGCCAAGGCCTTTGACACCATCACCCACTCTGGAATCATAGATAAACTTACTAAGTTGGGCATTAATCCCTATGTCACCCAATGGGTTGCTAAATGGCTTACTGATAGAACCCACACTGTAAAAGTAGCCGACTCCAAATCCAGCTCCAGACAAGTGACAAGTGGAGTACCTCAGGGTTCAGTCCTGGGACCGCTCTTGTTTGGCATCTACTTCTCTGAAGTACAGGTCAACACTAAGGGACTCTGACTAACAAAGTTTGCAGATGACTGCAAACTGGGAGCCATTATTGAATCCCCAAATGATGTGGATACTCTACAAAAGGGCCTTACAGAAACAGATGCTTGGTGCCAGAGCCATGGGCTCAAGCTCAATGCCAAGAAATGTATTGTTATCCCCTTTGGGAAAAAAACATGTATCCATGAATTACCATATAGGTGGCAGTACACTAAACACAGAAAGTGTGATAAGAGACTTAGGGACACAGGTGGACAGTGGTCTCACCTTCGATAACCACATCGCCACAACAGTCAGGAAATCCTTCTATGTGGCACACCTCATCACGAAGGGCTTTTCATCCAGAAAAAGGAGGTCATTGTCCCACTGTACTCATCCCTCATTAGACCCATTATAGAATACAACGCCCCATTTGGTATGTACCTCTCAAGACATCTGCAACAACTGGAAAGGCCTCAGAAATACCTCACTAAAAAATCACAGGCCTAAAGCAGATGCCCCACGCTGACCACCTTAAAAACTCCAGCTATACTCTGTCGCATATCGTCTACTCAGAGGCGATCTCTGCTTAACATACAAGGCCATGTCAAACCCAGAGCTGTTGGACATGCTACACTTAAAGAAATCCCAATCCCTCAGAGCTACACGCTCCAGGAATCTAAACCTTGTCATCACAATAAACAAAACATGCTGGAGGGATAGGTTCCTGACCCAGAGATTCCCGAGACTCTGGAATAGATTGCCCATACATGTCAAGCAGAGTGCCTCTTTGGACCTCTTCAAGAGGAACCTTGACAATTGGATGGGAGAAAGGAAATTCACCCCAGGGATCACGTCAGTCGCCCTGCTAGACAGGGGTCCAGGAAAGTAAATAATGTGGGAAGAAATAGCAAGGGAATTGTTATGGCTAGGCTTGTACAGGCCCTAGGGCTGATAGCCTAGTACCAACCTATGAACCTATGAACCTAAAAACCTGGACCCCCAGCTAAACTGGGAATATTCAGGGACTATTCTAAGGCTAACCTCCTGCTATTAAGTGAGAACCTAACAACATTTTAAGCCCCTATAAACCCTGAGAACACTTCTGCCTATGCAGACTGTTCACAGAAACCCTGTATAGGTGTGACAATAGCTGTATAGAGGCACCTGTACCCACCAGGTAGAAGAACAGAACTAACTCAAAAAACAAGCTACCCTGGTGGAATCACAAAATCAACCAGATGTATAACAGGGGAAAGAAAATCATGGCAACAATTAGGAGGTGTAACACCCAGCAGGATAAAACCACTCTCATTAAACTAAACAAACAATTCAGAGGACAAGCCAAATTTGAGATACGTTTGGCCTCCCAGGCCAAGGACAACCACAAAGCATTATTTATCTATGTCCACAACCTCAAAGGCAATACACAATTGTGTGCAAAGCTCATTGTAAATGCAGTCACCTGTACTGAGCCAGAAGATATAGCAAACCTCCTGGCTGATAAATTCAGCTCCAACTTTACTCCCCCTCCCAAACTACCCTCAGGAAATATCATAAAATATAACTTCTCCTACTATCACTAGGGAACAGGTCCTTAATGCTCTCTCCAAAACCAAGAACACTGCATCAATGGGCCCAGACAATATCCCAGGATGCCTTCTAAATAGCATGAAACATGACCTATCAGAGCCTCTGGAATTACTATTTGACTATAGTCTCCAAACAGGCTTCATGCCTCATGACTGGAGAAAGGCAAAAGTCATCCCTCTACACAAAGGTGTGCCATCTACAGACTCTGGAAACTACAGACCCATAAGTTTCGCTAGTCTTATATGTAAAGCCATGGAAAGAATTATCATGGAGATGATCAGTAGAGATATAGTAAACCTCCAGATGCTAGACCCAACCCAGTTTGGTTTCGTAAAGGGCAGATCATACCTACTCAACCTGGTGGACTACTTTGAGAAGGTCACCAAAGCAATGGATGAGGGCAAACTTGTTCACACTGTCTACCTTGACCTGACCAAGACATTTGACACAATACCCCACTCAGGCAATGTTGACAAACTCAAGAGGTTAGGTAAAACCTGTATGCCACCCAGTGGATAGCCAACTGGCTCGCAGACAGGACCCAGGAAGTTAGAATTCAGGAGTCCACCTTTACAAAGAGGCCAGTCACAAGTAAAGTCCCACAGGGATCAGTCCTTGGAGCGTTCCTTTTTGGAATTTACTTCTCAGAAGTCAAGGCCAATGTCAGTGGACTCTGGTTGACTAAATTTGCAGATGATTGCAAATTAGGAGCTGTCATTGAATCTCACATGGACACAAATGTTCTCCAGGAGGGGCTGACACAGACAAACAACTGGTGTCAGAGTCATGGACTAAATCTAAGTGCCAAGAAATTCATACCAGTATATTTTGGGAAGTTATCCATCCCCAGTAACTATTATATTGACAGCACACCCCTTAGAGTTGACCCAGTAGTCAGGGACTTAGGGACACACATAGATAGTAATCTAGCCTTTAATTATCACGTGTCTACAGTGGTGAGAAAATCATTCTATGTTGCGTAACTTATAAATAAAGGTATGGCATCTAAGTGCAAGGAAGTCATTGTTTCACTGTATTCAGCATTCATCAGACCTATCATTAAGGACAATGCCCCCTTTGGTATGTACCTAACCAGGCATATCCAACAACTGGAATTTCCACAAAGGTTCTACACTAAAAGAATACAAGGCATAAGTAATATGTCCTATGCAGACAACCTCAAGGCCCTACCCCTATATTCTGTCTTCTAATGGCTTTTGAGGGTATATCCATGTCTGGCATACAGGGCATTGTCAGACCCCACTCTGATGGACACCCTGCATATCCACAAAACAAACAGTACCATAATTACCCACTTTGTCTGTGATATAAATAGGACCTGCTGGAGATATAGGTATGTATTCCAGAGAATACCCCATCTATGGAACAGGCTCCCCATCCATGTGAAGCAGAGTTCCTCCCTAATCCAATTCAAGTGCAACTTGTACAATTGGATGGGAAACCAGAAATTCATCCCTGGTTTGGCATCTATGTCTCTGATGCAAACAGGGAACCTGTAAATGGTTCATCTCCCAGGCCCATGTTTACACTTATCAAAGGTATGAGAACTCATCAGAGATTTAGGATACATAGCTAGGCTTTAAAAGGCTCTTGTGGTCATTAGCCTAGTAAACACATATGAAACTATGAACCTATTTTCATGCCAATAGTCAGATTTATGGCTCTGTATTTCCCAGGGTGCATTGATGGTTCACCCTTGTGCAGAGAGGGATAACCAGTACAATTCTCCATTCATGTAATACAAAGCCTATCTGGTGCCTATGGCTAAGCAGTGACTCCAGTGGTCCCAGTCAGTCATGTTTCAGGCTATTTAGCAGGCATACTGGGATATAATCACAGCTCTTTTGGTGCAGTGTTTTTGGTCTTATAGCATCTAGGACCTGTTTTCTAGTCATTGCTGAGGCGGGGTGTTGTTTGTTGGTATTTGCTGGGGTATGGCAGGGTGGAGAAAGATGGATAAAATTGGAACTGACTTTGTCAGCCAGCTGATTTGCTGTATCTTCCAGCTCTGTGCAGATGGCTCCATTTACAGTCAGTTCTGCACACTGCTGTGTGCTACCTTTGTAGTTTCAGACCTAGCTAAAGAAAGGCTTTTGGTTGTCCTTTGCCAGAGAGGCTATCTTTACCTCTTTAGTGTGTCCTGCTGATATCATTATTACTACTTCCACAAATGAGGCTGCACAATCAAAAGATGTTTAAAAACACAGAGGCTTCTTAGACTTGCAGATTACTATTTTTGGTTTTGCCAAATCTGAGAACTGTGCCTTATTCTTTGAATTAATTTCAGCTAGCTGATAGACTGTAGAAGTGACTAAAAAATGGGAACATTCATTTCATGAGGCCATGAGGCTGGTTACATGTGATACAGTCCTAAGAAACTCTAACCTATCACTTCTGATGAAAGTAGCCTGTGATACCTCCCCACATGGTATTAGAGCAATGATATTGCCTGTGATGGAGGACAGTTAAAAGATGCCTACAATATTTGGTTCAAGCTGTTATTTGCAGCTGAGAAAAAAATATTCCAGAATTGACAGAGATGTATTAAACTTTGTATGGAGTGCAAATTGGTTTAACCAGTACATATTGAATAGAGAATGTACACTTGTTACACATCATTTGTCATCCATCTTAATTTTTATCGCTCAAGATGGAACACCAACCACAGCAGCTGCCCAAGTACAAAGATGAACATTATTTATGAGTGGGAATCACTATAAAACATAGCTCTCAACATGTTGGATCAAGAAATCTGAACAAAAGCATAAAATAATGGAAGGACAAAGGCCCCAAAATAGGGACAAGTTTTAAATATCATGCTTATAAACTTTGTTGTTAGAATAACAGGTTTTGCATCTGCATGCATTTTCTGAAGGATATGAAGTTTGAAACTCAAATGCATGTCATTTAGTAACTTCCATCCTTAGTGATTTGTCAGAAAACCACAAATTTTATGAGGAAAAGACCAAAACTATGAGTAAAAATAGGGATATTCTGTGAAAATAATGACACTTAAGAGATATGGTACAAAACTGAGTATAAACATACTGCTTGTCATGCAAATGCTGATGATTTGTCTCAATTACTGTTAGAGACTGTAAGAGGTAAACATGTAGAAAGGGAAGCACTGGATATATTCTGCTTCAGTCAGATTTAAAGCCTGCCAGTTGCAGTAAGCATGGCAAAAGCGAAAACTGATATGACAAAATGTTATCACTAATGTATATTGTGACATACGTTGACTGAACAGCCAAATATGAATCCCTGTTGGCTGACTATTACCCTAGATGATATGGACTTACCTTATATTCTGGCAGTGTGATGTGGAGAGTAACAGCTATCATACCCTTGACATTATATTCCAGATTGTTGGAAGAGCTACATTATGATCATGTTGGAATGGTAAAACTTTAGGCATTCGCTAGAAGTTTTGTGTGGTATCTAAAGACTGACCAAGCGATGCAACACTTGTCGTTGATTTGCACTGGCTGCACCTGGTACAGAATGAGCCAAAATGTACTCCACTGCATCAGTGGGAGTGACTCACATTATCTTGACAGTGAATTAATGTTGATTGCAAACTGAGATAATAATCCAGATTTACAATATAAATTGCAGCACCGTCTCAGGCTGCAGAGATAGAAATCTACTGTGCTTTAAGCAGTGTTTATGTAAAGCAATGACTTTTTTATTTTAAATACATGTAAAAGTCAGAGTAAACCTATATAACAATTACTTGTTTGATAGTTCACAGCTTCTGTCTTCTTCACACTGAACACACCCTCAGTGATTACTTCCTGCTGGTGTGGGAGCTGTTGTGCGCTATCCTCCAATTCCTCAGTCACCTTCCATTCCAATACATGTATAGAACCTGGTATCCATGCAGAGCTCCATCTACTTCATACCCATCTTAAAGATATACACATAACTGTAGATATACCCCGCTGCATACTACTCAACCTCTTAATGCAAGAAATCTGGATAAAGCTAAACATAATGGGGAGACAAATTCTAAAAAATAGGGACAGATTTTAAATACTGTTCTTATAAACTTAGAGAGTTGCTAGAATAACAGGTCTTTTGCTAGCATGCATTTTCTAAGGGACATGAAGTCTGAAACTGAAATGCCTGTCATTGTTTTGTGACTACAATCCCCAGTGGTTTGCAAGAAGACTACAAATTTTATGAGAAACAGATCAGACATATGAGGCCAAACCTGGATCGTTAACAGGTGTGCCTCAGTGACATTTCCTCATATCTCTAATACACCAGCCTATCAAACCTTAAGCAAAACGTCCCTCTTTTTCCTTGCCCACTCTACATTCTCCTACTTTTTCTCTTACTCACCCACCCAACTTCATCCTGCCAGTATTACGCTCAGTCTACTCCCTAGTTTTAACAGTTACGTTTCCCTTTACTATCACATCCTCTTCTGACTATTCAGTATTTTAACATCTATTGTATTTTTACTCTTTACGCTCACTCTTCTCTTATCCCTTTTAATTATAATTATAAGAAACATGCTTACTGATGTGCATGTCTGGGTAGCCTGCCACTACCCGGATATCCTAATAGCCACAGAAACTTGGCTTAAACAAGAAATGAAAGTCAAAAAAGTCTTACCCACTGGGATATGATGCCTTAAGACTAGACAGAACCCATAAAAAAGGAGGTGGGGTGGCCATTATTGACAAGATCACTTTAAGCCTCTCACATAAGTCCACTTCCACTCTTCAATGCCAAAATAATTATAGCGTCCTTGTAAGTTAAGGTTCACATAAACCTTTGCATTGTGGGAGCTTACTTCATCTCAGGAAATGACACAGTTACTGCTGAATAACTTCTCCTTTGGGCATCAAACAACATTTTACTTCGGACAATTATGGTTTCATTCAGCTTATTTCAGCTCCCACAAAGTACAACAAAAACTCTGGTAGAGCCTCCATTTTAGATTGGATTCTCTCTAATGCCTCAAACAAAATCCTTTCAACAGGTGCTTTACCAAATACTTTAAGTGATCACCTACCCATCTTCGAAATAAGGCACCATAAACTTGATCAAAAACAACATTGGTACAACCTTACTCATACCCTCTCCTCCTTTAGTGAGGACCAGTTTATCGTAAGCTAAGATGAGTTGACTGTTGACCTTTTCAAACTCTTCCACTAGATGAAGCTGTAGCTCTGATCAATTCAATTTTCCTTAACATACAAAATGAACTAGCCCCAATAAGAACCAAAAATAATGAAATAGAATACAGTACCCTGGCTGTCAAAAAGTACTAAATTCCTCATAAAATAGAGAGACATAGCCTGGATAAAATAGAAGCAAGTCAAACCACAACTGCTCATTAATATTATAAATGTCTCAGAAACTCCACTAAAAAATGTAATCAAACTACTTCTGCATTAATATACATGCAGCCAATTATAACATCCCTAAAGCTTTTTGGACTACAATCAACCAGCTGTTAGAACTCTTACACCAACACGACCTACACATACTTCACCTAGCCAAACTGAGAGCTTAGCCAGAGAATTCAATACCTACTTCATCCTTTCTTATTAAACCTAGACAGTGGTTTGCATAAGCAGACAAACTCAAGGTTGCCACTGGTATAATTTGAAGTGCATGTTGATTTACTGAGACAATTTTGACTGAGCAGAGCTGAGGAGCAACCCACATCACCTGTTACTGTTGCTATTTCTCATACAGTAATGCTATTGTTACTGACAGAAACTGATATGCAGAATTTGAGTGCATCATACCTTCCTTTTGAATAGACTCTAATATCATGCCTGTAAACCTGTAGCTGAAAAGATGTTATCCAGAACATATTAAGTATTCATGGAGACCAAGTAAAACTGTTTAGTAAGGGGTCTCCTTTTTAATTCGTGACATCTCACTTTGTATATTAGTGACAAGAAAAAATAAGTATATCTTAAGCAAACTTTGATATCCACTTTATAGTGTTGGTATTATATAACCCTCCATGGCTTTAGCCACTTATCTGAAAATGTTCTGGTATCATTCATATCATTTAGGTCCTTGCATGTATCTTGCTTGAGTCCATTGGAAGTTCCCAGGGTCTATTTGCATACATCTGGTGGTCACTCTTTTTTTTCCTATCAAGCATGATGCCTAATGAGTCTTCTTCCCTAATGGTTACTTGAGACATTCACACTGCCTGACATCAAAAGGATCCTGAAGCTCTTTCTTTCTCACTAGCCCATCCTTTTATGATGTTATGTATTAATTTAATTTATTTATTTGTGCATTTATTTGTAAATAAATAAATACATATGCATTGTGTATTTATTTATTTGCAATGGTACTTAGGTCAAATGCTTAATTAACACGTTCCCTTCAATAGAGCTCTAAAGGTTTGCACTGTATTTACCAAATGACAGAGCCTAAGCCTTTTGATAAAATCAAATTATTCCCTGACATTTTAAACAAATGATCATATCTATGGAACTATAAGGATTATGAAAGAATTGTAAACTATTTCATAGTGATATTCTAGATTTCTAAGTCACAGCAGAGTAAACATGGTAATCATTAAGTTTGTAACATTTTGCAAATAACTTACAATATCTTACCAACCATATAAGTTACAAGCATACTGTTAGCAGCTTTTTATTCACCTAGCTGAGAGCTCTCATATGAAGCAAAACAACTCTGTTTGTGTTAATTGGTTATCGAGATATTTAGAGACATAAGAAATGTATGATGACATAGATAATTATATGAACAATTAATATCTCTTTAACTATACTACACAGAGGCCAATAATTAAAGCAGCTGTATTGCTCATCCCATTACCTTTAAGAAAACCTCTCTCAGTACCTTGTATACCACATGGTTTTGGAATTAACAGAATCAGTATGAATAGGTAATATTTATTTTATTATTTATTTATTTTACATTTGTTGGCTGGGATTGCCCAACTGAGCTGAAGAGCCACTTTTCAGCAGAGGCCTGGGGAGAAAAGCTCCAAAATGATAGGCATAGTTTTTATTCAAACTAAAGGGGTGTGCTAACTACCAACTAGGGCTTATAAGTATAAAAATGCCCCTTTGGCAGATAGCCTATATGAACCTATGAACCTATACAATTTTTATTATAAAGTAGCATTAAACAGCAATGTTACAGAATTATTACAAGGCATTAAGTAACAACACAATGTTATACAGTGTCAATAATCAGGAGTATAGCAAAACTATTTCAAGATGTATAAAAAGAAATGTGTCATTAAGATGAATATAGTTTTTGGGGTAAGTGGTTACAAAAACCCAGTTTTATCATAATGTAGTTGCGTGAAGGCAAGACAGTTACAACAGAATGTTTCTCTGTAGGGATTTGCTTAATAGATTTTAGAAGACAGTAGAAAGAGTAGTCAAGGAAGATTAGAGGATGTGTAAGGGTCCTGTTTTCTAGTGGGAGCCTATTCCAAGCAATAGTGGGGTGATAGCTGTACATGTTGCATCCAACTTTAGACTTGGTGTGAAGGCTGCCAGCCTAGCCAGATAGAATATTATAGATAATTCTATCATTTGTAAATATTAATGTAAGGCACAGGATTGTTGTTTTAAATGGAAAAACTGCTGTTAGATGTGGAACTGCAAAAAATGTCACAACAGTGCTCTCTACTGACCAAGTAAAAGCATGTTGTGACCCTTTGATCTAAAGTCGTCTCCGGCCCGTCTAGATGAAGACATTCTTTCTATTGTTTTAACCAAGAGTTAAATTGCTAGATTTAAACATGCAAATGCATTTTTATTGCTCTGCTTCCTGACCAGCTGCTAGATAACACAAGGAGATGTTAAGAATGCAAATGTAGTTTCTGTTATCCTGGAAACCCAGGGATGTGTGGAGAATGATGTAATAGGAACAAGGTATGTGATTTTAAAAACAGAGAGAATCAGTGAGCTTGATGCATTTTTGTCTTGACAATCCAACTCATAGCACTGTCTTGCTTTATAAGTAAGTTTATCTTAGACTTGTGTTTTCTCTTAGTAATAGCTAGAAACTAGAAAGATTAGACTAAGTGTTTTTCTGAAATGTCAAAACTGTACTACTGAATTATTTTAAGTATTTCTCTGTGATCTCTGAACTCTTGATTAGCACTGTGTATTAAAAAGTATTGTCTTGTGTTTTTATTATTTATTATTAAATATTTTAAAACCTTTCGACTGTGGCTGTTTTGTGTAGAGATAATTTAAGCTCTAGAGTACATTGCATATTTATAGTGATTACTGTACCAAGTCACTCTAATAAGCCTTGACTGTTTAGTTATACTACCAACTGGATAATAATATTGCACAGTAATAATTGGACACCCTTTTAAGGGCCTTTGAGTAGCTGATAAATATTAGCTGAATAGTGGCAGTGATTTCTACTGTATAGTCTGGGTAAAAGGGGCACAGCTGGAGAACCTGTGCCAGCCTTCCCCAGGAGTGCCTCTGTGGTTCTATAAACTCTTATCTCAGAGTGTGTGTGTGTCAGCTACTTGGGTAGGGACATGAAGCACTGGTTGGACAGAGAGGGTGCTGGAGATTTTAGCTTGTCCAGTTGGCTGAGATATGGACCCTATAGCTGTGCCAGTGTGGAGTCTTATTGGGGACCTGGAGAGCAAGGGAGTGACCAGCCCCAGACTGACTATGATCTCTGTGTGCTCTTAAGGGAAATTGCACTTTACTGTGCATATTTGTTATCCTTTCCTCCTATATGAGATGCCCCTCACTAGTGTTATTGGTGAGGATTGAGGCTCCTTGATTGCTAGGCCAGGGCATGGGCATCACATATTAATTGTTTGGCAGTGGTGGGATATCCACATCACATATTAATTGGCGGCAAGTACTAATTGGCTTATAGTGGTGTGGGTAGAGTGAATTCCTGTAGCTTGTGTACAGTGAGCTCTGAAGGTGTTTTGTACTCTAAACCAGCCATGCAGTGAATATTCAGAGTTCAGATTACAATTGTTTTATTTCTTTTGTTAGCTTAGTTAGTCAGGGTGAGCAGGCAGCATGTCAGCAGATTAATATGGAAAGCTGACAAGGAGCAAGCTGGCAGAGATGTGCCATGCTTGGGGACTGGTGCATGGAAACCTGACTAAGGCAATCCTGATTGCAGCCTTGGTTACAGCTGGATCAGAAAACAGCAACTAGGAGAACAATCAGACTGGCAGTGGAGATATAATACCCTAGGAGAATGGACAGCACAAGCTTTCTGCAGAGGACTTAAAAATCCATCTGGAGCTAAAGAGACTTGAGTTGGAGGCCAGGTGTGTGGAAATAGAAGCACCTGAGAAACTGAGGCATCTAGAGAGTGAGGACAATGAGAGACTGCGATGTTTTCAAGCTGAGGAGAATGAGAAACTGCTATGCCTAGAAGCTAACAAAAAGGAGAGGCAGAGGCAGTATGAGAAGGAGATGCTGACTCTTCACCAGAGTCATGGAGGTAATGGGGAAGGGAGTAACTCGACCCCAGAAGTATAACAGGTCAGTAAAATTTTTCTGCAGTTTAAAGAGGGGGATAATTTTGATAGTTTCATTCATATGTTTGAGAGGGTATGCAAACAGTATAATGTTGACCAAAGGCTCTGGGTACAGTTCTTGACCCCCTTACTCCATGGTAAAGCTGTAACTGTTTTGTCAAAAATGTCTGACGTTGCATGTTTTGATTATACTGTTGTTAAAAAGCATTTCTTAGAATTGTTTAAGCTAACACCTGAAATGTATAGGAAAAAGTTTCGTGAGCATAGACGCAAGGCAGATGAAAGTGTGTGTGAATATGTTGCTGGACTGAGCACTTATTTCCATAGGTGTATGTCAGGTCACCACTTTTGAAGGGCTGGCAGAACTTTTGGTGAGGGAACAAGCCCTTAGCACTTTGCCTGAGGACACGAGGATCTGGTTAGCTGATAGACTATGTGTTACTTTACTCATTTAACTCTTTTTTTCACTGAGACCGTTCAGGCACTAGCCAGTCAGTTACCTACTTCTTCCACCTCCTTAACTAATCCTACTGGCAAAGATCTACCCGCCTTTAGTCTTAAACCAATATCCACCTCCTATATTAGAACTCTATTAAAGAAACTCAAACCATCCACCCTATCGGCTGATCGTCTCCCAGCCGAATACCTACAATTAGCAGCCGATGTTATAGCCTATCCCATCTCAATCCTGATAAATAGAACTATTACAGAGGCAACCATCCCCTCAATCTGGAAAATATCATATGTTATCCCTCTTCACAAAGGAGGCTCCTCCACGGAAACATCGAACTATAGACCTATAGCAATATTGTCGCCTATAGCAAAAATCATGGAAAAGTGTGCTCACAAGCAACTCCTACACCACCTCACCCTAAACAATCTTCTGTCTAAAACTCAACATGGGTTTCGCCCCCATCATAGCACTACCACTGCCCTCCTTTCCTTTGTGGATTCAGTAAATAACAATCGGAACAATAAATTTATAACTTCTGCTCTCTTTCTTGACTTGTCAAAAGCCTTTGACATGGTCAATCACCAACTATTGCTCCACACCCTTGAATCCTTTCACCTTGATAACTTAGCCCTACGGTGGTTTGATGCTTATCTTTCTGGTAGACAACAAGCTGTCCAGTGGCAAAGCAAACTATCTCACTTGCTACCAAATACCATAGGAGTTCCTCAAGGCTCCATACTTGGTCCCCTTCTCTTCTCTTTATTCATAAATGACCTCCACTCAGTCATCCCCAAAGCCACCTGCATTCAATATGCAGATGATTCTACCCTGATTTGTTCTGACGTCTCTCTATAATCTCCAAGTAGCCACCCAATACTGTTTCACGGCTGTTGAAAAATGGTTTTCGAACGGAAACTCATTCTAAATCCCATAAAAACTAAGCTACTTCTAATCTTCCCCACCTCAGGAATCCCCTCAGGCCAATATCCGCCTCAGACTAATGATAAGATCTTTCATGTTAAATCCATTAATGGCACCATCATTGAACCAGTCACCAACACCAAACTACTAGGTGTTACTATTGATCACAAGCTCAAATTTGATGTACATATTAGTCAAACTATTAAGACAGTTAACAAGAAACTAGGCTCCATGTACAGAATTAAAAACTTTCTAACCCCTTATACCAAACTTACTATAGCGAGAACTCACCTTCTCTCCACCCTACTGTATTCATACCCGGTCCTATCCTTCCTCAACAAAAATGAGCTCAACAAACTCTCAGTTGCTTATAACCACATCGCTAAGTTTGTGACTGGATCACCTTACCGTACTCATCACTGTCTCAACCTTAAGAAACTAGAATGGTTAGAATTACCTAATCTTCTTAAATTCAACCAACTTACGGAAGCATTTAAAATAATTAAGGAACCAGAAAAAAAACCCTCTTTGAACCAACTCCTGACCCGTTACTCCAACCTTAACTGCCTCCGATCTTCTAATAGTGGCCTGGTACAAACCAGGAAATCAAATAACTCAGGAGGTGATGCTCTCTATGCCAATTCTATTGGAAGGCTATGGAACTCCCTTCCCAATAACCTAAGACTTGCAACTTCAATCAGCCATTTTAAAACCAGTCTCAAGTCATTTCTTAAGGCACATTGGCTATGCCCCTGTGACAATCCTGACTAACACAATGGCTCCTTACCACCCTCTCAGTATTATCTATAGGACTTCCTCTCCTAAAACTTCTCTAGTTTCCTTTAAACCTATTTCTTTATACACTTTTGCTTCCCTTAGATTGCCCCCTCCTATAACCATAGATTCGACTTGTCAACGAAAATATAGCCTTCTCCCTTGAGATTAAAAGAGCAAACCTCTTTACTTCCTAGCCTATCTCAATATCTGGGGTTCTACTCAAAATTATAACTGTGCAACTTAATAGAATGTTATTGCAATGAGTCTCTCTGTATTTTGAATGTTTCTGATGTTACTCTATGTATTTTTTGTTCTTTTCGAATGTGGAGCTTTTCTCCCCGGGTCTCTGCTGAAAAAGGATATGTATCCAGTCAGACCAACCCGGTAAACAAATGTAAAATAAATAAATAAATAATTACTTCAGATGAGTTGAGGAAGAAGGGAGACCTATATCTGGCAAGCAGGGCAGCCCTGCACAGGAAAGGGAGCCCCAGTACTGCTCATGGGTCTAAAGGAACCCATGGTGGGCAGCACAGACTGCCCTGACAGAATCTGCCCATAGCAGGAGAAGCCACTAGTCCAGGTACACATTCAGGAGCTATGGTTAAATGTTTTGAATTCAACCAGTTGGGCCATGTAGCATACAGGTTTCCATGGAGGCAAGGTAGGAAACAAAAGGTGAGGGAGCCAGTAAGTGGGAAAGACAAAATGCCAATAGTAAGTTTTCTTGAGACAACAGGGGTACCGAACTACCATCCTGCAGATGTCCTGATAGGGAAGGATTTGGATGAAGCAGTGCCATGTGCTTATACATTTACATGCAGTAAGGCTAGGAGACAGGCATGTGGGTCTGGTAGCCTGGGGGAGACACAGACAGACTGCATACTTGCAGCCAGGACTGGTGATGTGATTACTTCAGGAAGGGAGCTATCCTGTAACAGTGAGACTGAAGGTGAACCACAGCTGCTTGGGAGTACTGATGGTCCCTTGGACAGAGTAACTGCAAAGGTAGAGGTGAGTAGTAGTACCCAGGCTGACAGTGAGACCCTACTGTCAGAGGATGCCAGACATCCTGTGGAAGGGGAGCTGGGAAGGGTTACAAGGAGAGAGTTGAGACAGGCTCAGCTCTCAGACCCTATATTGCAAAGCCTGAGGCAGGTAGCTAGGGAGGCACCTGATTCTCAAGGAAAGGGGGAATCTGTATACTTTGACAAAGGGTTACTATACAGAGAGTGGTCCCCTGAGGGAGGGCTAGAAGGTGAGAGAGTACAGCAGTTGGTAGTGCCTACAGCCTACCATCTGGCACTTCTAGCCATAGCCCATGATATTCCCTTTGCAGGTCATATGGGCATAAAACATACAAAGAGGCATATTATGCAGAACTTCTATTGGGCTGGAATTTCCAGAGATGTAACAGGGTACTGCAGGACCTGTGAGAAATGTCAAAAGGTAGGCAAGGCAGGAGACAAGGTGAGTGCTCCTTTGATGCCTTTGCCTGTGATTGAGGAGACATTTCAGAGGGGAGCTATGGATATTGTGGGTCCTCTGAGTACCCTAAGTTCCACAGGGAAAAAGTATATCCTAGTGGTAGTGGATTATGCTACATGATACCCTGAGGCAGTGGCTTTGTCCTCCATTGAGGCAGAGAAGGTGGCAAATGCTTTGTTAGAGATTGAGTAGGTTTCCCAAAAGAAATACTGACTGACAGAGGTTCCGATTTCATGTCAGACTTGCTGGCTTGACTGTGGAAGTCCTGTGGGGTAAAGCACATGAAGATCACCCACTACCATCCCCAGACTAATGGTCTTTTTGAGAAGTTAAACTCTACAATCAAGTCCCTGCTACAGGCATTTGCGGATCAGTTTAAAAGGGAGTGGGAGGAATATTTGCCTTGTCTGTTGTTTGCTTACAGAGAGGTTCCCCAGAAATCCACAGGTTTTTCACCCTTTGAGTTGCTGTATGGGCATAAGGTGAGGGGACCTCTAGAATTAATTCAAGATAAGTGGGAAGGTAATTGCGAGTCTCACAAGGAGTCTGTTGTGACATATGTCCTAAACCTCAGGACAAGGCTAAGGGAACTCATGGGCTTGGCCTAGGAGAATCTGGCAGAAGCCCAAAAACAGAAAATGGTATGGTATGACAGGAATGCTCAAGCTAGAGAGTATGCTGTGGGGCAGCAGGTAATGGTTCTCATTCCTGTCAGATACAACAAGCTGCAAGCAGCTTGGGAGGGACCCTACAAGGTGGTAAGAAAGGTAAGTGATGTTAACTACATGGTGGAACTGCTAGGCTGAAGGCAGGGGCACAAATTGTACCATGTTAACATGATGAATCCTTACCATGATAGGGAGGCCCTTGTGCTGAGCATTTGCAGTGGATTGCAGGAGGAGCTTGAGGGAGATCTGGGGACTGATCTCCTCAATGGCGGTAGGGCTGACACCTCAGTGGAAGGGGTAACAATGTCCCAGCAGCTATATCCTACCCAGGTTCGAGAAATCCAAGCAGTGTTGCAGGAATTTGGGGACATTTTCACTGGGAAACCAGTGTGCACCCACCTGGGTCAGAACCAGGTGGATACAGGAGTCCAAAGGTCTATTAGGCGGGCCCCTTATGGAGTGCCTGAGAGAGTCAAACAGACTCTTAGGAAGGATGTACAGGCGATGTTGGAACTAGGGGTGATTCAAGAGTCTTACAGTCCCTGGGCCTCCCCAGTGGTGCTGGTGCCAAAGAAGGATGGCAGCACCAGGTTCTGTGTGGACTACAGGAAATGAAATAGTCACACAGAGTCAGATGTTTACCCCATGCCTAGGACAGATGAGGCCCTAGAGCAGCTAGGTGGGGCTAAGTATCTTACTACCATTATCTTACCAGGGGTTACTGGCAGGTGCCCTTGACTCCCAGTGCTATAGAAAATTCAGCCTCTGTGACTCCTTTTGGCTTGTATGATTTCACAAAGATGCCCTTTGGGATGAAGAATGCCCCAGTGACTTTCCAGAGGCTGGTAGATCATATCATAGCAGGAGCAGGAGGGTTTGCCCTGGCTTATCTAGATGATATTGCCATCTACAGCCATTCCTGGCCAGAGCACCTTCAGCATATCAGGGAGGTGCTGGGCAGACTACAAAGGGCAGGGTTGACCATTAAGCCAGGCAAATGTTAGGTGGGAATGGCAGAGGTCTCCTACCTAGGACATAGAGTGGGGAATGGTAAGATAAGGACAGAACCTGCCAAAGTGGAAGCCATTCATGCATGGCCTGCAGCTGTTACTAAAAAGCAGGTGAGGGCATCCTTAGGGACAGCAGGGTACTACAGAAAGTTTGTCCCCAGTTATAGTACCATAGCTGCTCCTCTCATAGACCTGACAAGGAAGAACAGGCCAGATAAGGTAGTGTGGACCCCAGCATGTGAGCAGGCATTCCAGATGTTTAAAGAAGCTTTGGGAGGATCCCCTGTGTTAGCCAGTCTAGATTACAGCAAAGAATTTGTTGTGCAGGTGGATTCTTCAAACCATGGGGTGGGGGCTGTACTTAGCCAGATTTCTTCAGAGGGAGAAGAGCACCTAATGGTTTATCTCAGTCTTAGGCTCCAACCCAGTGAGGAATGCTATGCAGCTGTAGAAAAGGAATGTTTAGCCATAGTGTGGGCACTGCAGAAACTTCAGCCTTATCTGTATGGAAGAAAATTCACTGTTATGACAGATCACAACCCTCTAACATGGTTAAAAAGAGCCAGCCAGCAAAATGCCAAGTTGCTAAGATAGACCCTCGGATTGCAAGCATATGATATGTCAGTGCAGCACCGCAGTGGGATTAGCAATGCCAGTGCAGATGGGCTCTCAAGACAGGGAATGGGGTAAGGTTTACTCAGATAGACCTAACCCTCTCAAGCAGTGTTTCTCAAGGGTCACTTGAAAAACTAGATTGAGTTCTCCGGGGGGTGGGGGGGATGTGAAGGCTGCCAACCTAGCCAGAAGGAATTTTATAGAATATTCTATCATTTGTAAATATCAATGTAAGGCACAGGGTTGTTGTCTTAAATGGAACAACTGCTATTAGATGTGGAACTGCAAAAAATGTCACATCAGTGCTCTCTACTGACCAAGTAAAAGCATGTTGTGACCCTTTGATCTACAGTTGGCTCCAGCCCATCTAGATGAAAACATTCTTTCTACTGTTTTAACCAAGAGATAAATTGCTAGATTTAAACATGCAAATGTATTTTTATTGCTCTGCTTCCTGACCAGCTGCAAGATAACAAAAGGAGATGTTAAGAATGTAAATGTAGTTTTTGTTAGCATGGGAACACAGGGAAGTGTGAAGAATGATATAATGGGAACCAGGAATGTGACTTTAAAAACAGAGAGAATCAGAGAGCTTGATGCATGTTTTGTCTTGACCATCCAACTCACAGCACTGTATTGCTCTATAAGTAAGTTTATCTTAGACTTGTGTTTTTTCTTAGTAATAGCTAGAAACTAGAAAGATTAGACTGTTTTTCTGTGATGTCAGAACTGTACTACTGGATTATTTTAAGTATTTCTCTATGATCTCTGAACTCTTGACTAGCACTGTGTAGTAAGATGTATTGTTTTGTGTTTTTATTATTTATTATTAAATATTTTAAAACCTTTCAACTGTGACTGTTTTGTGTAGAGATAATTTAAGCTCTAGAGTACATTGCATATTTATAGTGATTACTGTACCAAGTCACTCTAATAAGCCTTGACTGTTTAGTTATACTACCAATTGGATAATAATAGTGCACAGTAATAACTGGACACCCTTTTAAGCGCCTTTGTGTAGCTGATAAATATTAGCTTTGTGGTGGCAGTGGCAGACTGACTGTGATCTTTGTGTGCTCTTAAGGAAAATTACACTTTACTGTGTATTTGTTATCCTTTCCTCCTATATGAGACACCCCTCACTGGTGTTAGTGGTGAAGATTGAGGCTCCTTGATTGTTATGCCAGGGTATGGGTATCAAACTTAGGTTTGTTGATTTGTAGTAGGTCTTGGTTAGAGCTTCGGAGAGGTCTGGAGAGAGAATAATGGGAGATGAAAGGGGATAGTGCTGGACAGTAGGAAGGCTGGTATAGGACAGAATGGATGATCTGGAGTTGAGAGAGAAGAAGCTGGTGGGGTAATTCAAGCCAGTTTAGGTGTTTTAGAGAGAGAGAGACAGTGATAGGATTGTAGGTTTGTTGGGCAGAAAATCTAGCAACCTTGTTGTAGGTAGATTTGAGTTTGGTCAGGAGTGCTGAGTTAAGATTTGTGAGAATTTGAGAATTGTACATTAGACTGGGTAGAAGTTAAGTAAGAGAGAGAAAGTAATCTTGGCTTCAGATGTAAGCAATTTCTTGTTATGGTAAAGGAGCCCTAGTGTTGAATGAGTCTTTTTGATACAGTTATTAACATGGAAGTCAAATTTAAGCTGATCGTCGATGCTTACACGTAAGAACTTAGTGCTGGATTCTACCTGAATGGGAGTGTTATTAAAGGACTGTATGGAGAAGGAGGGTTTAATATTGTTGAACTTTTATGTAGGAAGAGTAACAGCTTTGTTTTTTTAGGGGTAAATATGAGCTGGTTGTTGGAAAGCCATGTTTCAATTAAGTTAAAAATGCCTGAGTAGCTGAGCAGAACTTAGAGGGAGAGTTGGCTGTGGTGATGACTGTAAAGTCATCTGCATATTGCACTAAAGATGACTGAGGACAGGAGGTATAGAGCTGATTAAAAGTAAAGGCCCTAGGATAGACCCTTGAGCTACACCCATTTTTACAGGGAGAGGAGGGGAGAGTGCAGAATGCTATCTCACTGATTGAGATCTATCAGTGAGGTAGCTGGAGAACCATGCAACAGTATCAGAGGAGAAGTTGAGGTTATGCAGTTTGTGCAGCAGAAGAGAGTGTGAGACAGTGTTGAAAGCTTTTGAGAGGTCCAAGAATAGGCAAGAAATATGTTTATGGTCATCCATGGCTATAGAGACAGTATTGAGGAAGGATAATAGAGCTGTAGTGGGGCTATGTTTGGGTCTGAAGCTGTGTTGAGTGGGTGTAAGCAGATTTTTCTGTATTAGATACTGCATAACTTGTTTATAAATACATTTTCTAGTACTTTAGAGAGAGGGGAGAGTATAGCAATAGGTCTAAAGTTGGAGATATCAGAGGAGTTACCTCCTTTGTGTATAGGTAGAGTGTAGCATTGTTTCCAGATGGAAGGGACTTTAGATTCAGAGATAGAGCAATTGATTAGGATAGATACAGGGAGTGCAAGAGAGTCAGCTGCTAGTAGAAGAAAAGTGGAAGGAATATTGTCAGATGATGCTGGGCATGGTTTTAATTTAGAGAGTAGACTTTTGATATAGCTAGTAGGGACAGGTTTGAAGGAGAAGGTATTTGAGGAGATAGTATTAGGATTAGGTTCAGAAAAGTTGGAGATGTTAGTAGTAGAGGAGTTGTGGGTTACGATTCAGTAGCTTAGGTATTGAAGATAGTGGCAGTTTCTTCAGATGTCTTGTCTGGGCATGGATCAGGGGAGCTAGGATTACCGGGATGTAATATTTGGTTAATAGAGTTCCAGAATTTTTTAGGATTAGATTTTAGGGTTGTGGGAGGTTTGTTATAGAAGTCCTTTTTATCTTTGTTTATGTGTTTTTTTGTCAGATTTCTGAGTTCTTTATATTTTTGCAAGTCTGCAAGGAGCTTAGTTTGTGACCATTTTTTCCGTAATTTGTCTCTAGTTATCATAAGGGTAGGAGTGGCTTTTGAAAGCCACAGAGATGTGGTGGACTTAATGCGGATTTTGCGAGGGGGAGCGAGTGAGACTAAGATGCTAAGGAAGGTGGACTAGGACTGCTTCTTCTAGTGGGAGTTGGATAAGGAATTTCCAGTTTACTTTAGAGAGGAGAGCATTAAAGATTTCTGGATGGAAGTTAGAGAGTTTGCGACAAGTGATAAATCTAGCAGGTTTTGAGAAGTGGGGAGGGAATCTAAGCACTTTTATAGGGGAGTGATCACTCAGAGTGTTTGGTAGGGTTTCAGGGTTATGATGTTTGGAAGGATTAGATACAAGTACTCAGTCAATGAGTACTAGATGTGTGAGAGTTGTTTGTATGAGTAGGTTGGGGGATTAGCTGAGTAAAGCCATATAAATTAATATGAGTATTAGAGTTTGAATTACTGAGAGTTAACCAGTTAATGCTGACATCCCCTAGAGGATAGTTTCATTGGGGATGTATTGAGAAAAGTATGAAAGAATCAAGACATCAACACTTGGAGGTGTCACTAGAATTTGAACTGTGTTCTTTTCCTCACACCTTTGTATGTTGGTGCATTGGTAAGCCAGGTAATACTTAGAAATGAGTAATTTGGCAATGCTACCAGTAATCTAGTATAACTGCAACTTGTATTTCCAAAGAAAAAATAATAACTTGAACTTCCTATACCTGCCTTCATATTTCTGCATACATCACTTACTCTTTACACTTTGTGTTTCTAGTCTCTGCCTCCTTATTCACCCACATTTTGTCATTGCCTCTCTCCAAAGTCTTTCTGACTTTATTTATTAAAACTGGAACCCTAATATACAAGAAACAGTATATCTGAAATAAACTTCTAAGATTTGCTGATTCACTCACAGTAGCTATCACAATATGGTAGGAATCAAGACGATGGGAGGTTCAAGATCAATCCCTCTTTTCAGCCACAGAAAATATTATAACATATTCAACAACATTCCTTTTAGTTTTGTCAAAATAGACATTATTAAAGAATGGATTTTTCAACATGTCACAAATTAACATGTCCTTTAATGCTAAGTACCTGACTTGGACAATAAGGCAATGCACAGGCATTGTAATGGATGGACTACAGACAATGAATAGCAAGCATATGTGCTAGCCTGACTCTATCACTAAAGCATCTAAAATCGTAACTACAGATTAATTGTCAAATGAATCATGCTATATTAGGGCAGAGCGTGGGAATTTTAGACTCTAGGACCCTCACATTGCTTATTCAGAATGGTGCTCTCCTACTTAACAAACGTTCAACCTGCTGATTTAGTGACTTGTCTTCTAATCAACCAATTATATATCTAACTGTTAATGGTAGCCACAGTAGTATGCTTTCAGCCTGCTCACACATCCTGTCTTAATTTTGCCAAACATGTATGCTACAACTGTTCATGTATTCATTAGCACCACTGACATCAAACATTCTGTTTGTTTTTCATGTTATTAATGCCTCGGGCAAGTGGAAAGCTCACAAATGTAAAATACACTGTTATGATAGAATGCCATCTTCTAAGATTGTTGAAGAAATGTGTTGGGCCTGGATTGGAAGGCTATAGCTCTTAAAAGCAGATTTATTATTTCAGTTCATCATACTTTTATCTACAAGAGAAATAATCCAGATGCACTCAGCAACTTGGCAGTAAAGAACAATTACTAAAAATGAAACTATCATGAACCACAAAAAAGAATAATCCATGGCAAGAAAAAATACTTTGACATTGATCAGCCTCTATATGGGGGGGGGGTCATGAGATGAGTGAATGTATTGGTTATTATTACTAAATGTCAATCACAGAACAGCTTTCCATAGTTGTCCTGCTGGGAAGCATTACCTTCATTAATTACACATCTTTGTATGTTCATGCTTTCATTGCTATGACAGATGTTACATTTTGGGGGGAAAAACAGTATTAATATTTATATGCATTAGTTTTTTTTTCAGAAGTATGAATTTTTACATTGAGTGTAGAAATTGAGGTGCTGTATGATTAGCTTTAGCATATATTTTATTGTTTTGATCAGTGCAGTAAGCGTTACTTAGAATGTTTGTTTCTTTCTCAACGCTGTGGAACCTGTGTGCGCTTTGAGAATGCATTTCAGACAGAATTTTGCAATCATAGATTACATGTCCCAAAGGTAAAGAAATCATACACATTTGACTGTTTTTTTTTAAATTCACTGAATAAAGGCAACTTCTGTATAAATATCCTTCATAAATCCTATAATATAAGCAAATATTATAAATTAAATGTATGTTTAACCATTTAGATTGCAATATCAATTACTGCAAGAACATTTTTTTTCACGTAAGATTATAATACAAATATTCATTAGCAATATTCATTAGCAAATGGGGATTCATGCAGTAAGAATGTATGATCACAGTAAAAGCTGTTCCATCAATATAGACATTAATTTAAGGGGAAAACATGCTGTTTTGTAATTATGTAGAGTGATAGTAATGCTCATGCATGTCACTGCATAATTATATTGAGTGAGACTAGAGATGAACTTTCTGGAAATTAGCAGTTTTACTGTACATAATAATAGCTGCTGAAAAGGGGAAATGGTTTAACTTTGCTACAACCATCCACAAATATGTCACTTTCTGCTGGCATTGGATTGGCTTACACATCTCACCTTCAGCTGCTTTATAAAATCATGCTAATGTGGTGCCAGTCTGCCTATGATGTTACTGAAATCAGTAATCAATCAACGAAGAAATTCAGTCAGACTCCCACTTTCATAGTAAGTCATGCAAATCTCCTGACATTTCTATTAGGCACGGTATCATTTTTTATGTAATCAATAACGCATGCATTTTTAGTAATTCTAAAATTATGTTACTAACTTCTTTCATTATGGTAGCTCACTAATGTAGTATGTTAAAGGTTGCTAGAGGATGACACCTGCCAAGTGCATTATCCTAATATGTGATGCTAAGCAGATGCTAACCAGACTCTGTCTTTACATATAAATGATATGCTGATTAGAGATGAGATAAAAGTATCACATAACTGCTGCTTGAACTGTTCTTGAGGTAGGTGCAATCAAATATCAGAGCATCCAATTTTAATAATATATAAATAATCTAATAAAATAAAACAATGTATCTGTTGCCAGACAATAATGATAGAATGTAATCTACACTAAACTGCTTCTGCATGGCTGTCTCAGATAATTATGATAAAAAATTACTTTTTTTCTGTAGTTATCGGGATCTGTCCTTAATGATTCCCTTGCAATATACATTATATTTTAGAAAATAACTATAATGTTAAAAAACTAAGTAAATACATATGAGATTTTTATAATGCAGAGATGAAAAGAATAGAATGACACTAATCTTAGAGGATAAAGCAGAATGCTATTAAACATACTGCAGGCAATTCCATCAAGAAATGTGTAATGTATAATATGAAATGACAGAAAAGAAACATGCTTTATGCCACAAAAAATCAGTTTAATAGGATCTCTGGCTATTGCTGGTGTAAATATTCATTTTGTTTTACAGCATTTTCATCGATTTTAGAACACTTCCATTGAATATTTTATTAAACAACCACAAAACAAAATTATCACCTCATCTTAAATATTGTTGCTTCACTCCTATGGATCATATGATATTTCATATTCATGTGCCTCAGGCCTCCTCACTCTGCTGAGGACCATTAAACCTCATGGATACATTTTTCAAAGGAACTCTTTCTACACATATTTTGTTTCATGTTTAATTGTAAGGATTTATTTATTTATTTTGCTTATTGGTTTGTTCACTTTTCTGTTTACACTTATTGATTGCAAACTTCCAGCTGGAGATATTCTATTTTCATTATTGCCTTAGGAAGATATTTTGAAATGTTTATGAAATACATATTTAGACACACACACACACACACACACACACACACACACACACACACACACACACACACACACACACACACACACACGATGCATAATGAAATGCATGCCTAGCTAAATTATTGCATTTCATATCAACCTATATTAAATAAATTATTAACAGTTTATACATGAATTTAACTAATACAGCTCATAACTATTTAATAAAACCAATAATGTGGATTATACAGTCAAATGTAACTATAGCATAGATTAGATTCAGACCTGCTGAATCTAATTCTGTTTGTATAATGTGAGCACTAAACCAGGCCATCTTTTGTTGGTGAGGGTTCCCCTGCACCCTAGTGGCAGGAGTGTGCAGTTAGAACTCATCTGCTTGAAAGTTGTTGGAACAGGGCTCAGGTTTGAGATTTTTTATTGTTTAATTTGTTTAAATCAGTTTTCACTCATTTGCTTTGTAAGCACCCCATTTGTGCGAGTTTGTGCTTGTTTGTGCATCTCACACTGCTGAGCAATGATGGGCACTGTTGGCAGTTATAGAAGCAAACACTTATTCCTGCAAATTTTCCCTTAGTACTCTGCTGGTTCTCCATCTGTGACTTCTCATGATTGTCCAAAGTACCCAAAAAAGGGAAATCCAGCCATAAAATGAATAAAAATAGCTTTATTCCAATGAAGCAAACCACATTAACGTTTCTTAACAAACTCCACAAATACTTTTTTCTGGACATAAGGCTTGCTGGAAAAGAATAAACAAAAACAAAAAGAAAAACTGGACGAAATGTACTGATATTGCTGATGTATAAGGATTCTTGAACAACGTAAAGAGCAGTGGGGGGGTCTTATCTGGGACAAATCTGATGACACACTCTTTTTTTGTGGATACTGGAAATGAGCAAAAAGACTTGAAACTGAACAAAGGGAAAACAAACCCTCTGCACATAGATCTAGTTTTACAGTCTACTTTTCAAGTCCCACATCCAAAGGATCTGCATCTGATGAAGTACTTTAAAAGAAAACATATTTGTGGAGTTTGTTAAGAAACGTTAATGTGGTTTGCTTTGTTGGAATAAAGCTGTTTTTATTCATTTTGTGGATGGATTTCCCTTCTTTGAGTACCTTGGACTTTTTATTTGTGATTTATTGTTACCTTGGTGTGCTTTTTCACTTAGCAAAACTCCTGAGGTACCAACACTGATCCTACCCACTAGTCCTTCACATTTTTTGTCCACTTCTCCTGTCCTCTATTTTACCTGGTCTTTCTTTATTCTTCCTGTTTCCTGACCACATTAACTTACCTAGCATTATGGAAGGGCAATTTCCCACAGTTTCTCCAGTCAGCCTGGTCAACATGGGCATCCTGAAGCAATGTAGCAATTGCCTCATGTACACGGACAACCCACTTCTTCTAGTCCACACAAATTCATTATGTGAGATATGCATCTATATCAAGAACCTAGGATCCAGGTTCTCTCACTTATCAGTCAGTTCATCTGATACTAAGCAGGTTGTCAACATGCGCATCTCAACTTCTGCACATACCAAACCAACAGCACATAAATCTACATAGGTGGCAGTCCTTACCAGAAGCTTACATAAACATCCGAGACCTCACAAACACAAACACTATTCACATAACACATCCTCTGCAGAGTATAGAGTACATAATGTATCACATACCAGTGTCTCACCAGTCAAGCCGCTAAGGTATAACACAAAACAAACATCTTAGCCATTGCTGACTCAATTGTGAGGCACACAGATGTCCATCTCACCAAGTTGTATAAAGAAAAAGTCATGGTCCATTGTCTGTCAGGTGCCAGGATCCACCACATCACACACGCACTCAAGTCCCTCAACAATAGGTACTGTTATGACTCTGCCATAGTCCATGTTGTTGTGAACAATTTGAGACATACCTCACTGGATTATACAAAGAGAGACATGACTGAGTTCTCTGATTATGTGTCTCAAGAAGGTATGTCCCTAGCCTTAAGCAGTATTTTACAGGAAGGTATGTCCCTAGCCTTAAGCAGTATTTTACAGGACAGGAAGGTATGTCCCTAGCCTTAAGCAGTATTTTACAGGAAGGTATGTCCCTAGCCTTAAGCAGTATTTTACAGGAAGGTATGTCCCTAGCCTTAAGCAGTATTTTACAGGAAGGTATGTCCCTAGCCTTAAGCAGTATTTTACAGGAAGGTATGTCCCTAGCCTTAAGCAGTATTTTACAGGAAGGTATGTCCCTAGCCTTAAGCAGTATTTTACAGGAAGGTATGTCCCTAGACTTAAGCAGTATTTTACAGGAAGGCATGTCCCTAGCCTTAAGCAGTATTTTACAGGAAGGTATATCCCTAGCCTTAAGCAGTATTTTACAGGAAGGTATGTCTCTAGCCTTAAGCAGTATTTTACAGGAATGTATGTCCCTAGCCTTAAGCAGTATTTTACAGGAAGGTATGTCCCTAACCTTAAGCAGTATTTTACAGGAAGGTATGTCCCTAGCCTTAAGCAGTATTTTACAGGAAGGTATGTCCCTAGCCTTAAGCAGTATTTTACCTTTACCTAGGATGATACCACAATACAAAGAAAAAATGATTGACTTCAACAATTGACTTAGTTTCTGGTGTCATTCTAAGGTGATCCAATATCTGTCTGCCTGGGATGACATGGCTGACAGACCTCGATGCTTTGCCAGAGATGGCTCTCATCTCTCACCGGTTACTGGCTACGGCTATTGCCACCCCCATAGTGGCTTTTTTAGGAAATGTCACAAGAACAAAATTACCAACATAAAAATACCCTCTAAAAACAACCTCAAGTTTATAATACTAAATGCTAAGAGTCTAAACCAGAAAATGCACTCACTGGAAGCAGTCTTCACCTTGGAAGATGCTGACATTTGTACAGTAACTGAGACCTGGGTACTAGCTATACCAGGTTATGTTTCCTTCCACACATTCAGCACACAATCTGAAGGCATGAGAGCTTAAGGAGGTGATGTATCAATATTCATTAAAGATAAAACACCTCTAGATTGGTTAAACAGTACAATTCTCTTGAATTACTTCAGGTGCAATTGACTGTAGGTAAGACCTCTCTTCAGGTCATTGCCAGCTATAGGACCCCATGCATTGCTGGTTTAAGGATGATTCAATATATAATTTTGTCCTTTTTATTCACATATAAAACTGTCTAGTCACAGAGATAGATGTTTAAATATGGTTAGCAAATTATGACTTTAATAGTTATATTGGTCTTTATATCACTTCAGGAATTTAGTTTACCGCCTCTGGTGCTACATTGCAGGTTGCATTAGCAGCACTAATAAATTGTTATCGGTGGCCCTATTTTCCGTATTGAACTTGTGCTGTCCTTTATTTTGAGAGATTTTCCCTATTATTTGAACTATCATTAATGGCTGTGGTGGTGGGCAGTCTCCAATTACTCTTTATTTTTGTTCTAAAATTGTTTATTTAATGCACTTGACTTTAATTAGAACAGGACTACCTAGTTTAAAATTTTGGGTCACTTTTGTTTGTAGTTCAATGTAGAGGCTATTTAGGATAATTATTTTTTTTTCAGCAAATTAAGGTGTAAACCACATTTATGAGTAACTAGACTAAATTGTGCTATTAATTGCTACTGTATAAGGAATTACAATAATTAGGCCATTCTAAGTCAGTATGGAATCTGATAATCATATATTCTTCTATGAGCCTATGGTTAATTTAAAGTAAAATTAAAGATTAATTAGTCTTAACTCTAGCTGGATAGGGGTGGGGGTTTGCATTAATAAAAAATCATAATTTAGATAACCTACAGGGAATTTGTTACAGTTGGCTAGGTGGGTAACTGTCTATTTTCTATCAACACTAATGACATTTATTTTCTGACAGGTTCATTGTCACTTCAGGTATTGAAATCATGCCAGTCAAGGATAAAGTCAGAAGCACATGAACCTTTCTCTTTTATAAGAGCTGTCTGACTTCAAGGGAGCTCTTTATTCAGCAAAAAAAATAAATAATAAAATGTCTTCCTGTAGTGAGGGTGACCATACTACAAAATGAAGATCTTCCTAAAAAATCAGGGTGGTGAACGAGGAAAGGTTGTAAAGAAATTTGAATCCTGGATCAACCATTAGCCAACAGCCATCAATCCCTGTTCTTGAAGTGGAAGGTAATGAGAACATGTACTTACCTGGGGGTCTGATAATGTAGGGAGCCAGTCAGCTGAGTATTTAGAAGAATTTTTGGAGTCACTTACTGAGAAAGACAGGACCAAAATATTTGATTAAGTGCTTGAGAAAGGTTTTGGAGAAAATCATGGTAATCCATGAAGAAGTCTTAATGGTACACTGCAAGTAGGCCCAATAGTTAGGCCAAACATTGAAGCAAGTTATCTATAAGAAAGAGGTAATATTGTCATTGAGGGTAAAGAGATCAACAGTTCGAACCAAGACTGGCACAGTTTTTAGCCCCCATGGGTACAGGCTTTAATAGCTCTGCTCCAGGATCCAACTAAAGCCTTACTTCAAGATCACACATTACAGCCCATGTTACTTATACTGTAAAAGAAACAATTATTCAGGGTGATTCCTCAAAGAAAGAAACCTAGCTGACTTGCAAATAATCCAAAGCAAGAGTTGTCATTTTACTGTCCTCTTCCCTTAACTATACCATCATTACATCACTGTGTCACTTTTAAGCATCTGGACTGCATGTCACTGCAACAATGTACAGCTATTTTATCGCTCAGAACTAAACTGTACTTGACTCACCTCAGTTATTGTATTCTTTAACAAATCCATTACAATGCAAGTAATCCAAGAGTAGCACACATAACAAAAAGTAACCTATCTCCAATGATCATTCATTTTCTTACATGGATCCTAAAGTTTGAGTTACTCCCCCTGACAACATTAGAAACTTTAATTTAGTTAAAATAATACAGAAAAAAATACTGCAGCACCCAATAAAATAAGCCAAATGTTCCAGATACAATCAGCTGTGACATAGCATAAGCCTGGTATTAAAAAGTTCTTACTAATGCTCTCTCCATATCCCATAGCTGTTTGTGTTACAGGCAACCAGCAGTAGCATAACATAAATGTATTATTATTAACTTTAATTAGTTGTCTGTTCAATTCCTTTATTATCTGTGGTATAGATAAATTGTCTTTCGTTTTTTTTCCTGGTTAGGGATCGCCACAGCAGAACTCCGGTCCACTAATGATTGGCAGTGAATTTTTAGAGTGTTGAGTTGCCAGCCCAGTGCCCAACCTTCAAAGAAGGCATACCCATGCGTGCACACACCTACCTGCATGTTTTTAAATTCACTCAACCACAGGGAAGACATGCAGACTTCGCACAAAAGGTGCTCCAGCTGAGAATCGAACCAGAGAACCTTTTACTAACTTCTCATTTGCCCACAGTCCTTAGATAATACTCTTGAATAACTAAACCTCTCCACTTGTATATATATTACACTCAGCATTGCAAGAATTCTTATTATTCTCATTTTAGTTTTTATGTTCATAATAGCATTGCATTTTTCTCTCCTGCAGTCCCCATATATAGACAGTTTTGTGTAAACTGCTCTTGCAGCTGTAACTATTGTCTCATTCTAAGCATATATGTTTTACTTATGTTGGGAGGTTGTTGTTAGGGTAAGGTGTTTACCTCACAAACATGAGGTGCATAGTTTGAGCCCGTATGTGGTGTGAAATGTCACACCTCTAGAAGCCTATACATATCTTGTATTCCAGAACATTTTTTAAAAAATAAACTTAAAAAGCATAAACTAAACAACTGTAAATATTTTGTGAAAAATAAAAGCAATTAAAACTGTACAAATAGCAATGCTATCAGTAAGAAGTGTTCCTTATATTGATAATAGTTGATAAATTCATACTCTTTTACATAACTACTGTAATATATTATAATGCACACAGACACTAAATTATATTTTTATAAACATTCACAAACTAATTTTCATATTTTGAAAACTGTACAACCTAGACATATATTTTTAGAACATTTTCATTAACAAGACATAAGCTTTCATATGACTACAAGAAATTCCTTTGTGTTGAGATAAGTACAGAAATATGAAAATATATGATTAATGTTATACTTACCTATACAAATAATCTGAATAACTCTCAAGATGTGCAACTTACAGTACAAATATCAAAGACAGTTTTCTAACAACAGCTAAGGTCACCTAATGTCATACAGTAGTTTCTAAGTCACTTGCTATTCGACATATTTAGTACATATGAAATGCAGTTTGTTTTCATAAGTACTAACAATCAGTTAGCAATATCCCAGGTATAGTGTGATATAAATGGACATTGGCAATGGATTTTCTTGTCTTCCTTCCACGGCATATCACACCATACCTCTCAATAAAATGTAGGGCTGTTTCTTATAAAAAAAGGAATATTAAGTGACAAATCGTGATTAATTTCTCTACTGCTGGACATCCTAGATCTTCAATATTAGTCTCATTGTGGTAATAACTCCTCATATTTGTAATACTGTCTATTATTAGCTAGTAAGTTGCTTAGTTAAAGACGCCAGACCCAAAAATGTCTGGACACCACAAGGAGCTATGGGTGTCATTACAGGTTGTTTTGTTATTTGCAGTGGTTAAGACATATCACATGTTGCCATCTTTTCGATGACTAAATTATTTGCCCCATTTCAGGGCACCACAATCTTTCTATATAATTATTAAGTCATTTTTCTGTTTTATAGAGGTACATGCACACATACAACTCATATCTTCATGCAGAGTATTCTAATCAGTCCAAGCAGCTTGTAACCGGGATAACTCTTCTTTTCTCATTCATGTTCAGTGTCACCTTTCACTCTTCTGCTTCAGCCATTGTACTCGAATCCTTCAGTTCAATAATATAATTAACTTTTCCTCCATTTGTAGCTGTGTCAGTAACATTGGCAGTTCTTTTCTTCTCTATCACCTCATCAGGATTAACAAATGCTAACACTTTCTCACTCCGGAAGGAAATGGCAGCTTAAATTAGCATTTTGTTTATTTGCACTTGTATCTATAAAATATGAATATTTTAAGACACTTTTGAATTATCTTTTTTCAAAAATGCCATTTTCTTGTCCACCTCAATCCTTATCTCCCTTGAAATGCTCTAATTGTACAACACAATCCATTTCTTCCATCACCAAATTTACTGACAAAATTAGCCTTCAGCTTAGACAGAACAATGTGAAGTAACTACTTTTCCTATTTCCTTATGTGGCTTTTTCCTGTTAGTCATAGCAGTGCAACTTGTTCTGCCTAATAAGTCACTAACACTGTTATTATTGGCCTAGGCTCTCCATATCTGGCCTCCATCTTTAACAGGGGAACACACTTCACAGAGATAGCAAACCCGGACCATACCATTATTTTAACTTGCTTGTATTCCAAATAATTTTTTCTTCACCTTCACCAGCATCGTATATTCTCACATTTCATTTCTGTTCCTTATCTTTCACTACAGAGAGGTTCAACTCAGTTTGATCAAGGTTTTAATAGTTTCTGTTTTCCTTTCAGTTGTCCGCAATTTACTCCTTAACTGGATCCAGCACTGCCGGCTGGGTGTTCAGGTATTTGGTGTCCTTACTGGTTACAATTCCCAGTCATTTCATGTAAACATTAAAACACCTCAGTTCAGTTCCACAACTCAGTTTGTGCTGTTTCCAAACTAATTACCACACTAAGATTTAGTTTAATTTTTTTAACTGTTCTAGATGACAAATATTGAACATCATGATGGCTTCATTCTAACTCACAGTCTGGTCCTCCATTGAAATGCTTTGCGTGTACAACAGAATCTATTTCTACAGATAACAGGGTAAGAGTATGTATGCTATATCTTTAAGACGCATGCGAGTCTATACATGCATACATATATATATATATATATATATATATATATATATATATATATATATATATATATATATATATATATATATATATATATATATATATATATATATATATATATATATATATATATCTATATACTCCTGACATGTGCATACCATAGTGCCATTTTGAAAAAGCAGCCAAAGAGAGAACATGCATAACCATAACCATAGTTGTTAATTTGTATATAAGTTACTTAAGTAAGTCTCTATAGTGATGTGTTTGTATAAAATAAAGCAGCTTGAACAGAACCAAGAAGACATTTTTATCATGTCCTAGACATGAAAGTGATATGGTGTCAGAACCGGGATCAAAGAAAGAAGAATATTCTGAGCCATGAGGTGCAAAGACGACAGTGAAGGTAAAACCGAGAGAAAAGAGCACAAACACAGTCAGAAAGAATCAAAGGTAATGAGAAATAAAACAAAGTATTTAATTTATACAAAAGACAAAAAAGGGACATTACAAGGGCACAAGCCACATTATCAGCCAAGCAGAAAGTATGGAAAGTTTAACTAAAGAAAATGTTTAAGATAAAAGTAATCGATAAAACGAGCATGTATAAAACAAAAAAGAAGCATGTTTAAAGCAAAGCGAGTGTGTTAAGGCAAAGTTGGATATGTTTAGAATAAAATGAGAACAAGAAAGGTATGTTGGGCATAAAAAGGGCATAAATGAGAAAAACAAATGTAACAATAAAAAAAGAAAAGGCACATTAAGCAAAAATAGAGCAAGATGATTGTATGTGTTTCGGCAAAGTGCTGTGTTTGAGCATAACTATGACTTAGTATTGTATCAAGGGCATAGCTAACGTTATTTGAAGTATCCCAAAGTGAGTAAAAGTGCTCATAGAATGTGCTTATTACTGTGCATGTATTTCGAAGAGTTTATTGTGTGCAAAGTGCAACTATTTTGTGAAATACAGTCAAAGTAATAGCCATTTTTAAAAGTTTCTTGTTCTGGGTGTATCTATTTGCAAACTGCTACAATTGCAGAGTGCTTCTTGTACTGTAAAGAGTTGCCCCGTAAGGTACCACTATTTTGGGGACATTTCAGTGTGCTGTATGCAGTTATTTGCAAAGAGCAATTACTTTGAGAGTTATTGAATTTTGGGCAACTGGTGTTCAGTTTATTCACATTGAGCAGTTACTTGACATGTTTCTTACACTGATAAGAGGTGTTTTCTTCCAAAAGACAACATTACAAGAGAATTACAGTGCTTGTGAGTTGTTCAGTCACATTGTAAAGTTTACAAATGTTTCTTAAAATGATGGTAAATAACTTTAGCAAATGATGATATATGACTTTAGCATTTTCGCCTTTCCAATGATATTACAAAAGTATTAAAACACCCAAGAAGTTTATTTCACAAATTCCAGTTATTTGAAAGTATTACGAGTTTGTTCATTTGCATAATTCTGAAAAGCACAATAAAGGTATAAGTTTAGAGTAGAAAGGCATTGGACAATTACTGGGATTAGTTTCTGTCATAGGTGCATGTGCGTATATTTATACTTATTTTCAAAACCCTTTGCTGGTATGTGTTAATATGCAGATTGATTTCAAAAGCCCCTACCACTTGTACTTGATCAGAATATTGCAGAGTATTGGAGAATATTTGAGCAAGAGTATGATATTTTTATACAAGCAGCTTTTGCAGATAGAGATGTATACACCAGGGCATTCATTTTGCTAAACCTAGCAGGGTTAGAGGCTATAGAAAGAGAGCATTCATTTGTGTATGCACCAGAAGTATATAAAGGAGAAGCTGTGGACCACAACATTGTTGTACAAGCTGAGTCAAGGGAAGACCCTGAGTGTTTGAAGCATAAGTTCAGAGAAATGTGCAACCCCCAGACAAATATTACATTAGAGAGGCTTACACAAGAGATCAGAAACCAGGGGAAACATTTGCAGCTTATATAAATGACTTGGGGAAACAGAGCTAAAATGTGTCGGTTTGGTGATTTAAAGGATGATCGAATAAAGAACAGGCTTGTATGTGGTATTAACAATGGTGCTGTGAGAAAGATTTTGCTTCATGACAGTGCTTTAATGTTGAGCCATAGAGATTTGTCAAATCCATGAGGTGACAGAAATACATACAAGTATGCTTGCGAGTGACAAGAGCATGGCTTCAGTTGGCTCCAGAGCACTTGTAGATAGTATGCAATATGTGGCAAACAAAAGCAGGCCTAAGCACGTGGCAGCTACAGGGTTTCCAAAGAAGGCACAAGGCTTTTCAGAAAATTCTAAAAAGGGTGCAAGCACCAGCTCAGTGCAGTACAAGCATGAATCAGCAAAACCCAAATCTAGCTTTATTGTTAACTGTCGCAATTGTGGTGTGAAGCATGAGTCTAAAAGAGAGAAGTGCTTAGCATATGGTCAGCAATGTCACAAATGTAAAAAATGGAACATTTTCCAAACATTTTGCAAATCAAGTAAGCATTGCACAGTTGTAAAGAAATGTTGTACAAAAAAGCAAGTTGATCAAGTAAAGCCAAAGCAGACAGCTTTCTATGTAGATGGTGTATCATTGCTTGGTGAATGAGCTGATGCAGTGAACTTATTAACAAGAAGTGAAGTATTTTGTACTGTCTAGATTAATGGAAGATCCACAGATCTCAAAGTAGAGACTGTTTAAAAGTGTAATGTTATATCAGCAGACACATTCGCTACAATGAGAACTAATGAACAACTCAATGTAACCAGTAGTGCAAGACTTGATGCTTATGAAGGTGAAGAAATTCAAACCGAAAGTTCAGTGATGCGTTTATGTTATTTGGCCAAGAACTGTTACAACTTGTTATTCTATGTAGTCCAAAGACCAGTACAACCTTTACTGGGTCTCAAATATAGTATGATAATGAATCTGCTTTCTTTTGCTAAAGATGTTCATCACATAAATGCCAATTCGAGTTTTAGTTTCTCTGAAGCCATTTTCTCAGAGTATGCTGATGTTTTTGATGACAAGTTAGGCAAATTTCCAGTTGTGTATTCCATGAAGTTAGACCTAGAGGTCACTCCAGTAGTCAGATCAGCAAGAAGAGTTCTGATAGCTATGCAAGATAAAGTGAAGGCTCAGTTGGATAAAATGGTGCAGCAAGGTGTGATTTGTCCAGTCACCGAATCAACTGAATGAGTGTTGTGCATGCTAGCCACTCACAAAAAAGGCTCAGACAAAATCAGAATATGCATTGACCCAAGAGGTCTGAACAAAGCAGTAAAAAGACCATATCATCCAATGTGCACAATCAAAGAAGTTGCAGGTCTAATACTGAATGCCACTGTATTTTCTGTTTTGTATGCAAATAGTTTGTTTTGGCAAGGACGCTGGATCACAAATCCTCATCAGATACAGATTCCTAAGGATGCCATTTGGAATAAATTCTGCAAGTGAAGTTTTTCAGCATGCAATGGAACACATTTTTTTCAAGTTATTCCTGTGCCATAATAGTAGAAAATCTATTGTTTGGAAGCAATGGTGAAGCAGAACATGAAAGAAAACCTCAAGAAAGTTCTAGACAGAGCACATGAAGTAAACTTGAAGTTCAATCCTCTGAATTGCAGATTCAGACTTCCTAAAGTTACATACATAGTTCATTTGTTTACAAGTACAGGCTTGAGACCAGATCTGACCAAGCAAGCAGCTATTCTTGAAATGTCAGCACCAGATAATGCACAAGCTTCACAGCATTTTTTTCTGCATGGTCAACTATTTAGGCAAATTTATACCAGACATCAGTGAGTTGACAGCACATTTACGGGAGCTCACATGTACAAATGTTGCATGGTCATGGTTGAAACAGCACCAGAAGGCATTTAAAGACCTCAAGGAGAAAATTGCCATCCCACCTACGTTAGGATACTATGATGTGAATAAACCAATAACTCTATCCTGTGATGGTTCAAAATTTGGTCTAGGCACAGTCATACTTCAAGAGGGCAGAACAGTAGCCTGTGCATCTAGAACACTTTCCCAAACTGAGATGCAGTATGCTCAGATTGAGAAGGAGCTTTTGGCAAAGTATTTGCATGTTCCAAGTTTCATGATTATATTTATGGTAGAGCTATTCAGTTTGAAACTGACCATCAACCCCTAGTTACTATTCTAAAGAAACCTATGCATTCTGCTCCAGTGAGATTACAAAGAATGATGCTGAGATTGCAAAAGTACAATTTCAAAATGTTCTGCATATAAGGCAAATTGCTTTATTTGGCTGATACCTTATCCAGATCACCCAGTAATATAACAGAACAGCTTGATGCAGACAATTTTGACTTTGATGTGATGACTGCATAATTTTTCCACCATTAGACTTGATGAGTTAAGAGATCACACTCAGACTGATCCAATTTTACAGAACGTCAATCACTATATTAATGTCGGATGGCCACCAAAGCAATCTAATGTACCACCTGAAGTGCAAACTGGATTCCTTACCAAAAGACATTGATCGAGTTCTTTCTTCTTGTTCAGTATGCAATAGTACTAAGTCGCATTTACAAAGAGAACCATTTCAGCTATGTCCAGTTCCTGAATTACCTTGGTCTGCTGTAGCTACTGATATCTTTGAGTGGAACAATCAACATTTCTTAGTTTTGGTAGAGTCTTATTTAAATTGGTTTGAGATTGATCTACTAACTAATCTAACATCCACTGCTGTTATTACTAAGTTGAAATGTCATTTCTCAGTTCATAGTAGCCCACGCAAACTTTTTTCTTACAATGGGACTTAATTCACTAGCTAGTTGTTTCAGAAATTTGCATAAGAATGGGACTTTGTACATGCTACTAGCGGTCCTGAATATCTTTAGTCCAATGATCTAGCTGAACGTGCAGTGCAGAGTGCAAAGCAATTACTTGAAAGGTCAAATTGTGACAATACCGATGTATTCTTGAATCTACTTAATCTCAGAAACATACCCCGTGATGATATTCTTGGCTCACCTGCTCGGAGACTACTTTACAGGCAAACTAGAACTATGCTACTTATTTCTTCCAGTTTGTTGCAGCCTCAATCTAAAAACAATAAAACCATCAAGGGTCAATTGTTTAAGAAGTGTAATATCCAGAAAACTAGTTAGAACAGATTGAGCAGATTACTTTGTCTGTTGAGGGAAGGAGAGATGGCACGAATTCGGACAACAAAAAGTTTTGATTGAATAGGACAGATTAAAGGCATCTGAGCCGAGCTGAGATCCTACTTGGTAAATTCTGAGGGTGTGGAGTATAGGAGGAATCACAGACATCTTCTTCCTGTACCAGAATCATCACCATCATCATCATTGCAATCACAACATTATTTCTATGATGCAGACTCTAAATCAAAGAGCAAATCAGACACTATTTCCAGACCAGAATATGTTCAAAATTCTGATTCCATTCCAGTAAATGATTTGAACATTCCACAGGTCAATCATTTTGCAGAAACTGTCCCAGTTGCTAAATCTAATTCCAAGTTTTATGTCACACATTATGGATGAATATCTAAGCCTAATGTGAAATATGCAACAATGTGGACTTGATTGCATTCACATGTATATTTAGTATTGTATAATGCATAACTATGGATTATCTGTGATTTCTGCATGCCGAATAATCTCATAACAATTGTTGATCTATTTCTCAATGAGGGAGGATGTAGATCATAGCTTAAGTTTCTATGCTATATCTTTAAGAAGTATGCAAGGGTGTATGTGTACATATATATACTCCTGACACGTGCATTCCATAGTGCCATTTTGAAGAAGCAGCCAAAGACAGAACATGCATAACCATAGTTGTTAATTTGTATATGTTACTTAAGTAAGTGTCTATATCGGTGTGTTTGTATAAAATAGAGCTGCTTTAACAGAACCCATGAAGACTCTTATCGTATCCTAGACACAAAAGCGGCAATTTCTTTAATCACCAGATGTGCAAAGATATATTTAGCCTTCATCTTAGGAGAAAAAAAAGCTATGCCAAATTAAGTACTTTTTATACTATTCTTAAGTGACTTTGCCTGTTAGGCATCAGAACATACAGGGAAAGTATTCAACTTCAAATAGCACTTTGCATGAGTCAACTTTGATAATGTTTTGGATACATTTTTTTCTGAATCAGAAGACTGCCCCTGTTATGTGCTGTGTTTCATAAGTGTTGTACTATACTTAGTACAACTTAAATAAATATGCACTTTTAACATTTAAAAGGATAGCACACTTGCATATTGACTGTGAGTATATAGACATGTATTTTGGACTTCCCTTGTTATTTAAATTGATTTTGAAGCCATTTACTATATTTGTTATGACATATGGTAATGCACAATTGTAATGTTTAAATGAATTTTGCAATTGTGTATTTAGCTTAGGCATTTATCTGTGTATTGTGGTCATGTGTTTATAGGGCCTTTTGCTGTAGATAAACTATCTAAGGATATTATGCAATAGTCTTTTGTAAAAGTATAATATGCCTGCATTTTGACTTTAAGCATATTTATTCTTTGCAGTATACTTTGGGTTTATATTCCCATGTATACATGCCCAGACATGCCCTGTTTTCTGGCTGCTACACACAGTACTGTGTCACTATTGCATGCCTGGCAATATATAGCATATTGCTCCCACTGCAAGCCTGCATTGATTGATCCTTGTACTTTCAGAGTTTACAGACTGCATTAGATAATGTGTGCAGGTCTGTGCATCTTTTTATTGCCAGAACATAGGTGGCTAATGCATGTGGTCCATTTCTGTGATGGTCTGAGAGTTGCATAGCACAGCATTGTGTATGTTTATGAGTCAACTTAGCTTGCTTGCTGTTGGCTGTATGTGACAATGTATACCATTGTAATTAACTGCATTTTATTTTTTTAAGAAGAAGAAGAGAATGGCATATAAGGTGACCTACAAGAGACACTGCAGATGCTCTTTTGCATATGTTTCCATGTGATATCATTAATGAGTTGGTGTCAACATACATTGTCACTGTCTTGATACCCTTTTGTGTGACTTAGTGGCTCTAATGAAATATGCTAGGAATTGTTTATTTCTGTGCAGCATGGCCATATTTTATAGACATTTTTATGGTACTGGATACATGTATGTCAAATTTCATGTTGCTGTCAATGACAACCCCTAGAAGTTTAGTGTAATTGACAGGAGATATGACTGTGCTATTACTGGAGGTGATATTAAACGTATAGTTGTGTGTAGAGTGTTTGTGGGTGGAAAGATAAGAATCTGAGTTTTTTGGGGATTTAATATTAATTGAGATTATGAGAGCCATTTTTCAACAGCAAGAAAAGAGGATTGAGTTTGTTGTAGCAGTGTCTGGGAGGAAGAAGATGCACAAATTTGTGTGTAATCATCTGCTGTTGGATATCAGCAGCATGCCATATGGCAGTGGGTAGGTTATTAGTGAAAACAGAAAACAGCAGGGGTCCAAATATAGAACCTTGTGGGATTCCTAGTGAGACTGGTAGCAATGGAGAGAGTTCCTGGTGCCATCTGATTGCCTGTTTTCTGCCTGAAAGGTAGCTTCTGAACCAGGAAATGGTGGGTGAGCTTAGATTTAATTCAGAGAGGGTGCTGATAAGTATATCATGATTAACCATGTCAAAGACATTGGAAAGGTCTAGGAATAAAGCTGAGACATAGTTTCCATTATTCCTATACTTGTTGACTGTTTGTGAGAAATCCATAAGGGCTGTAGTAGTGCTATGTGATGGTCTAACACCATGTTGTGTGTTTGTCAATAGATTATGTGAGTTTAGGAATGTCATGATTTGTGAGTGTACACACTTTTCAAGGAATTTGGAGAGGGGGAGGAGTATAGCGATTGGTTGGCAATTTGTTAACTCTTTTGAGTTGCCCCCTTTGTGGAGTAGGGTGATGTGGGAAATATTTTCCAGAGGAGGGAGACTAGGTGTAAGCTATTGTGTGATTAATGAGAATTGTTACAGGATAAGCAATTGCATTAGTGGCAATCTTTAAGAATTCAGCTGGTAGTTTATCTGTGGAGAGAGTTGCAGGTTTTCATTTATTACACAGCTTCCTAACAGTGGTGGTGGACACAGGTTGCAGTGAGAAGCACAGGTCAGTAGACCTGATTTTGGGTGTCCTAATTATATCTGGGAGAGGTTTTAGAAAGTTAGCAAGAGATATGATGGAATCTGTAAAGAACTTGTTGAACTGGGTTGCTATGTTTGTTGAGCTGTCAGTAGTGACAGGGGGAAAGGTGCTGTTTTACCTGGGTGGAGTACTTTGTTGATGGTTGCCCAAAATTTTTGTGGATTGGATTGATGTCAATTTTAAGTATTGTGGTAGTAGCTTGTTTTGTCTTTTTTATCATTTTCTTTGCCATATTTCTAAACTCTAAATAATTTTGTTTTTTAGAAGGGATACCTGTTTTCTTCCAGTTTACCCATGCTTTATTCCTGTTATGTAGCAGAGATCTAGTCTCTTTGGATAACTAGGGGGCATAGTTAGTTTTAGTTCTTATGGTTCTGGGGGATGGGATGGTAGTCTAGTATGGTGAGAAATGTTGAGTTAAAGTAGGATACAGCACCATCAAGACTAAGTATTTTCAATGGGTGCCAATTTCAACTTGCTAGAGCGGCAGTAAAGCTGTTGAGGTTAAAGTTTTTCTTACTGCGTATTTGTTGAAAGGTGGTGGATTTAACTAGATAGGTTTGACTTCTAATTAGAAAGGTTGCTAGATTTTATCTGTTTCACACAAGTTATTTCACAGCATGAATGCATATTACACTAGTCTTACAAAACAAGTTAAATGAGGGATCACTTTCATCCAGAAACAGGCTCTACTCTCCTCACACGGAAATTAAAGCCACTTCGCTTTGCTATTTATATAACTTATCTGCTTGAGAAAAAAAAAATAACAACAACTCTCAATGTCTTAATACAAGAATCAACGGCAAAGTGAAAAAGTGATGAAAGACAAAGGCTCCCAAAAACAGGAACATATTTTAAATATTGAATTATAGATACTTAAAATTTAGTTTATTACCTTTGAAGCTGTGTCCCTTTGTTTATTTTGCTTAGAATGCTGCTAGAATGAGAGGTTTTCCATTGCTCAGTGCCTACATCATGTTAAAAAAGAAAGAAAGTGAGAGGAATGTGTTTTTGGTTCTGCTCTTACCCATAGTTTCCAAACTTCTACTTCCAAAATGTGGAGAACTAACTCTCATAAAGTGGAACAAATGAGCAAAATGTGGAACACTTACTAACAACTTCAACTAGCATGCTCAAAGCATGCGTAAATGTCATGGATCACACTTTCAAAACAGTAGATCACTGTCCATGTTGTACTTTACCAGCCATCGTAGTACTCAGCACGTGCATATAAAAGGCTGAGGATTTGCAAGAACAGCGCCATTTTGTATAGTCAGCCGGACTGAATGCAAGTTATGAATGGAGATGTGCATGTGAGTGTGTTTGAGGTAATGGGTGAATCAGTTAGTTTAAATACTTGTTCTAGTTGCAGTTCCTGACAATGTTGATGTGCAATAAATAACTTGAATCCATACACTGTTATTGTCTCTTTTGAATGCTTGAGACAAGAGACCTGGTGTCAGAAGTAGCATGTCTAAAACAACATGGTATCCAAAGACATAGCAAAACACAAGTCATGAGGCACATGGTTAAAAGTGGAGAAATATACTGGAGTGAACTTGCAAACAGGTCAGTGGTTATTTAAAGGTACTTAAAATTGTTTAAATGATTTTTCAGTTGCCGAATGCTTCACCAAGTATTCAAAATTCACAAAATAATTACCGAGATAAATGAAATGTTCAAAATTGTGACATACATATAAAAGTATTTGAAATAAATACAAAAGTGTTTGAAATAATTTCTGAAGTATTAACATGTACGAAAGGGATAAAATGACTGAATTTCTTTGCAATGTACTACTTTTTTGCATTAATTAAAACTATTAGATGTATCCAAAGTTTCTGGAACATTTGCAGTGTTTGGAGTGTCACAGTGAATCCTTTTCAAAGTGATTGTTGTGCATTCAAACATAATTACATGTACCTAGTCTATGCTTATGATTAAATGTATTTGTTGTAATGGCAGAAAGATTTCACAGACCTGAACCACTGGTGTTTGATAACAATATTGCCAAGAATTGGAGAATGTTTGAACAAGAATATGATATTTTCATACAGGCTGCTTTTTCTGATAAAGATGCATATACAAATGCCTTTATACTTCTTAATTTAGCAGGTTCAGAAGCCATTAAGAAGGAGCATTAATTTGTGTCATCAGCCATGTATGCAGGGAAGGGGACACAGGCTGAAACACTGGAAGACCCTGAGTGCTTAAAATGTAAATTTAGAGAAATGTGTAACCCTCAAATGAATATTGCAATGGAAAGGCACATATTTTGCACAAAAAATCAAAAGCTTTGGGAAACTATAGCAGCATATGTTACTAACTTGTGAAATAAAGCAAAAGCATGCAGATCTGGTGATATGTGAGATGAATTGATAAAAGACAGACTAGTGTGTGCTGTTAATGATGTGAGAAAGATTTTGCTTTGAGATAGTGATTTAACATTGAGCAAAGCCATAGAGATTTGTCAAATATATGGGCTTACAAAAAAGCACACGAATATGCTTACAAATGAGAAAAGCATGCTTTCTGTATGTAATAATTTGAATGTTGATGTTGTATGACATAAAGCTAAGATGAAAAAGCAATATAAGCCAAAGAGTGTGGCAGTACCCAATTTCAACTGTAAACCAAATGGGGCCACTACTAACAACCTTATTGTTAACTGTCGTAATTGTGGTGGAAACCATGAGCCTAAACAAGAGCAGTGCTTAGCTTTTGGTCAACAATGTCACAAATGTAAAAAGTGGAATCATTTCAAAAGGCTTTGTAAGTCTAAAATGGTAAATACTTTTATTAAAAGAGTGTATACAAAGATACAAGCAGATCTAAAAGAAAGCCATGAGAAAACTTTTATGTTAATAGTGTCTCTGATTCTACTGTGTTATCAGTTGTTGGCAAAGAAGAAAGTCTTTTATACTGTTTGGATTATGGGAAACCAGTACAGCTTAAAGTAGATACTCGGTCCAAGTGCCATGTTACATCAGCACAAACATTTGCCAAAGTAAAAGCTGGTAAATAACATGATTCAGCAAAGTGTATGAAACTTGTTGCTTATGGTGATGAAGAGATTTAAACTGATGGTTCAGTAGGTTTTACATGCCATTCTGCTGGCAACAGCTATGACTTGCAGTTTTACATAGTCAAAAGACACATGCAGTCATTGGTGGGCTGCAGAGACAGTTTCAGAATGGGACTGATTTCACTTAACAAAGAGATTCACCATACAATTCTGAACAGCCACAATCATTTTACACAGAAGATTTTTCGTGAATATGCTGATATTTTCAAAGACAAGGCTTGGCAAACTACCAGTCACATATTCTGTGAAGTTAAACAATGAAGTAAGTACAGCTGTAAGACCGACCAAGGAGGTTCTGGTAGCAATGCATAGCAAAGTGAAAACAGCACTAGACAAAATGATGAATTTAGGTGTGCTAACTCAAGTAAAAGAATGAACCGAATGTGTATCCTCAATGGTTGTAGCTCATAAGAAAAGCTCAGATGATATTTAAATATGTATTGATCCATGAGATTTAAACAAAGCACTTAAATGTCCTCATCGTCCGATGCGTACAGTAGAAGTAGCAGCTCTTATGCCAGATGCCACTGTTTCAGTCTTAGATGCAAAAAGTTTGTTTTGGCAAATTTCACTGGATCACAAATCTTCATTGTTAACTACTTTCAGTACACCATTTGGTAGATACAGATTTTTGAGAATGACATTTGAGATAAATTCTGCCAGTGAAGTATTTTAACACTCCATGGCGCAATTTTTTCAGGTTATCCATTTGCTATCATGGTAGACAGCATTATTGTAGGGGGCAATGGCGAAGAAGAACATGATAGAAACCTTCAGAATGTTCTATACCATGCTTGTGAAGTCAATCTTAAACTGAATCATCAGAAATGTAAATTCAAACTGAAAGAACTTACTTATGTGGGTCATTTGTTTACTAGTTCTGGTTTACAACCAGATCCATCTAAGCAAACAGCTGTTCTTCAGATGCCATTTCCAAACAATGTCACATCTTCGCAACAATTTCTAGGTATGGTCAACTATTTAGAAAAGTCTATCCCAGACCTGAGTGAACTTTCCACACCATTACATGAGTTGAGAAGCCAAAATGTAAACTGGTTCTGGTTTGAACAACACCAAAGAGCATTTGATGTTCTGAAACAGAAAATTGCCATTCCACCCACTTTGAGATATTATGGCATTCACAAATCAGTAATTCTTTCATGTGATGCTTATAAGTATGGTCTTGGTGCAGCATGCCTTCAAGAAGGCATACCAGTAGCCTATGTACTCAGAACTCTAACCCAAACTGAGATGCAGTATGTGGAAATTGAAAAAGAGCTTTTGGTAGTAGTGTTCACGCATTCAAAGTTCCATGATTATATTTATGGCAAACCTGTTCAGATTGAGACTGAGCACCAACCTCTAGTGACAATTCTGAACAAGCCAGTACATATAGCCCCAGCAAGCTTGAAACCCATCATGCTAAAATTGCAAAAGTACAATTTCAATATTGTCTACACTAAAGGCAAAGATCTTTTCCTTGCAGAGGCTTTGTCAAGAACTCCCAGACAAACAACAGAAAAACATGACAATGAGAAAATTGACTTTGAAGTTATAGAAGTCAACATTTTTCCTCATCACATCTTGATGAACTCAGAAATCACAGCGCTACAGACCCTGTTCTTCAGAAGCTGAAACATTTTATCAGTCAAGGATGACCAGTGTGACAAACTAGTCTACCACTTGATATACAGAAGTATTTTCCTAACAGAGACAAGCTCATGACGAATGATGGAATCATCATGAAAGGCTCTAAAGTGATAATTCCTACAGCATTACAATAGGAATATATCCAGATTTTTCATTGTGGTCACCCAGTTACTGATTTAACCAAAAGAAGGCCAAGAGGCATAGTATTTTGGTCTTCTCTGTCAACAGATATAGAGAAGGAAACTCTAGCATGTTCTATTTGCAATAGTACTAGATTGCACCAACAAAATGAACCACTTCAGCTAAACCAGATTCCTGAATTAGCATGTTTGACAGTTGCTACTGATATTTTTGAATGGAATGGCCAGCATTACTTAGTGTTAGTAGACTCTTACTCAAATTGGTTTGAAATTGACCTTCTTCCTAACTTAACATCTACAGTCATCACAGAATTGAAGAGACATTTTTCTGTCCATGGTAGTCTGCACAAAGTTGCATCTGACAATGGCACACAGTTTACAAATCATCATTTCAAGAAATTTGCTGAGGCATGGGACTTTGTCATGTGTTTATAGGGCCTATTGCTGTAGATAAACTTCTAAGGATAGTATGCAATAGAATCCGTCCATGTTACTAGTAGTCCTGAGTATGCATAGTCTAATGGATTAGCTGAGAATGCAGTTCCAAGTGCAAAACATTTGTTAGAAAAATCCCAGAGAGATGGTACAGATGTTTTTCTTAACCTACGCAAAGCGTCTACTGTGTGACGACATGCGTGAATGGGCGTTCCTTCGTTAAAGGTTGTAGCCAGCATGTAAAACTCTACTGCCAATCATTAGCGGACGGAGTTCACACACTCAGTCTTAGGAAATATTCCCCAAGATAAATTGCTTGTTTCACCTGCTCAGAGATTAATGTCTAGATAGACAAGAAAAACCTTGCCATTCAGTAAACAACTCTTGATTCCAAATGCTAAGAACAACAGAGTGGTCAAAACTTAATTTTAAAAGAAACGCCAGTCACAAAAGTTGTACTACGATAAATTTAGCAAACCTCTTAGACCATTAAAACAAGGAGAAATAGTAAGGATGCAAACAACCAAAAGATATGACTGAGTGGGCATTGTCAAAAATATTTGTGAAGAGCTAAGAACGTATGTCATTTAATCAGTAGGAATGGAATGTAGACATAACTGAAGACACATATTACCTATCACCAAACCTATGATGCAGCAGATTACCTGTGCCAATGACGCTAGTCCTGTGAATCTATCCACACCTGTTCCTGAAAGTTTTAGCGGACAGCATACCTTATGTGTCTTCTACTCCTACAAACAGTTCAGCAGTGTCTTCAGATGTTCCTGTACCAGACAGTTCCCCAAGGAATGTTCTTCCTGTGAAGTCTCAACAGAACTTCTATATAGCCAGAGTCAGGATAGTTCACAGGCTGAATCCAAAATATTTGAAGGTTTAGACTTGAGATCAATGTGTTGTTGAAATGTCACTGATGTGCTAATCGTGAGGAAATTGTTTTTTTCTTTCATTAAGAAGGAGGATGTAGATCACTGTGCATGTTGTACTTTACCAGCCACCATAGCACTCAGCACATGCATATATAAGTCTGAGCATGCACATATATAAGACTGAGCATGTGCAAGAGCAGTGCCATTTTGTACAGTCAGCCGGAGTGAATGCAAGTCATCAGTGGAGATGCACATGCAAGTGTGTTTGAAGTAATGTGTGAGTCAGTTAGTTAAATACTTGTTCTAATTACAATTCTTGACAATGTTTATGTACATTAAATATCTTGAACCCATCTATTTTGAAAACTTGAGACAAGTGACAAAAATGTTCTTTTGAAGAAGTAGTATGGGTCAACATTATTTACCATCATACCATCATACCTTCAGATTTCTTGCAAAGGAATTATGGAAAAGGCAAAAATAATGAGGGGGGGTTAAAAATCAAGATAATTTTTAAATATTACTCCAATTCAATTAAAGGATTAATAGAAATAACAGGTTTTGCATTAACCTGTATTTTCGGAACAATAGGAAGTATGAAACTCTAATGTCTGGCAATACTGACTGACTATAGTCTTCGGTGATTTACCAGAAAATCAAACATTTTCCAAGGAGCAAGGTAAAGATACAAGGCAAAATCAACCACCCGTAGTCTACAGTTACTAGTGTGTACAGACAGGGGTGTCTGCATTATTCAATTATTTGTGTTAAAAACATCATTTTTTGGAGGAATGAATAATTAGTGACATTCAGTGAGATGAGGAACACAATTCCCCACCAATGCCACTTAGTGTTCTGCACTGATTGTTGACATCTTTCCTGTGTGTCACAGGGGCATTGCACGTGACTGAGTAGTAGATACAGTCGCCAAATTATAAGCAGATAGCTGTGGTGTCATGTAACTTGCTTATTAAAAAAATATGGATGGCACAGTGGTGTAGTGTTGTTGCCTCACAGCAAAAGGTTCTCTGGTTCGATTCTCAGCTGGGGTGCCTTCTGTGTAGAGTCTGCATGTCCTCCATGTGGGTTTCCTCACATATTACAAAGACATGTGTCTAGAGTGTTTATCTCCTGTGTTCCTGCAGGTTTCCTCCCATGTTACAAAGACGTCTTGGGAGTGTTTCTCCTTGGGCCTCTGCTGAAAATAAGCTATGTCCTAGTCTGACTTTCCTGGTAAACAAATGTCAAAAAAAAATATATTAAGTTACATACTACTTTTATGTTTCATACACAAGCTAAATAAAATTAGTTAGCGGTACTAAATGTAATAAAATTATTTAAAATTATAAGAATACCAAGCTGAATTGGGCCTCCCTGAAGTCATGGGCCCTGGGCACCCACCCAAATCACTTCAGTTATGATTCACCACTGTTCACGCCATAGTGTCCTATAGATTATTGATTCCTCATGGTGATAGCCCTTTGTCTCTTCATTCCATGGGGCTGAGAGTACAGTGAAATGGAAATGTACTGCCATGACCCATGCTGGGTACTGCAGCTATAATTGTTGGCATTATATTCCCTTGCTTATAAGTGTCCAAGATTTGATATGCAATAGCTATTGTACATCCACACATCTGCATGCAGCATACCCAATTGATGTACCCACTTCAAACTTCACACATGCTGATTGATTCCCCCATTTTCATTGGGAATTTCAGGATGGAGATTATACACAGGCACATTTCTAATCCCTGGTCCTGAGAGAAAAAGAAGCAAGCAGGTATAGCCTTGTCATTCCTCTCTCTGCCCATACCAGCTCATTCAGATCTTGAGCCAGTGATGAAACGTGGGTCATGTGGGTCACTGCAGTTTTTATCCCTCTTTGCCAGTGGAACTGATTACACCTTCCCAGTTTGGTGTTGATTATGCACTGCACTGCATTGCATTCTCTGTTTCCCCACCTGTGTCTGGTGACACCAATGGATATTTCTTAATTCATATATCTTGTTTGGTTTCTTGGTTGTCTTCATGAACCCTGCATGTATAACCTTTCTTCCTTTGATCCCTCCATTATTCACAGCATAAAAAAATGCAATAAAAGGTCTTCATATGTTTAAACTTACTACACACCTAAGCCTGGACCACTTCCTTTTATTACCACTAAAAACAGAAGCATTCCTGTGATGTCACCATTGACATCTGCCAAGCACAGATGTAAAAATTCTACTTGCTCAATTACATAATATTATCTGATTTTAATCCTTAAGTGCAGAGTAAATATAATAAATCCGCTCATCCCTGAGAAAAGCTTAATTTGTCACTGTATAACTAATACTCTATTCCCTCCCCAGATGACTGTTAGGTTAGTTATAAGCAATTGTGGGGCAGCAGCAGCAGCAGTCAAGGGATCCTTCACGTGAAATAGATGACAAAAAAGAAACCCATGGATTTTGTGTAGTTGGCTAGCGCATTCCTCCATGTAAAAGTTGGAAAACTTTTATCGTCTCTGCTAAAGTTTTATTTTTTCTTACAAATAATCTTAGCAGTCAGCTCATTACATTAGGTGATGTCCCAGTGTAGAATAAGATGACAAGATAAATAAAATCTTGGTGTTTCAATATTAAGTCAAACAGTACAAAGACTGGTATGTTATTACGTAGAATATTTACACCAAGTAAATTGTTCATTCAGTGTGAACTAAGAGTTCTCATATTTTCAGAGGAAGGTAATAACACATGAAAACACTTGACTATAAATAAGAAATAAGAAACCATTTCTGTGACTGTGTACACAGTTCAGTGTTTACTACTGAGTCACTGGTTTGCATACATTAGCATGATCATAAAGGGCTGACTTTTGACTACAAAAACGTATGTATGTATTTATTCGTTCATTCTTTCATTCATTCAATCAGTCACTTACTTTTATTTATTTTATTATTTGTTAACTGGGTAAGTAAATTAGTTCAAGGACAATTTTCAACCACATCCCAGGATCAAGAAATTCTGGATTACCCAACACAAGATTGATATGTTTGTATAAGTGAAACTTTTCTTCAACCTAGTATAAATTATTCTGAAATTATACCCCCTGGTGATAATATTAACCATAATTACCATATAAAGTGGAAAGCTGGTAGTACTGCTTTAATATTTTCAACAACTACCACATTTCCCCCTACAACAAGCCAATACCAAAATTCAGTTCAGCAGAGCTTCTTGTTACTTTCCTGAAAATAAACAAATATAAATAAATATATGTTACTGTCCTTTAGATCCCTCCAGGCAGCAATACAGCTACACTGGAAGATGTCATACTTTGGGTATCTGTAACAATTCCACACGAAAAAATATTAATTGGGATGTCAACATCAGTTGGTTGGACAGAATGTCTTGCTCCCCTTCATACAGCATGAACCTATATGGTTTCAAACAACTAATTAATGACTCTACACATTATAGCAATACATCAAACTTCTTATTAGATTGGATCCTAGTATCAGACCCTAGTAAATTCATCAGTACAGGTGCAATGTCAGACACTTTCAGTGACCAGCTCCCAATCTGTACAACCAGACCTCTCACACATCCACTTAAACAGATTGTTTATACAACAGCATACAGCCTGTCCAAGTTTAACCCAGAAATATTAATTACTACCCCATCATCTATTAATTGGAACATTCTAAAAATCCTCCCTTTAGATGATGCTGAAAATTAATTCAGTGCACATTTCCTAAATATCCTAAATAGCTCTGTACCTCCTAGTAGGAAAAAACTAAAAACAAATTATGTAATCTGACTATTCAAAATGAGCAGATTGTTAATGCAAGATAGATAAAAATCTTGGAAAGGACATTAAAGCAATACAACACCATTTTCTTAAAAACTTTAGAATTCTCTGCAACCATACTAAAAAGCTCATAAATCAAGGAACAAAACAGTAAACAAAAACCTAAAAACTTGTAGTCTGTCATTAAAGAAATCTTACATCCTGGCCAAAAAATCAACCTTAACCTCGCTCCCAAAAATTCAACACTCAAAATTGCAATAGAATTCAACTCTTATTCCATAGATATTATATCATGCCTAACCAAAGATTCCCCAGCATCTAATCTCAATCCTGACCAACAGTGATGTGTCACCACATCCACTTTCATCTTCAAACCTGTGCCTACATCCAGTATAAAACTACTCTTAACAAACTCAAACCCTGTACTTCAGCTGATGAAGTCCCAAGTGAGTACCTTAAAATAGCAGTTAATAGCACTGCCTGTCCTGTCTCAATCCTTCTAAATAGGTCAATCGAGGAATCTCACATTCCCTTTCTCTGGAAAAAATCACATATTATCCCCTCTACACAAAGGAGGAAATTCAACAAACATTGCTAGTTTTAAACCTATAGAAATTTAACCCCCTCTCCAAAATACTTGAAAAATATATTCAAAAGCAATTGCTAAACTATCTCTATACACGGAGAATTCCTATCCACCACACAACTTAGCTTCCATCCTTCCCATAGTACTAACACTGCACTTATAACCTTTATAGATAGTGTCAATAAAGCTAGCAAACTAGTCTCCTACATATTTCTAGAGTTGTCTAAAGCATACAACTTGGTTTGTGACAACAAGTTTTTCACTTTAAATGTCCTCACTAGGTCTTCCTCAGCCCACCTTTATATCATTCAAAAGCTACTTGCCCAATAGGTATGTCAGAAAATTTGTCTCCACACCTTCCAGTCTCCACCAGTGTACCACAATGCTTTGTCCTTGCTCTTTATTTAAACATTGTCACCAACACCCCGCGCACATCCATACAAAAGGCCTCCTAAATAAAATACACATATGACTCCACAGTCATACGCACATCAGACAACCTGGTACATCTCCAAAGAATTAGTCACAGAGCTTTAACAGCTACTGAAACATGGCTTTGTAACTCACAACTCATGCTCAACCCCCACCACCCCCAATAAACTACTTTTTCCCCAAATCTCTCTGTTATGGGAAAAAAAAAACAAAATGTAAAATCCTCTCTCTTAATAATGTAGCCATTGATGTCATTTCTTATAGCAAATTATTAAGGATAATGGTGGACGAGAACCTTAAATTTCACACACATATAAAAAATTAATAAAAATTACCATAAACTATGGTTGCTTTATAGAACCAAAAATTTTTACTAATGCATCTAAAACTACACTTGCTGTTACTTACCTCCTTCCCTCACGACTTTATGTTATTCCCATCCTTACCAACTCGCAAGCATCACAAAAAGCAAAACATGAACAACACTACAATAAATTTGCAGCACATAACTCTTTTAGAACCCACTACTGTATAGCACTAAAAAGCCTAAATTGATTAGAATGACCCCATAAACTAACATACACACAGCTATGTGGCATCCATCTGCTTGCCCAGCACTAAATACGATTCTACACAGCTATATTCCCACTTGGTCATTACAATACAGTGACAAAAATAAAATCTCTCTGTCCATCAACCTGTCAAATTTGCTGGCCATGGTCTGTAGTCATACCATGTTGCTAAGGCCTGGAACTTCTTACCTATAGTCATCAGATAAATACCCTTCCGCTAGTCCTATAAAACCATTCCAAAAGACTTACTAGACAAAATCTGGCTCTGTTCTTGCTCAAACCCAAGATAAACTATATCCCTAAATATGAGGAAATATCGATTTATACCATGCACCTCCTTCCTCCACCTTCTCTACTCACTTCCTACCTCAATCACATTCTCTCCCCTGATGCCCTATCAAAATTTGCCATGTACTTGTTTTTTCTCTCAATTCATATTGCAGCTCCTGTTTGTTTTCTACTTACTCACCCTTAATTTCTGTAAATTGGCTACAATTTCTGTAAATACTAAGTCATTCTAATTTAGGTTTTATCTATTTTTAATCAATGTTGTCACATTATATCTAATTTAGTATAATTCTTTAAACTATATGTTTTTTCTGTTATTTTTTAAGATTTTAAAATGATTGTTCTTATAATGGTTTTGTAATACTTTGTTGCTTTTTCTGTGGAAAATGAGCACCTACAGTGTGACTTTCAAGGTAATCAAATGGCAATACATAAATAAATCATTAACTCAGGAGAAGGCTATTAATGAATAACATGTAATGGAACTAATAACTAATACTGTGGAAGGGGCAGTTACTTCAATAGGTACAGTTTTATAAGTAAAGATATAGCCATAAGGCAGTAGAGGAACACTAGCTGAACTTTTTCCTTTCAAGAAATAGACTAAGGACTTGGGAAAAGTAAGTGGACAAGAGAAAGGATCTAAATATTGTGCAAATGTTTCTCACATAACAACATGATAATTATACAAAAATGGGACATTACAATTTAAAAACATGCACGCCTACTGGACAGGGCAGACAACATGCCCATTGTAAATTGAGTATATACCAATAGAAAGAGGTCAGACCATTTGCTATTTGGATAGGCTCAGTAACTCTATCTGTGAAATATTGTACCAGAAAAAGGGCAAAACATGAGAAAAATCAGGAACGTTCTGTAAAACTCTGGACAGGTGAGAGATATGCTTACCTGCAGTATGTTTGATCTTACTGCCAGAAAGTATACTTCTGAATTGTCCAGAGATTTGCAGAACACCCCTGCTTGTCCTCATATTTTTTCCATGTGCCTTGTAAAATTGTTGATTTTCTGGTAAAATATTGACAATTTCTATTAGTCAATAATGCCAAATATTAGAGTTTAATTTTTTTCTATTATTCAGAGAATACGGATTGATGACAGTGCATGTTATTCTGTTAACTTAGTGACTTACAGTAATATATAAAAATTATCCTAATTCTGCCCTTTGTCCTACCATTATGTTGGGCTTTGTCCAGAATTCTTAAACAAAGGAGTTGAGATGTAAGCTTGGAATGTAAAGGAAAAAGAAAGGGAAAAAAAACATAAGAGATAGACAACCCTCTATGGAGATGCTCTCTTCTCTGTTAACTCTCTTGCACTGCTCTGTATTGTGCAAGGGTATGGACATAGGTGTCACATGCTTACACAGTATATCAGTATGGAGCAGAACAAATGGAAGGACTCTAAAGTGTCATCATACCATGAAATTATGTTAAAAAGGTAAGAAATTTCTTTCCTAAATAATTTCATAATAGGATTAATTCATGACTGGGTGTGGGTTATACTTTTCATCTGTCCAGATTTTTGCAGAATGTCTAGATTTTCACCTCATATTTCTGGTCTGTTTCTCATAACATTTTTGGTTTTCTGACAAATCATTGAGGGCTGAACAATGACATATATTTGAGCTTCAGACTTTATATCCTTCAGAAAATGTATGTTAATGCAGAACGTGTTATTCCAGCAACCTTGTATGTTCATAAGAGCAGTATTTAAAATCTGTCCCTAATTTTGGGCCTTTGAACCCCCATTATTTATGGCTTTGTCCAGATTTCTTGCAAGTAGAAGTTGAGATGTATGGTGTGGGTATCACAGGATTTATCCACAGATGGCTTTGTTTAATTAGTCACATTTTACCCTCAAGATCAAACCACACCAACCATGGGTAAATCCATGGATTACTGGTAAATGAAAGAATGCTGACAAGTGAGATCTTTTGAGATTAACAGCAACATTTTTTAATGTAATGTAGTGTAAATCCAAGAACAGAATACAGATAGACAATAGGATAGGCATTTTGCAAAAAAGAACTGTGAATAGCTAATAATGTGTTGTTGGAAATCATCTCCTTTTTCTTACTGACATCACATGCAAAAGAAAAGTGCCAATTTTGTGATCCATCTGATGTAAAAATGACAATACCTGAAAGGTTAAGTCCTAACAAACAATAACTGGAAAAAGAAATAAGCTTCGACAGACACAGTTCTGAAGGGAAAAATGCATTGACCTGTTTCCTCTTAGTATAATCCTACTACTTTATTCTGCCTCTGTCAAGGTCACTGAAACACCTAACTTATACAGACCTTCTGGGTATCTTCCAGTACAAGAGTCTGTCTCCATTATTACTCATGAACTCATGCTGTGGAGGTCAATGAAAAGGATATCATGAAAGAAGGAAGACAAATGGGTCTCACATAAAGTTCTCTGACTGACCTTCCACTCTTCAAGTTCTTCAGACAGTTAGACAGGTCGAAACAAGCACATCCTGCAAATGAAAATCAAACACTAATTGATCGATCCAGTTTAAATTCTTACTCCCTTCTACTAACCAAAGCATTTATGCTTACTTGTTGCTCTTTTGATGCATTTAACAACTGCAGTCATCAACAAAGAGTACGTTAGAAGCACACATTTGATCTTTATGTATATATCTGAGCATAAGGTTTTTCAAGTTAATAAAATCATATTTCACATTTTCTGTATAGATTATAAGCATCAGATAATTTAAACAGAAATATATCTACCATCCAAAATGGTAAATAAGACTCAGGGCAGACACATCTTTTAGAAAATAAGAATTTACAACAGACATCGTCTGTAGTATGACCCATGCCAAAGTATCTCTTTAGCAGAATTTATGGTACATTTATTTATTATTTATTTATGTTTTTGATGACCAGTTTAATTCCACTGGATCACTTGACTCTTTTCAGTGGAGACAGCAGGTGACATACTAACAAGAAGAAATGTTGCCAGAACCCTGTGGAAACTCCTGTACTCTTTTTCACAAATGCTGTGGAATCTTTTATATCCATGTGAACTAATGCCTGCTCGGGCACTGTGGACCTCAGTTTAACATTTCGTCTGAAACACATATGCATGAAAGTATTCATAAAAGTATTGTAAGAGTGATGACATGAGAATAAATGATGCAGTGTGAATCAAAATCAGACAGTAGAAGAGCACTTAGATGGGTGTTTACATAAAAGCTAGACACTTCTTCATCTGCAGTGTACTGCAGCATGTAAGGGAAATTGAATGTTTAGGCTGGTCAGTTGGCTATTATCTGTAATTAAGCTTTTTTTTTTTTTTTTTTCTCTAGCACAGTACATTAGGTAAAAGAAGCATTTAGATGCAAGGACAAAATCAGTCTGCAGCAGTCTTGACATAAAGGCTAGAATAATGACATGAGAAAATGCTTTGAAGGCCTTTAGGGAGAATAGCACTCTGACATTAACCAGTTTTGTCTGACTTCTTTCCTGAGCATACATTTCTCTTTTAAGCGATAGTTTGCTAACATTAACAGCTTTTAGATTCTATCACATCCTGTGCCAAAGTCAGATGTGCAAACAATGCCTTCTAATCAATTGTTGTATTTAATGCTTCTTTTACCTGTATGAAAGTGTAGCCAAACTGGATTAAATAACAGATATTTGTCACTATACCACCTGTCACTTCATTTTCGTTCCATGCTTTTCTTTCATCTAATGTATAAAGTATTCTCAAGAAAAGCTTAAACTTAGTGTCTCACAGCTGAACATGACATAATTTCTAAATATGATGCTGCTGTCAAACTGATGTTGTTATTGTATACTGCAAACTGGCAACATTTGAGTTGTCTGCTCTGCTATAAGATGAAATCAGCAGACTCAGACTCAGTCTACTTGAAAATGATGCACTGCAAAAAAATCAAATGTTCTGTATTTGATATTTCTGTCAATTTACCAAAGAAGCACACAGTTCATGCTTGGAAGACTCAATCAGTGCACTGCTAATGGAGGTGCAGTCACACGGAGGTACATCCAGTTTATCTCACTCTGTCTGTTAATAAAACAGAATGACAGCATTCTTGTTTCATGGGGGGGGGGGGGGCAGGGAAAGGGATGCATGGCCAGGATGCTTTTCAGAATTATATGTAAGTCTATAAACATGAATTAAAATGTTGATTCTTCATATAATGAACACGATTGCACATGTACTTTGAAGTCATCATTTGTCAATTAGAATATGGAGTATGTTTTAACTGCATTTTGCTCAACCTTCAAATAGCTATCTTCCCCACTTTCTATCAAGTTTACTGTTTGAGTTCAGTAACTTATGTCCTGCTTATGAATAAAATACAAAATGCATTCCAATTTATCTGTGTCTGTCATTGTGGATCAAAGCTCAGATATGTATAATGGCCTGTCTTTGCCTCTCATTTAACATCTGTCCAAGGAATTGCCAAGGGATATGGTGAAAATGTTGAGGCTGTATTGATTTGTTCTTGACTCTCGCTAAACAGCTTCAGTGAGAGTTTTAAGTTGCCAATCTGAATATACTGAGATTTTATATAAAAGCTAGGCATCATCTTAGTTATTTAAATAATGTGTCTTTGATTTTGAATTATCAGGTTTCAGTACTATAATATATTCCTTTGGGCTCCTTCTCAATCTTAATATGTCTCATTACTGTAATTCTGAATATCATCTGTATCTTGTTATTTGTAAGAGAAGCTCCATAGTCTGCAAAAAATTATAAATTGCTTGACTGCATGTGCTCTTGGTGATGCAATTTGGACAATTCTAAGCCATCAGGCCTGAATGAATGAATGAAGCTACATGATGATGCAATATCAATATCATTGTCTTCTAGATGAATTTACACCATATCACATGCTTTACTTGTTATATAATAGTGACTGCACTGTGGGGATAAGGATCCCCCATGATTCCATAACAAATGTTATGTGATGAGCTAAGCTGTACTCCAAGTCATTGACAAGTTGGTCTCCATGCTCAGTATAAGATTAAACAGTGAGTGATTTATACAACATTAATGCCAACAAATAATAAGTATGCCGGCTCTGGCAATATCTGGACAAAAATGCTTATAGTCCAGCATAGTCTGCACAAATAGCTTCAAATGTATGACTATTAGACTTCTTAATTTAAAAAGTCCATTTTCCACTAGTTGCCATTTATTTGTTATCATGCCACCATGCTTCATATTACAAATATGTACTGCATGGTAATAAAGAAAATAGAGTCACTGGAAGAGTATATGCTAAAAGATATATACATCGCCATGGCTGTGACTGTGTCAGTGTTTCAGTGGTTTGGGAATATTCCAAGTCACAGCCTCATGCAAGGCTAGATAGGACCTTAACATTACAAAAAAGAGTCCCATGTTTGTAACCTTTCAACATAGCTAGTCTGCCTAAAGGCACCCTCGTGTTCTATGACTGGTCTTGCATAGGTTCTGTATGAAGGAAGCATAACTTTTTTTCACATGCTACTATTAACTCTAAGTATGCCACTAATGACACCCGAACATATTCTCGCAATTATGATGATGTTATAATCAAATTTGTGAGTCATACACAGTTACGGTACTGTTATCTGTATTAATGCTAATCGGTTCAAGCGTGGACCAGTTAATAAACTTAGATAATGATACGTTGTTACATGTTCATCTTGTTTGTTACAGGTGATCCTGTTTTCAAGTCATCTGCAAACTGGCTTAACCAGATGTCATTTTTTTGTTGGAATTGTTAACATAAACAGGTTAAACTACAAGGGCTCCACCATTAAGCTCCTTCAAACCCCTCAGTTAAGTGTTACCCATTCAGAGTAGTTGTCTGTTGTTCTAGCCCTGCACTTCCTCTGGTAGAGCTTGTCCTTTACTCAATTAATGAAAGATTCATTTATGTTATTTTCCCCATCTCCACTAAAATTGTTTTATGTTTGACTGTGTTAAAGGCTTTCAACAGAACTAGCCAGTTATCTGTATCACTTTCTTTGCCTTGTGCATCCGTTGGGTTAAGGGAGACGTTAAAGGGATTAGTAATGCACAATCTTTATGTGGTAAAGCCGTGCTGACAAATGTCCCATTCCAGGATACTCCCTTTTCTTGGTTTACCTAGGAGGACCCCTACATGTACCATTCCCCAAATACTTGTCTGGCTGATAGGCCTATAGCTGTTAGTTGTTGATGCCTGACTACTTTTGCAAATAGGTACTACTGGGGTGGTTCATGGTACTGGCTACTGAGGTGCAGCACCCCTAGTTGGGAAGAAAAAAAGAAAGTGTGCTGAACTTAGAAAGCAAAACTGAAAATAATTTTTAGCTTTCTGACTTTTTGTTTTGCTTTGGATCTCCTCAGAACTCCACTTATGTGCAGTTCCAAGGAGAGCTGAAGCAAAACAACAACAACAACAACAGCAACAACAACAACACAAATCTTCTTAATTTGCTCGCTTTAGGTTTACTCTGCCAATCAAAAGAACATCCAGAACATCACTTAATGTTTCTCTGGGTTGCAGTATGAGGCAGTGAGGAGAACTTCTTGCTAGCTCAGGCTACCTTGGGTGACTAAAACAGCCTGACTGAAACTTGCATTAGAAATAAATCCTCTTTTTTCAGCTATGTGAGTATGCAGTTACAAAAGAAGCACAAACTTTCACTTTTCTGGTCTGATGTTTGAACAACACTAGTGCAAGAAGATGGAATGGGCCACCACTATCACTGCAAATGAATGAGTCCTTTTCATAATTTAAGGCACCTTACGTACTGCATCACTTAATATTAATTTTGTTAATGGGGTATGTTGTTGTCTTATATCATATAATCATTGTTTTTAATCCAAATAATTTAGATTCCACTACAGCTTGCATTTTAGAAAATACAAGCATCTTGGGTAAAGGCTAAAGCTAGCAAATTACTGAGGAACAAAGACCCAAAATCAGAGCAAATTTAAATATTGTCCTAATGGTTCAAATGTAAAAAGAGTAAGTTTTTCAAGTACAAAGTTAAAATCCCTAATTTTGCATCAGCTTGAACTTTTATAAATAATGAGAAGAATTAGTCCATAATGTCTGTTATTTACTTACTGTAATTCTTAGCAATTTACCTGAAAGCAAACATTTTACAAGGAACAGCGCAAAAAAGAGGCAAAATAAGGTATATTCCACAAAATCAGGAACAGTTCAGAACTACAAAGTATATTTAAATGTTAATATTAGCTCAGAATAACTTCAGTGAAGTAATAAATAAAAATACTTTTGTCTCTCATATTTCATAAGGAATGCATTATTTCAAACTTTTGTAGAAATGTTGATACTGTTAGGTGCTGACAAAGATGCAGGGATGTGCAGTGATGAAGAAACTGCAGTGATAAAGAGGTTGGAGATGTACATGTGATTGTAATTTGTTTGTATGAGAAGGCAGTGAAATTAATGACTATCCCCAGGATTCAGTAAAATCCACATAGGCTCCATGTATTGTCTACGTGGAATGCACTTGTGTACACAGCCATGGTTTCCCCTTGGCAGCATGCCATGAATATTAATCATGGTGTGCTGCCAAGGAAGAGCATAGTAACTGGGATATTGAATCCGTGTAGGCAGTCGTGTAGTGGCGATCCCGTGGATATGGATTGTCCATGGAATTCATCGACAGATGTTATGTATAGAGTTAAGAATTCCTGTAATGTACCCTGTTGCTGCTGAAATGTGTGTGACTGAATATTTTGTGTTTTAGTTTCCTAAAGTTTTTTTTTTTTATTTTTTAATGCTCATTTGCGTGGAGCACATCAGTGCCAAGCTGTGCTAACGTCTATACAGCTGACACCTGCTAGACATCTAGAAATAGAAACTGGATATAATTAATTATTATATCTGGTTTTATTTTTAGTTTTTTTATTGTCCATTTGCACGGTGTGATGTGGAGTGCAGCAAAGTCTAACTGTGCTTACACATACAGAGCTGACACCTGCCAAACATCTAAAAATAGAAACGGATGTAGTTAATTATATCTGGTTATGTTTATGCCCATTTGTGCAGCATGGTGCAGTGTTTAGCAACACTAACAGGTAGCTTATTAATATATGTGAATGTATACAAGTTGTCATAATATCCAAGTAACTAAATGGATAGAGTTATAGCCCCTAGCAGTCATACCTTTTTTGTAATGTAAGTGAATGTTTTGCTTAATTTAAAAACAAATGTGTTACATTTGGAAGAGCTGCACAGTGCCAAGCACTCCTTAAATATGGTTAACGGCTATTACTGTTTGCAGATTGCTAAGCTTCACTAAAACCTTGCTTGTGCGAGTGTCCACAATGCTCAGTTCTGCTAAGCAGGTTTGTGCAATGCTAAGCAACACGGCACTTTTTTGAATGTTGCAGTATGACATCTAAGGGTGGGAAAACAGACTATATTAAGGTGAATAAGTGGGAATTCTGCAACATTTGTTGGAGTCTTACTAACTTTTGGTATGCCAGGCAGTGTTGAGAGGGTACTCACTTTTGGGTGCAGAGGTGGGGTGTGCAGGAGTCCAGAGGGTTTGTTGGGTTTCTGGTACAGAATTATGAACCTAGGCTGTTGCAGGTTGAAGTCTGGGATCACACACATAAGTATTTCTGACACTACTTTACTAAAATACTAACTGAATCTGTGCAAAACTACTATGCATATTCCAGAATGCACCATGAGTGTGGTAAGTATGGATATTTTATGATAACTGTAGTACAATAAGCAATAAAAACTGTAGTGCAATAGACTATAACCAATAAACAATTCCAAATAACAGTAAGCAATAAGATGTAAAGCAGGATTGTGGTGTCATAACATAATTGCAGTAGAGCTGTATACATCATGTCTATTGTAATGTTGCTGCAGTTAACTGTAAAACTGCAATAACTGTGGAATGCAGCAGTAATTACCTGATAAATGTATTGCACAACCCACAGTATGGTTCTGGGCTGTCTTCAGGTCACTTTCAGTCACATAATGCTCTGTTTTCCTTCCACTGCAGGAACAAAGTATATGGGTTAGGTTCACTTTATGAACAGATATATTGTGTATACTTCACAGATACTTAGCAGCAATACCAATAAAGTGTAAAGCAGGATTGTGGTGTCATAACTAAATGTGTCTAAATACTTGCAATAGGGCTGTATTCATTGCATGTCTGATGTAAGTTGCTGCAGTCAGTCGTTACATTATTTACAGATGTCCCCTGCAGACACAGCTTTTGAGTTCTACTCCCATACCTGCCAACAAAGACATGACATCTGTCTTGTCTACTTAATATACACAAGCATACCTCTCAACTGTCATGATTTTTACAATTGCCCAATCTGTCTAGTCCATGATTAGCAGATAAATGATTACCTGGACTGCAATGTTTTTTCAAATCCATTTACAGAACACCTTGGTAGTCACCCATACTGTCTCATGCTAACAGCTTGAGAGGTATGTATGTGCTGCATCATCTATAGAAGAATTGTAGTTACTGTACTCACAACTGACACTGCACACCTGTAGAATTATGTATTAGCAGTCTTTTTAGGAATATCATCTGCAACGTCACTAATGGTATGTTTTTCTCTCTCTCCCCACCCCTTATCTTCTTTAATTCATTATTGCTATTTATTATTATGATTTAATATTAATATATTCTGTTAAACTAACTGTTTTGATGGCTTATGGGTTATTTCATACCGGCTTGCTGTTAACATACTTACTGTTATGTTATTTAATTTTGTGTTCCCCATAATATACCTTAATATGTATTTGGATTAATCAATACCACATTTCATTATCTTAATACTAACATTGGTTTAGTTATTACTAACATTAACTTATTGTTATAACAAATTTACTATAGCACATCAAGGTGGGCTGATTCCTGGTGATCATCCTACCTTGCCTCAATCCGGCCATGGCACCGGGGCCCAGCATGCCTGTGACCCAGCCTGGTTGTGCGCCCTCTGCAGCCCCTACACTACCTGTGGCATTGGGTAGTTCTGCCTCTAAGGATGGGGCTTGTCCCTCCTCTGGAAGCCATGGTAGAGGGGGAGTTGTCACCCATGAGGAAGTGCCAGGTTTGGTATGCAGGATCATGTACCATGGGTTTGGACACCACCTAATGTGGATGGAGAGCATGGTGGCCACCCTGATGGGGCAGGATCACCCTGCAACCCAGCCTCCACCACTGCTGTCTCTGGGGCAGTGAAGGAGCAGTGCCAACAGTCCCATGGGTAGGGACCTGAGTCATGCTGCTACCTTGTTGAGGCACATGGACTCTGATTCCACAACAACCTTCCCAGCCAATGTGTTCATCCCCCTCATGTGTCAAACACCACCCCTGTCTGCTGTCTTGTCTATCTGCAAAAGCTTCCTCACCTACTCAACTTACCTCCCCCGCATGTATCAATGTCCCTTTTCCAACATTCCACTCTCATCTTTAAGAAAATGGGCACCTGTCCTAAAACAAATATCTCCCCATATATAGCTCTAAATTTTGCACACGTCCCCTGGACAAATGTAATTTGGTTATGTTATCCTCACCATTTTCTCTGGGGGTGAGAGTCCAAATACATTTATAAATTCTGTCAAAGTGCACAGTTGTTGCTGTACAAGAAATGGATAGCTTTGTTCTTTCCTACACTGTTTCTGCATATACCTACCTGCCCTTCATTATGTTTTCCCCCTGCTTGCATCTCATTTCACAACTTCCCTATCTCCCCATTTTTATTTTCTTTAAAGATTTTTGCATGAAGCCGTGTGACGCAGTGCATCACGGAATGTTGTTAATCTCAGCTAAATGAAGCTATATTGATATATGTGCTTTAAATGATAATAAACACATAGAAAATAAATACCTGTCAACTAGTTCGAACTCAGGACCATCGCACCTGCAAATCACTGCATTAACATGACACACCACACTGTTGTTAAGTAAAACAGATGGTTTAAGCAAAATATAGTAACTGCAAGTTACAGTCATTAAGTGAGTTTATGCATAGCTGTGCATTGCGATGTGTTGCAAAAACTTGCTTAAAGAAAAATGGAAAAACATGAGAGTGTAACTTAGAGTCTGGTGTAAGAGTACACCAGTAGAAAGCCAGACATGGAATGATGGATGTAAGTGAGGTCTCTAATAGCAGGTAAATGTGCACGTTTACGAGCAACATTTAGAAATACACCTGCTGAAACATTACTGGCAACATACATGTTCAATTGGGACTGTGGTGGATAAATACATCATATTAAGCCATTTACATAAGATGGATGGAAAAAAAGAATGTCACAGCCTGTATGTGTGCACTTATATCTTAACAAATACACCTGCTGTAACAGTGACTCAGCAGCTCAGTCTGTTAAATATTGTACAAACAGTAAGTTTTGCCACGCACAGTTCTTGGTTCAAATTCAGTGGTGTGTAGCATTTAAATTACATTATTGTGAAGCCAACAATTAATGACAGAGCCATACACTCTTTATCCACACTATTTATTCCAAATGAAATGTCTGCTTTTCACTGATGGAAGTCACAGGCCTTCAGATAGGAACACGCTTCACATATCCCTATAGCAGCACTATAAGTGCATAAAGTGTCAGGTCATGCATTAATATGCATTCACAGAAGATGCTAACTTAGGTAATGCAAATGAGGCCCACTAATATCAGAGTGTTGCACACAATCCTTTCATAATTACATTACAGATTAGCACAGCTGCACAACTAATACACACATATGAAGACTTCCGCTAGTAAAAAGGACTGCCATCATACACGTACCAAATGAGTACAACACTGTAACACATGGCCTGACAGTTGTCCAAATGGCTGACAATGTTATATTCCCCAATGTTGCTCAAGGACACAATAAGCATGTTGCCTAGTACTTTGTTAGTGATACAGTTGCCCAACATACCTACCTTAAACACATGCCTTAATTTGAGTGGAAGGGGTACCCTCACTCTGGCTCTGCCTCTACAACAAGGCTAACACAGCTCCTACAGTTACTCTTACAAGTTGTTTTCCTCCAAAGTGTTCACACATTCTGCCTATTGCCTGCAGCAGCTGCAGCCTGTAGCATACACATCAGCATGTAAAAGTAGCTGCTACAGACATACCTTTGTGATGACATAGTCTTTTCACCTCAGTAATGTCCAGCACAACATATCAGAAAGTGCTTCTAATCTACATGAAGGCCTTATTTCTTCTTCAGTGGTTACATGCCATTGGCTGATGATACTGAAAATAGGCTGTGTTGGCTGCAATTAGCATTTCAGAACCACAGATTTGTTAAGAGGCAAACACCTGGTAATGAGAAAGCATGTTAAAAAGTTTCACACAGTAAATGCATTGCCAAAAACTTTATATATGTGCACATATCAATAGAGGAGTATTGTACTCCATCAGGTATGTAACCTTTTTGTTTACAGCAGGATACATATGTGTGAATATACTTATGGGGAATGGGGATTACAGCATTAAGCCTTTCTTAGAACTGTGATAATGACATGTCACTGAGCTCCTACACATACTGAGAATGTACAATACATTAGCGATGGAATGTTTTTTGTTAATGTGGTACACTGGTCTCATGGGACTGTCCCTTTACAGTGGTTGTAATAGCACGCTGCTATTTGTTTGCCACTGTTGTTTTGACATATTATCGGGGGGGGTTGCCTCAATGGGACACACTACAATGTATTCCAGTATTGGGTGTATGATCATACCGTCTGAAGAAGTACATAATATTTGTTGTACGAAAGTGCTAACATTAAACTGCTTGTGTGGTTTTACCATTTCATCTCATTTTTTATTTTCATACCACAGTATCTGCCATGGCACACATGGGAATACCTGACTATAACTAGTGTCTTAGTTGTATCCACATGCTTAGTATGTTTGCACACTGTGGAATATGACATGTGATCAAGCAGTGGATACTGCCAGCCATTATGTTCTTGTTGTACCTCTACATTATGCACTTCCACATATGTGATCCTGACATGTTCCCATTTTGTTGTCTTTCAGGAAACATGTATCCCAGATGCCATGTCCCTTTCATAGATGCCGAGAATGATATAATACTGGGAGGCCTCCGTCAACACCATGAACTCCTACTGTCCAGGGGAGGCAAAACAGGGAACAGCGGGTAGCACTGTGGGCTGACCTTGTCCGTGACGTGAATCTCATAGGTCATAAGAGCAAGACATATGAGCAGATCCGACACCATGCAACATTTTTGATTAATGCTGCACACAGAAAAGTAGCAGATGTAGCCAGGGATCATGGTGTCACCAGTGGAAGGCCTGCAGCAGAACAAACACTCTCAGCCACTGAGGAATTCCTGGTGAACCTAGGAACACATGACAGCTCACAGGCATCCATCACACTGTACATTGTGGATGTGGCTGCCACAGTTGCCATGGCAGAGGAGCATGCAGGTAAACTTAGTTTCCATGATCCATCTTTCCTGCTTCCCTTCCTGACTCACACACATGCTTTCAACCTACTGGGTCAGCCTAGGCCTCCTGCACCCCCACACAACACCCTATGCAAGTGCTGATATCTGTGCCAAATCCCTGTCAACCTCATCATCGATGCAGGGAAAAGAACCTATGTATTTGATCCACAGAGTGACTATATAAATTAATATGTACTTGTGTAATACAATGTTACTTTGCCACTTGCACTGATCACTGACAGATACTGTATGCTGACATTTCTAATGAATAGGCTGCATCATTTTGTGTACCTTATGCTGTATGATGTTGTAATGACTGTATACTAACACAATGAATGGTGAGTCATGGACCTGTTTATATTTCAGTTTTAGGAGTCTGTAAGGGACACCTATGGATACACAGTGGCAATAAACCCATAGACGTTACGCAGAGGAGAAATGTGTTTTCAGCAAGGTACAGCACTATAGGTGCATGGCTCCATAGGTTCATATGTGTATAGCAGGCTAACAAGGACAATGGCGTCATTGAGCCTACTCATGCATCCCTAATTTATGAAAAGGTCTGATACCCTTGATAATTGTCACCAGAGTTTTGGGACCTAACACATCTACAAGATGTGGTGATGGAGACGAGCCATCTACAAATTTCCTGTGTCTATTACAGACACTTGTCCTACACCAGTTATGATTTCTTATTTCTGCATCTCATTGTGTAACTTGCACATGATGTGTGTTACAGCAGATGTGCGGTTCACATGCATGAGTGGTCTGTTACATATAGGGTGTAATGTCTGTGTTAAATACCTGTCTCTCCACCATGTACTATTTATACCACAGTGATGGTGTAGGTGTGTAGAACAGGTAAGACATGTGTCAGTCCTGTCTTGGATACATGGGAGGTACACAGTGGGATCTGACAACTCCCTGTATGGCAGTCATACACATTCCCTTCAAAGCATTTAGGACACAGACTAAACACATACAGTCTTGACATGGACTGTATAGGACATGTTATCTACAATGTGTATTGGTTTACCAAGGAACCCATGTAGCTGCTATAGTTGTATGATATGCCTGAATATTGACATAGCAAATGTGCCATTACACTCAGTGATAGGTGTGATGAGTGTGAAATTCAATATAACAATGACAGTCTGGGATTTACATAGGTTCAGAGGTTCATAGGCTCATAGGTAAGTACAAGGCTATCTGCCAGAGGGCATCTGTAAGCCTAGCCAGAATGTGTTGGCTTTCACTGCTCCCTTAGACTAGTTCCCTGTGCCTCTGTCCAGCAGAGCCATTAGTTCCCTGTGCCTCTGTCCAGCAGAGCCACTGCAGTGATCCCATGCCATTCCTTTCTGTATAGGTTGTACAAAATTGACTGGATCCCCACATCTTACCGATCAGTGAAAGTTAAAGGCTATATTAATGTCTTTGTCCATAACTCCATGAGTAATGGCTCAACTGTGTGTGGTGTGTGAACACTACCATATTTTCCAGGGGCGAATGTCTTCCCAAAGGCTAGTATTGTGCATTCGTTAGCATTTACTATTTGTCTGTGGCTCTGAAAACAACTGAATGTGTGCCTCAGGCCATCCTGGATAACTGTTGGTTCTATGTGGGATTTAGTGACAGCTCCTAATATGCATTCACCTGTTAATGTAGTCAGTCAGAGGTCACTGACAATGGCCGTGACTGCAAAGAAGGGAATGGATAGAAGTGGTACTCCATTAATGATGTCTGGGGAAATCCACTGGTGACTGGAGTCAATGTGGCATAGGTTTCCCAATGCTATCTTCCCAGATTATGACTATCAGACACTTGTCTGTCTACCAGCTGACATACCACTCTATAAATAACCTACACAGTTTTCAGCAAGGCTTGCTGGCCTAATATTGCCCAACACCTTGTCAGGCCATGGTAGGTGGAGTGAGTCATATTCCCATCATCTATTGCATAGTTTAACACTCAGTGAGGTCCTCTTGTTAGGGTAGATAGACATGATCTGGCCTTGACCAAAACAAACAATGCATGGTCCAGTGTCAGTAGGTGTATGACATTGTTACTGCTCATATGCATGATAAACCCTTCCATGGCATTTCATATCACACAACTCAGAGATCTGGAGACACTGCTTGGTACTGCATGCTAGTTTTCCTTTGTGTAACTAAATATTGCAGTTTCTTCCATCATATTCCAAAAGAGAGTCATCCAAGGTGTCTGTACAGAGCAGAGACAACCACGTTTGGGAAGTGTAATATGTATACCCTGTGAAGGTAAAGTAGGAGTTTTACACAGGTATTCTGCAGCTGGGCACTACCCAAACAGTGTGTACTGGAAGGACACAATTTCCTTGTGAAGACTGTGGAAAGCAGAGGAGGTCATGGAATTGCTTGTGCCAGGCAACTACTAATACTGGTCTCACCAAAACCACTCTCACATAAGATACCATACTCTTATACGTTGTCTGTCATCAAATGCAAAATGTTACTACGAAGATCATAATGAGAAGCAGGACACAGCCTGTTTCTTCATCCACATAGTTGTCCCACATCATGAAAGGTTCTGAAGGCTTTACATACTCTTCTCCTGGTAGATGCCTTGATTAGCAACCTGGGCACTCAGTTGGCTTTTGCATGTATTATGCCTTCTATTCCAATGTTGGTGGTATGTCACTAGGGAACTGACAAGATGGTGATTAGGAGCACTGCTGCAGTGTCACATTATAATGTGCAATGCCCAGTGACAAAGATGTCAAGGCTTGTTGAAACAGTGATCCATCGTAGGTGACAATTTCACAGCAAGTCATACATCTTGCCCTTCAACAGATTAAGGGTGGATATCTGCATGACATGGCTGTGAGGCCTACTGCACTAGACAAACCGCCTTTGGCCAATGTCTGTCCACCTGCCACATGTCCTAGGCATATCATACTGTACATTTATGTGCCCAAAACAAGTCTGTGTTCCCACATGTCACACAACAACCAGTGTGCTGTCTGGTTGCTTGACAGGCATTGTACACTTGCGAGGACAGCGTAATGTCAGAAAAGTTGAACCAGTCCTCTATGCATGCACAGACATCCACATCTTCACTGCAAGGAGTGCTTACAAACACTGTATGGCAGGCCATCAATGCAAGGATGTGGCAGCATGACCCTAACTTTGCAGGACCTGCTGATGAGATCTGAAAAGTGTCCCCACCCTTCTACTCCTATGACACACAAACACAACATGTGACAGATGTCACTGCATTTCAAACCTTGCTTCCATGGTGTCTCCAACCGCAGTCATTAGATATGGCAATGAGCATTTTGGCAAAATGCACAGCTCACCTCCTGCACCACCTACATCCACATCACACGCACTTGCATGTGTGCAGCACCTTACCAGACACATTCCCAAACAACAGACACCTCAGAAAATCCTGCCTCTGGAGAGCACAGTACACATAATACTGCATGCACCACTATCTCACTGGTTAAACACCTGAGGCAAAACACAAAATCACACCTTTTATTCACAGGTAATGACATCGTGAGACCCATTGACTGTGTCAACAGGCTACATATGGGAACAGTCACATTTAGCTGTCTGTGGGTTGACACAGTATGCCATACCACACATTGTCACAAATCAAGGAATATTAGTTAGCATAATGTAGGCATCATAATTCCTGCAGGTGTGTACAACTAGGGACATATGTCATCAGACTGTATGCAGACACATGACTGAGTTTAGACAGTCTGTGTCTCTCAAGCATATGTGGACAGCTTTCAAGTGCAGTTGACCCTCACCTAAGATGATGGCTCCATACATATGGAAATTGACGGGAGTCAAGAATTGCTTTAGCATGTGGTGTGATTGTAATGGGCTCTATTACATGTCTTCCTGGGATACCTTGCTCAATGGACAGCAATGCTGCACCAGTAATGGTCTTCTTGTCTCACACCTGAGATTTGAAGCACTGGCCAAGGCTGCTGACACCCCCACAATGCATCTTATATGCACTGTCTGGAGGGATAACTTTTCAAAGAGAACACCATCTTCGTACAACATCATGGTTATGCTGCTACATGCTGGGAATGGCAACACTGAATCCCATTCTGTGGAAGGTTACCCCCACTGGAATATGCAGTCATTTGGTTCAAGGCTGTAGACAGCACCACAGCCATACTAGACTACACTTCCTTCCACATGTTCAGAAATCAAATTGAGAGTGTGCAAGGTAATGCAGGTGGTGTATACATACCCATTATGGATCGATACACATCCAGATTTTGTGAAAAGCTGTGATTTCCCAGAGACACTGCAGGTGCCATTCACTATTGGAAGGGCACATAATCAAGCAACTACTTGCTACAGGTGCAGCTCCATGAATCCAAGCATCCGTTGTGCTTATTTGGATGTATGTGTGTCTATCAAGATATATCATTACATCATGGTCTGGGGTGGTACTAAGTGATCACCAACTGTATTGCTTAGTCATGTTGAACTTCACTTGCCCAAAGGTTAGTCCATGTCCTTAATTACAATGCCCTGGAGTAGTGCCGTGACATCCCCATAAAAGGGTGCCAATATATTGCATCATGCATTTACCAATATGGGTTACCACTGCAGCCTCCCCCCCACTGTGAGGTCCTCCCTGATGGGATCTGACCACATATCAGTCTCATTAAAATTACCAGAACTAACTCCCCCTTGCAAACAATACAGACATATATTTCAACAAAGCAATTTATTACCACCTGTGGGATTGTTTACATAACCTGAGTGCACCTCACCTCTCGGGTGGGACAGGCAAGTATGCTGAGCTCAACACCCATGCATTATGCAAGTAGCAGTACAACTGCATGGAGTCGGCTGTATCTGACAGGCCTAAAGGCATACAGAGCATCTCAATGCACCTCATCACATACCATCTGTGTAATTGGATGGGTGACTGTCATTTCACCACAGAGCTTCTGCCCGTGTCTCTCATGGACAGGGGCAATATTTGCTGATCATATAAATAAGGGTATAAAGTTGTCTAGGATTGTGGGGGCTGTATGGTCATTATGCTAGGGATGCTCAAATATTGTAATGTTCCATAAGCTGATGTAAAATGCTCTAACAGCCACACACAAATCTGGCTACATTGAGGATAACACCACTTCCAATTACTGCTTATAGGAGATGGCATGGCACACAAATAGTGCAAGTTGGCTATATGTAGATTAGAACACTTACCTTTCTAATCGTGCACACTACAGTTCACAGTACATGATGCTTGCAACACACCTCATGTCTGCTATTAATATCTCTTTAGGATATATTATGCTTGATGACATCAGCAGGCTTAGTTATGGTCAGGCTTTTGGAGGCCCACATAACCTGCTACAAATAAAATACTGCAAAGCACTAAGTGATCACCAACTGTATTGCTTAGTCATGTTGAAGTTCACTTGCCCAAAGGTTAGTCCATGTCCTTAATTACAATGCCCTGGAGCAGTGCCGTGACATCCCCATAAAAGGGTGCCAATATATTGCATCATGCGTTTACCAGTATGGGTTACCACTGCAGCCTCCCCAACACTGTGAGGTCCTCCCTGATGGGATCTGACCACAGATCAGTCTCATTAAAATTACCAGAACTAACTACCCCTTGCAAACAATACAGACATACATTTCAACAAAGCAATTTATTACCACCTGTGGGATTGTTTACATAACCTGATTGCACCTCACCTCTCAGGTGGGACAGGCAAGTATGCTGAGCTCAACACCCATGCATTATGCAAGTAGCAGTACAACTGCATGGAGTCGGCTGTATCTGACAGGAAGAACCCGGGATCCTCATGGCACAGCAAACTTGCCTGGTGAACAACTAACATTAGCAGGCTGTACAATAAGAAGTGGAAATTGCTGTGTGACAGTTGGGGAAAGGGTGCCCCCATAAAATGAAGACACAATATCCTTAGCTACAACATACACATAGTGTTGTTGTGACATCGTGTAGATACAGTAAGTGACAAAATTAGCCACCCACACAAAGCAGAACCACAATGCATGTGTTGTTACATATGTAACCTCAGAGGACAGGCCCATATTGTTGGTAAACTTTTACACAATGATAACACATATAATGGGTCTGTACTTGTAACTAACCTGTAGTGTCACAGGTTCTGCAACAACTTCACTCCCCTGTCCCAACCACATGTGCCACATGACATTCCTACAAACTGTCCCATACCTTCCATATCTACAGAGCAGGTCATAACTGGCCTCTCTATGGGACATACACAGCATCTATTGGACATACTAACATCCAAGGCTGCATCCTACATGGGATCTGACAAGGGTTACTAACACCACTGGAACACCTTGCAATCATACTAAAACTACAGGCTGCACCCCAGCTGACTGGATAACAGCAACTGTTATTGTCTTGCACAGAGGTGGTGCATTCACTGACCACTAGAACCATAGACCTCTTTCCCTGAGTATCCATATCTGTATGTCTGTAGGTCAAATAATCATGGAATTATCAGCACACGGATCTAGGACTTTTGAACAAAAGTTCAAAAGCCTGAATCCATTACCACCGAACACACTTTAACAAAAGCACTTTCATCGAAAAAGCGCTTTCATTAAAGTATGTTAAAAAAAAAAAACACAATATCTACTTGAATGCAGGAGGGCAAGCCCCCCTGCACCCCCCACTTTAATATTCTCACTCCAAGGTTGCACTACAGTGGGGAAAAGGGAATTTTCTCTTACCACACTATAGTATGATCAGAACAACAAGCATACTTACGCAAAAGTGCCACTTCAGTGAATAGCACTTTCGCGCAAGTATGCTCACCAAATTGGGATTCGGTGAAAGATGCAGTCGAGCATCTGTACGGATCTCCAGCACACATATATGTGATCTACACAGAGTTGACTGTACACAGTCTGAATGTCTGACAGGGAGATCATGACCGTTAAACATGGTGTACATGTCCGAGGCAGGCACTAAGGACCTGGGTTAGGGGACATCAGGGCATACAACCCCCTGAACTTAGCCAAGCCATCTGACTATATCCACCACTCAGGCATCATTCACAAATGCACCCACTTAGGCATCCACTGTAATATCATTGTAGGGGTCACTAAGTATCCCATTGATGGCACACATACTCAAAATTGGGACATCCACCTCCAATAGCTGATGTGTAAGCAGCAGTGTTCAACAAGGCTCAGTCTTGGGTCCTCTACTGATGGAATCCATTTAATCATGGTACAAGGGAATACTGAATGTCTGTGGCTAACAGTGCTGGCTGATGCCTGCAAACTGTGTGCACTCATAGAGTCTGTGAGCTATGTCAATATCCTACAAGAGGGTATTGATGAACAAATGCCTGTTTACATACTATTCATAGGTTCATAGGTTCATAGGTTGGTATTAGGCTATCGGCCCTAGGGCCTATACAAGCCTAGCCATAACAATTCCCTGGATATTTCTTCCCACAATATTTACTTCCCTGGACCCCTGTCTAGTAGGGTGACTGACGTGATCCCCAGGGTGAATTTCCTATCTCTCATCAAATCGTCAAGGTTCCTTTTGAAGAGGGCCAAGGAGGTGCTCTGCTTGACATGTTTGGGCAGTCTATTCCAGAGTATGGGGAGTCTCAGGGTCAGGAACCTATCCCTCCAGCATGTTTTGTTCATTGACCATAAACTCCATGGAAATGTATATGTAGTATCATTTCCATCACTAATTCCTATGTAGTGGTAAGTAGCACATCAGTCACAACACATGATGTACATACTCAGGGGTGAAACAACTGAGTGCACAGGCCTGGCCACACATGTTTACACCTGATGTGGCTAAGATCACCATGTCTCCTCAATGGTATGATGGGAATCATATGTCATAACTGAGGGCACAGTCACCCGTAATTGACATACTGATAACCTCCATGTACTCTACCTTCAGCATGTCAATATCTGAGTGCAATGGCCATTTGGTAATGTAGCTTTCCACGCACTACTGGCAGTTGCACACAACAGTATGGTCCCTCACAAAGGAACTTCATGTCTTCAGTATCTGTTCAATGAGGATCATCTGACATCAGTGTCATTATAGCCTGTGGCATATAGACTACTCAGAGCTGATCTCTGCCTTGCATATGGAGCAATGTGTGACCCTGTGTGATTGAAAATGATGCATATCTGTAGGTGACATGGTACATGGATTAATCACTCTATGAATATTAACCTACTGTGTGATGTTAGTAATACATGCTGGTGGGAGAGATCTGTCTAGCAGACTTTAACACACCTTTGTAATAGAACCCTGCCTAAAGGCATACAGAGCATCTCAATGCACCTCATCACATACCATCTGTGTAATTGGATGGGTGACTGTCATTTCACCACAGACCTTCTGCCCGTGTCTCTCATGGACAGGGGCAATATTTGCTGATCATATAAATGAGGGTATAAAGTTGTCTAGGATTGTGGGGGCTGTATGGTCATTATGCTAGGGATGCTCAACTATTGTAATGTTCCATAAGCTGATGTAAAATGCTCTAACAGCCACACACAAACCTGGCTACATTGAGGATAACACCACTTCCAATTACTGCTTATAGGAGATGGCATGGCACACAAATAGTGCAAGTTGGCTATATGTAGATTAGAACACTTACCTTTCTAATCGTGCACACTGCAGTTTATAGTACATGATGCTTGCAACACACCTCATGTCTGCTATTAATATCTCTTTAGGATATATTATGCTTGATGACATCAGCAGGCTTAGTTATGGTCAGGCTTTTGGAGGCCCACATAACCTTCTACAAATAAAATACTGCAAAATTCTATGTCTTTCTAAATCACTGAGTGATCACATTAACACTGTATGGGCATACACACCAGTGCCCTGGAGTAAGATTAGAACTGGACAGCGCAGTGGTGCAGTCGTAGCATTGTCACCTCACAGCAAGAGGTTTGGTTCTTGGCTGGGGTTCCTGTGTGGAGTCTGCATGTCCTCCATGCATCTGTGTGGATTTTCTCCAGGTGTTCCCGTTTCTTTCCACATTAGAAAGACATGCGTCTGGAGCATTTTTCTCCCCGGGCTGCCACTGAAAATTGGCTTTGTTCCAAGTCGGACTTTCCCGGTTAACAACTGTTAAATAAATAAATAAATAAATAATAGCCCCTACTTATTTAATCTTGCACACTACAGATCACAGTACTTATTGTACATGCCACAGCTTAAGTCGGATATTGCAATGGCAGCTGGTAGCCTTAAGTTAGATGACATCATCATGACTTGTAGAAGAGGGCAGTTTTGGAAGCCAGCAGCAATAAATCCACAAACAGCACTCACAGCAAGAGAAGCCTCAAGAAACGTAGTAAAGGAAAACCACTTTAATAAAACAAATAAATGAATGCACAGCACACAGCATGCAATAGTACAAAATGCTTAACTGTCACACGGCGTTGTTTTCAAGTATTAGAACTTCTTCAGACATGCAGCATCCCCACTCCCATCTATTCCTTTATATACCCAAGTTCACCAATCAAAATTCTAATCACTTGCTTATTTACATAATAATTAAAAAGGCATGAATTTAGATCAATATCTAAAGATACATCACCAAGCATATCAATAGGATTTTATGCATCCATTAGTATAGTCTCTATTTAGTAAGGATGAAGAGTCCTAACATCTTTAAAATTCAGTTTTTAATTTTTAATCTTTGAAAATGCAATTGTTCATTCTAATGTCCTCAACTGTTTGCAACCTTTACAAGTTTCTTGTTTTTTATTATACATGCATTGTATTCTTAGTTGGTGATGTATCTTTAGATATTGATAAGCAAGTGATTAGCATTTTGATTGTTCACAATGGTGCACAGTGCAACAGTGTGCAGCATAGCTTAAACAAGTCAAAACTTCTAATTGCATACATCCAGTTTCATACACGCTCAGCAAGGTGGACTGCCAAGCAAACACGTGCAGCAAAGCTTGAAAAAGGTATATCCTGTGTAAACATCAACATGGGTCTTAAAGCCTACATGAAGGGATATGAGTACATGATTACTCCTTTCTGCTATTCAGTAATTCCATCTCATTTGCATACATACCTGTGCTCACAAACTAGAAACTACACACTTCATAGCCCTATCATGTTAGCAACAGCAGCAATGCACCATTGTAGGGACCCCACGCAAGGTCCTGTAATACATTTCTGTCACTTCATATTAATTTTTTTCCAATATTTTTTCTATAAAGCATGTTTATGCACTGTGGCATGCAACACAAACATGCTGAGATTATTAAAAAAAAATAATTTAACTTACGTCCTTTAGACTTTCTGACATACAGGATAATAGTTTTGCTCATATATGCATGTGGCATTACATTTTCAGGAGATTTATGTCCATATATCTACAGTTTTACACCCCCTTTGTCTGTCTACACTTCAGTACACAGAATTTTTCCATGTAAACTATGGACACTGACATGGGGTAAGAACAGATGCCTCTCTGCTTGTTGGATAACTCAACCTGTCTCATTTTCATGAGATTCACCTGCTTATAAGGCCATTTGCATGCCACAGAAGTTTCTGTGTTTGCATATGTATGCACGCCGCTCAGCAGCATTTACTGAATCTCAAAATATTTGCATCTGTGTAAGCATCATGGCACAATGCCTACACAAAAAAAAAATGTTTAGGCTTTATTAAATTCCCCCTTATGTCTTTAAATAGTTTTATTTTGTGAGCAATGAGGAAGATGCTTTCTGAAGCTCTGCAATAGACTTTTTATGACTACTTCCATGACAAGATAGTCACTGAGTTACCTCAAGTTGGTGAATGGGCAAAAATGAGATCATTTCATGAAGTAAGATTAGGAAGAGATTGTAATGACTAATTGTGACCTTTGTTTTTAGCTTTCAGTATTTGACTGATCAGAAAAAATGCTAATTTGGTTTAATAAGACACAGTGAGACTACAGACATCTGTAATCCCTGTTATCTTGTGCTTATTAGACTGATTTACAGAAAACAGTTTGGAATTTGGACTGCAATGGAGTTTTAATTAGATATTTTAAATCATATATGTGTAATAAGTGGTATCTGATACAAGCACATCAGTAGAGAGGTGAAAGACGTCAGTATTTTTCATAGCCTTTAGATGTAGCTCATAGTTTTCCACTCATACATAACATTGCAGTACTTTAACCAGGTTTCTTTCCACCAGTTATCATTGAGCACACCCATGTAATGCAAGTGACGGCTGGAAGATTTACTTCTGAGGCTCATTTTTGTATTGTTTGCCATTGCATGCCATGCTGCATGTTTCTAAAGTTTTGAATTGGTGTTTTCTTTCATCACTGCTGTTATTACTGATTTTGCTCCTGCTAAAGCTCATTTAAAGAAGTCAGCACAACTGATATGCATACGTTTAATTACTTGTTTAAATAAGGATGCTTGTGGTATGGATTCTGGATTATCTGAATGTCAATATACTTTTCATATTGAAATAAAAATGTCTAATATATTTTGCTTATTTTTTTTATACGTGAGATTGTTGAAATTAAGGAGTGGATGTGTACCTTTGTGAACTAGAGATGTGAATTTCAAATTAAACATAAAGTATAGTTGTAACATTAAAATGTGCATCTTATTCTATTTGTGAGATGTAGTTATACTGGCATGAGAAAAGAGCTTAACTTTATTTGTGCTTCCATCTGATCATATTTATTATTGATTTGCTTATTGTTTTTTATTTGTTTGTGATTTGACTGTCTCTGAGTGTAACATGCCATGAGCACGCAGAGGTAGCTGTTCACCATTAGTTTTAGCTTTTTCCTTGATTCTTTAAATAACAGGTTTAGACATATATGTGGTGGTACTGGAGTGTTGGGCACTGTACTCTGACAGGAGCTGAGAAGATATATTTCTTTGTACCGAAAAAGTTGCAAGTTGTCCGTAACTTTTTTTTTTGCTTTTGACCAGAGTCAGCCATCAGCAGTGTACTTAATAAATGATTGCATGGATAGAGTGTGTGTGATGGCAGGTAATCACTGGCAAAGTGTCACACTTGAGTATTGTTGCTGTCTATCAGCATTTGCTTCTCTGGTTGAGTTTTTGGCTGTAATTCTTTCTTTGTTGAGTATGCATGTACTCTCTGCCTCTGTTTGGGTTTTATCCATGTGTTTTGGTTTCTTATCCCAGACCCTCATATATATATATACATATATATATATATATATATATATATATATATATATATATATATATATATATATATCCCTTTGGCTATTTCTACTTTTACTTTTGTCATAATCTAACACCAGAGGGGTACACTGGAGGTTATGATCTCTCTCTCTCTCTCTTTGAAGGGTAGGGAAGACATACAATATTCCCAGATAGGATTTGTAAATCTTTGCATTTGATTTCTCAGTTTTGGGGCAAATTATTGTTTTGTTTAACTACTAAGCTTTAGACAGAATATATTTGTCATTAAAAGTAGAATCTTGGCCAGTTAGGGTGTGTTAAAAACATGGGCGGGGAGATCTAAAAGATGCTGTGATGCCAGGATGAGGTCAAAATAGAGGAGTGTCACAGGGGAAGTGTGTGTGGGGGCAATCCATGGAGTCCTTTGTCTAGGGCTCCATTTCATCTAAGGCTGACCATTCTGATTGAAATCAGACATTTAAGATGTGTGTGTGTGTGTGTGTGTGTGTGTGTGTGTGTGTGTGTGTGTGTGTGTGTGTGTGTGTGTGTGTGTGTGCTTGTGTGTGTGTGTGTGTGTGTGTGTGTCTATATATATATATATATATATATATATATATATATATATATATATATATATATATATATATATATATATATACATATATATATATATATATATATATATATATATATATATATGGATCTAGGACACATGGCCGAATACACGCTTTACCGAATCCAACACTACCGTGCAGAACTGAACGAAAGCACATTTAACTGAAAACACATTCAACCAATGCACAAATTGCTGAAAGTCCATGCTGCGGATTAATGTAGTCACACCCAAGTGCATAATACAAGCGTATGTGAAACGAAGAATTCCCCATCTGTGTTATTATTCCTTGAAGTAATGATTGTCAAATAAAATAAGCAACCAACTGAAATCTGACTGCTGATGTCATGCTACAAATCTCTAAATCATATTTGTAATAAGTTTGCAATAACTTCCACAAACTGTATATTGGTATATTCACTCTTGTGCTCCAGAATAGTTGAAGAAAAAAACACACTGTGAACAAGCACCAACACTTCACTCAGCTCGATGAAGAAATAAAAGTAAAAAGCTGTTCTTATTCACTTTAATACCAAAACAAAATAAAATTAAGTGCTTTTTGTTTGGGAAATATCCAAACTTCTTCAGTTGTAGAGCAAGAACAAAAACAGTCAGCCCAGCAAAAATCCACTCTATATCATGAAGAGTTAATTGATTAATTGCCTACAAGTGGATCACAGCACTCATTTAAAATTACACTTCACAGTTGCATTGTTTTGCTAACAAAACCAAAATGAACCTAAAAACTTCAAAACTTTACAAACAACATGACACAATAGAAATTACTTTTGCTAAAAATAAATATAAATATATGTGCATATGTAATAAAACTAACACCCATCCCTAACCTAATTACTATGCAGTATTATGAAAACATAATCTATACAAAACACGGTATATAAAAGCATAGTATAAAAAACTGTTAATTCATGACTTCATTATATCATATTAATACTTTGTCAATAAAATAAAATAAAATAAATAACCAACCATCCAACCAAATCACATGTAAAAATACCTAGGTAATTACCTAAAACATTTTTACCTAAGCAAACTTTTTAATTTTAATATACCTGCTAAAGAATATATTTCATTGATACCTGGGAGGGCACAGGAGTTTAGTAACAACTGCCATTTCCATTCATGTTCTTCGAGGTGTAACTTAACAATGTTACTATCTAAATACCTCACATTCTCATGTGCAGCTACCTGTGTTATGACTCTAAATTTAAAACCATGGCCGTGGTTATCTCTACAGTGCCTAGCTAGAGCATTATCCATTTTTTGTTTACCAATAGCATAGATGTGCTCGTAAATCCTGTCACGCAATCTAAGATCGGTCTTACTGACGTAGAAAGCCGGACAGGCATTGCACTGTGCAAGATATACCACTGACCTGGAATTACAATTGAACTTGCCCTTAGTATAAAAATTGTAGTTCCTTACTCAAAATTTTTCACCTGTTTCGATATAAATAAAATATCTGCATACATCACACCTGTACATTCCTACGTGCCTATTGGATGGTTTTATCATAGTTTCCATCAACATCTTTAGGTTCTGTCCCTTCCTATATGTAATAGTCGGAGATACCCCCAATTTAGCAGAGATCTCCTTATCCACTGAGAAGAGATGCCAGTATTTTTTAACTAGTGACCTAATCTCCTCAGCCTCAGGGCTGTATGTAAAAACAAATGAAATTGAGAAGGTTCTGTTCTGATGATTCCTTCCTTCCCCTAGTTCATTGACCACATCTGTAAGGGGGGGACTCAAGGTGCTTATATTAAATGGTTCATTTATAAGACAGTTGTTCAAAATAGGCTTGTATACACCTTGGGACCTTTTTAACTGGACTTCATGTATAATACCAACCAAAAATTTGGAAGGGTAACCCCTGTTAAGGAAAATATTCCTAAGATTTAAACATTCCTGTTGAAAGTCAACTTCACCAGAAACCATCCGAGCTGCTCGAACCACTTGTCCCTTAACAACAGATTTTTTTCTGTTGTAAAGGATGTGCACTAGAGAAATGCAAAAAAGAGTTTGAATAAGTACTCTTTCTATAAATCTTTGCAGTGTATTTTGATTCCTGAATATTTTTTGTAAGTTCTACATCCAAGTAATGGACTTAATGTGTGTGTATGCGTGTGTGTGTGTGTGTGTGTGTGTGTGTGTGTGTGTGTGTGTGTGTGTGTGTGTGTGTGTGTGTGTATACATATACACATATATATATATATATATATATATATATATATATATATATATATATATGGATCTAGGACACATGGCCGAATACACGCTTTACCGAATCTAACACTACCGTGCAGAACTGAACGAAAGTGCATTTAACTGAAAACACATTCAACTGACGCACAAACTGCCGAACGTCCATGCTGCAGATTAATGTAGTCACACCCAAGTGCATAATACAAGTGTATGTGAAACGAAGAATTCCCCATCTGTGTTATTATTCCTTGAAGTAATGATTGTCAAATAAAATAAGCAACCAACTTAAATCTGACTGCTGATGTCATGCTACAAATCTCTAAATCATATTTGTAATAAGTTTGCAATAACTTCCACAAACTGTATATTGGTATATTCACTCTTGTGCTCCAGAATAGTTAAAAACTGAGCTTGCTGATGTACTAATGATTTCTTTTTAGGGGTTGTCGGACACCCAGCAGAAAGATGGCAACGAATCTCATCCATTCTATTTTGTTCACGCACAACCGCATCCAACACATGACCCAAATCCCAAATATGTTTTCCTGCTATACATTTTAAACGTCTGTGCCAGGCTTCTACAGCATTCTGAGTTCTTGTCAAATTAAGGTCATTCAACATAGAAATGTTCCAAAATTTGATAGGGAACAGAGGAGGAAATCGAATAGAATCTGTAGATCTAGTGCAGAACACTCTGGGTTTATCCAGCAAATACCACTCTGAGAAATATTTCAGCAACACTTTCCCTTCACTTGGAAATGTAGTTTTCAATAAAGTGAATGTACTCATTATGTCCTCTTCATCTAGAAATGCTAATGCAGCCAACTTCTTAACAGAATATTGGATATGCATGTTAGAGTTATACAACGACGACAGTCCAAGAACCTGCACTTTACACCATATATTTCTCCCAAAGTGGAAGAAGCAGCCTTTACATGTGACATTGTTCACATTCTGTTTTAAACTTTTAATAGCAGCTATTTCAAAATTGCATAGAATGAATCTCATAGTCTGTGTTAGAGAATGCTCAGCGAATAACTCAAACAAAACTTGCCACATGAAGTTATAGGAACGAAAATACTTTTTTTTTCATAAAACAATACAGCAAAGGCACACTTTTAGAGAAAGCACCGTACTGTACTACAGAATGTATAGTGTATAGCTGCCTACACTCAGCATCCCTAGTAAAATGTTTCATACATTAGCCGTATTTCTGCTGTACTTAAATCTTTTAGATTTTGCAGAGTAGTCAACAACAAAATAGTGTTCAATTTACTATTATCAGTAACACATTTCTTCAGGAAAACTCCCTCTTTTAAAGAGAAAGCATCTACATTGATGTTTTCCAACTCCAACGCTACACCACACATTGCCCCACTACTTTTAGCACAAACTCTTTTTACTGTCTGTAACATTGACCTTCTACTTGGCAAATGAGGTGCACATTCTAAAGAAGTAGATGCTACAGCATCATCCACTATTACACAGC